>NC_087223.1:14611468-14768814 GCF_015104395.2 Macrobrachium nipponense
TCTAACGCAGTAGTCGGTTGCGAGTATAAGCAACAGACTGACATTGCCTGGGAGACAACGTTAAGTGGTACTCTCGCTTGACCACCTGATGCTAGCTTGTCTCATCACTTAGACACAGTCTCACAGACAGGACAGCTGAGGACACAGGAGCAATCAAAAATATATCTCTGTGCCCCTGCATCATCTGTGTCATCAGAAAGGCTTTTCTGAGGTTGGCGATGCTGTCCCAAAGACAAATTTATCTAAAGGACAGAAATGTTTTAGTATTAAATTTTTTCTTTCCCCAAAACAAAGATGTAATCATTTTAATACAATATTTATTTAATAATAGTTACAATACATATACTGTCCTTCCTACCAGCCATAAATGTTTACAATGGATTGCAACTTGCAAGTATGTCCCAATCAGTTACTCTTAGGAACCGGTTCCAGCAGTCCTTTTGGTGCTGAGAACCAGAGCTGTTTATTTCCATTTATGCGATTGCGAAGTGCCTCGATGGAGTGGTGAGTATGGTGTTGGCTTGCCACCTCGGTGGCCGCGAGTTAAATTCTTGAGGATCCCATTGAGGAGTGTATTTCTGGTAATAGAAGTTTTCTCTCGATGTGTTTCGGAAGTTACCTAAACCCCATTGCTGAATATCCACTCATATCAAGCTATGTAAAAACATCATACAATCCAACTTTCACAATTGTTGCCTAGCCTTAGGATTAGAACATCCAGTTAATGCTTTATGAGCAGCATTCTTACGAACACTGTACTCTACAGAATTAGCAGATTTTTAGTTATGTTTAATCCTAACATGTTCATCAGATGGACATCAAACTAATTTTATATGTTTATATATCGGATACAAGGACAAGTATGCAATGTTTTTAATATTAACTTCTAAATATTTATTATAATATTTTTTAAAAGAATAAAAATAACAAAAAAGTATTGTAAAAATATTATATATTGTAATCTTTCCAAAGTAGTCGATTTTCATAATAGATTCTCTTTCAGTCAGAGGAATGCAATACTTTCAGTTAACATTTTTATGAAAAGGAACTGCTGACGAGAGAATCCTTAATTGCAAAAAATATTATAATTGTAAAGAATATTTTAACAGCCAAATATATTCTAATTGTGTATAATATTATAATTATATTCTATATTATGATTGTTTATGCCAAAAAAAATACAACTTTCTGTATAAGTTTCTCACAATGAAAACGGACTTCAATCCTAGTCCTAGGACTTCAAAACAGTAATCATTATGGGTCACTATATAAAAAAACTATCCAAAAAGCTTATCCCTCTCTATACTCCTATATGTCCTTGCTTGATTCCCATTCTTGATCGTGAGCTAAACATTGTATATACTTTCAGAAGCAGAATATACAGTATATGTAAGGTTCATTATTAAGACATTACTTTAATTCTTCGAAAGTTCGAATATCATGACAGTGTTGGCTCCTTTAGTGGGATTGTTCCCATAACTTCTAAACAATGACTAAATCACAAAAGCATTTACCTTACAAACTGAACACACTGTTCTTCATTCGTAATCTTATACCTGGAAGGTAATACACAATGTTTCCAATAGAAATTCCGCAATGATGGTTAATGCAAATAAGCATTTAGGGGGAAACACCACAGTGGATCCATTGTTATCGAGTTGATCAGCCTTATTCACTCGATATTTAATTGGTGAAACAAGAATACAGTTACATCTTTAAGCATACATTTCAAAAGATTGAGGTTTCGTCAACATAATGTAATATATGAAAGCGCCATACGAACTAAAATAGGCATGTGAGGTCTTCGTACAATATGTTTTCAAGGTAGTTTTTAAATCAAATATGGCGTCCACTGACTGAGGTGTCGTTCGTAACCGCCAAGGATCCAACATCTTTCCCAGCCTTCCCAGCACTCATTTGAACAATGTTAGCATATATATGTAACGTTTATTGATCTTACTCAAGATTGCAGTTGTAATCAGCACAATAAAACAACATTTTGTTGCCTATATTAGTGAAAGTATGAAACTTCTTATTCCCGGGATCATGGTTTGAACTGAAATTCCCATTTTACCTCGTAATCGGTGGTTTTATCCTTACTGCCATCACAACTGAAACTCCACAGTTGCTGTTCCTGGTTCCTAAGTGCTCACTCCACAAACAGCTGCGGGCAGCACATGACTACATTATCATAATTGTTTACCTTACTCATTATTTAGTTTAACTTTAATTTGTTACTTCAAAATGTTTATTTAATTCATGTCCATTATCCCTTTTTTGCAGCCAAATTAACCCCCCAAAATTACAGATATTTCCAAAGTAGATACGAGCAGACGACGGCAAAATCATCGTTGCCAAATTAGTGGAGCTTCACACATACACCGATGCATTTAGAAACTATTTCCATGAATTCTAGTTGTCATAGTAATGCAATAATGATAAAATTGCTCTAATATGTATATATACTACAAATAGATATGCTAATTTCATTTATTTCCCCAGTTTTGTGTAAGTCTTTTACCCAGTTTGGAGGGGAAACACATAACAATTGACAACACTGATAAACAATAGAAGAGCGCAAACAATGCCATAGGTACTGTTCACAGAAAAAACTATTGATATTTGAATCAGGAATCTATTTACTTTTTCAACAATGAATATTTTCAAATTTATAATCATGAATATGTAAAAAATTTATGCAATTCATGACCTTATACTGCCGTTTCACTATTTTTTTTTAATAATTATCTTGTGCATGCTTCTTCTTTCTGCTGAAAAAGCGTCAGTTTCCTTTGACCCATCACAGATGTCATCATTGTTGACGATTGTTGTGAAGAAAGTGCCTCAGCATCTATGGGTACAAGTGGTGTGCGGATTTAGCACTTGGAATGAAAAGTTTATTGACACAAGCAACTCGCAAACATTGAGATGGCGTCAATCTTCTACATTTTTGGTGTTATAAGTAAAAGTTTTGAAAGCTTCATGGAGGTATGTATGCACTGTACATGGCTAGACTTTCATTAACCTCTGTTTAATCTTAAAATATGACCTTAATTTCTAACTTTGGTGAAAACACTTACTTCAAAAGGATAGTAGAGGTCTCAAGCTGTTGCTGTCACCACCGATGACTAGTGACTGGTGCCCATCTCCGGTGTCAGGACAAGTTAATGTACTTTTTCGGAGGGTGGATCCACACACGGTGAAAACTGGGTCAGCTAGTCCAGTCGGTTGTTTCCCCTATGTAATTACCATACTAACTGTAGTATTTTCATCAACCAGACTGACTACAAGGTAATCTGATAGAAACATGATGTGACATTACAAGTTTTATTCATTGAGCATGACTCAGTGAATGGCGGGAAGTCTCTTGACAATAAAAACTGATGTGAATTTAATAAGTATGGGACTGGTTCGTGCTCTGAACTTAATGGAGTTTATGATAACAACATTCTATGTATGTAGCCGTTGTTACTGAGGACAAGGTTTAAAGAGAGCATTAACTGTTTCCCATAGGATTGTATGAGTTTGCACCATTGTTTACATAAGAGAGATTGCATAGCAATGGTGCCAGGCAGTGCACATCACAGACTGCTTTGGTTGTTATATAGTGTCCAATCTCTCCGCTCTATATCTATGGAGCAAGTGATGTCTTGAACTTTAGGTTCCCATCTAGTTAAGGTTAACTGATCTATTGAATTTTTCCGTAACACATAAAAAGTGACTGTGATTAACTTGATAAGAGAAGTAATACTTCGTAAAGTAATACTGTAATTGCACAGTTAACCCTTAGAGCTGAGCTATATAGTATATATATAAAAAGAAAAACATGCAGTATTCCAGATCAGTCAAATTTTTCGGTTGGCCAGTTTAAGAAGAAATAAAAAAAATCAATGTCAAGATGAAGATACACAAACCCACAAGGTGTAAGAAAAAAGGTAAATAAGAGGCATAATAGCAGGAATGGCTAGTAGGTCCATAGGTGACAAGGGCAGAGCTGGGATCCTCAACACTGTCAGCGAACGTAATCCGAAACCGGATGTTGGAGGCATCAGCAGGTTGGGTGGTGGCAGATGGTGTTGCGTCCCACCCAAGAAAGATGTCACATTTGTGGGATGATGTGACGAAACCAGGGTTGGAGGTGCGTAGTAACTGGGCTGGGTCACTGTAGTCGTGGTAGCAGAGACTACAAAGTGGGTAGCAGCGCTTCTACCGAAGGCAATCTCACAAGTCCAAGGGAAGACCAAGCCTGGTCTAGTCCCAACACCTCACCTGCAGAAGGAAAAGTCGGGTTGGGGGAGTCCTTCCTTGCTCCGGAGGATCTTCGAGGCGACATGTCAGAGGAGGAAGAGAACAGAACGGTTGCAGGGAGAGAGGTATGAGGAAGAAGGGTTAGCAATATCTGGAGTGGTTGGGAGCGAAATACTCCCCACCACTGGTTTAGGTTTCCTCACATACCTTCTTCGTCCTGCAAACTTCTCCCACTGGGCAGTGGACCACACGGAACACTCCGCACACATTATATGTCCGTTACACTCATGACCTCAGCACATACAGCAAACGGAGTGAGGATGGACATCGAACAAAGCATGGATCTTCCTGCCATCTACCCTGGGGCAACACCAGTTGGGGTTAGAGGGCAGCAAAGGCTGTAAATCTAGGGTTTGCTGTACACTCATAATCACATAAGCAATCCACAATGATACAGAAAAAAACAAGAAAAAATCGCACCAGGATAGAAGAAAGCGAAAAGTCTAAACAACAGTAGGGCAGAGCGGTGAACACACGTTTTTCCGTGATGACAGCCAAAAGCAAATTGGAATTTTTACGTCCAGTCGGAGAAACTACCAATGACCAGACCGGTAGTTAACTGCCGAACTGCCTTGTTTGAGTTGTAAAGGACTGACTGTTTGTATATTGTGTAGGAACAAGGCTCTGTTTTATTCACATTCACCTTCAAGCCATCCCTCTCTCTAAAGACTCCTGCCACTCTCCAACCCTTCTCTGTAGGTCCTACTCATTTACAGCAATCACCAGATGACTTTTGGGCTCATTCTTTGATATATCATCTTGGCCAGCCTAACCAACAATGAATTATGAACATAAAACGATCAGTAAAAACCTGACTGGAAATTAAGAGAACAATAGTTCTGTGACCCATCGTTGCTAATTTAGTGGAGCTTCACACATACGCTGATGTCTTTACAACCAGTTTCCATTAACTCTAGTTGTCATAGTTATGCAATAATAATAACATTTCTCTAATATTTATGTATGTATACTACAAATAAATACGCTAATTTCACTTATATCCATGGTTTTCTGCCTTATACCTAGTTGGGAGTGTAAACAGTTGCCATTTCCTATTTTCAAAAGGTGCTAGAGTGTCCTCCAAAACGTGCTAAATAATTCTCATATACCTAAAAAAAAAAAAAAAAAAAAAAAAAAGCACTAAAGGACTATTTTCAAATATGAAAGTGACTTTACCTTAATTCCTATGTGTTCCATGGCGATTCAGTGGAAAAATAATCAAACAAAATTGACTCATGAAAACAAACATTAAGTACTAATAAGTAATGTAAGGAATATATAGTTTAATTACTTGTATTTCAAAAATCTAATAATAAAAGTTCTGGGATGTCCAGATCATCCTCCACTTCAAATATGCCTCCAACCTTTGAGAAGTTCCAGGTTCGTCTTGTATTTGGCCGAATCCCCAATAGTATCACAACTTCTATGGAAATTTATAACCATAGCAAAATTTCCCTTTTCGCTTCAGGCTATAATGAGTAGATAATACTGAATTTAAAGTCTTCAGATTCATCCTATTGTGGATCTTTAAATTGATAATATTCATTGGACTAAATGTCCTTTCCACCTCGGTATTAGAATGAGGTAAGGACAGCAATGACAAAGCTAAATTGGTGAACAGTCCGTGGTAGAGTATTCATGCAGTAGATGACAAGTTTCAAATCATTCAAAGTATTATCGTTTATTTTTTATTATTATCATTATAAATAACCAGAAACCCGTCAAATTTAGCGTTAGATATACCCAAAAGGCGCTACCGCGTCGGATGCGAAAAACAAGCGCCATAATTTTCAAAACACGCTAGATCCAGTGCTGCCAATGAAATTTTTCAGTTTCCCCAAGGCCCTCAGTGAAAATTCCCCCAGATTCAACTAAAATCCCCCAGATTGTAATAAAACTAACATTTAGTTAAATGAAGTATATTTTAATCAAGTTTACATATCAATGGTTAATCCAAGTGTTATTCCTGCTCTTCTTTTGCATCTTAATTCATAATTAAAAATAAAATTTAGTTAAATGAAGTACATTTATATCAAGTTTATACATATCAATGGTTAAATAAAGTATATTTTAATCAAGTTTACATATAAATGGTTAATCCAAGTGTTATTCCTGCTCTTCTTTTGCATTTAAATTCATAATAAAAATAAAATTTAGTTAAATTAAGTACATTTTCATCAAGTTAATACTTATCAATGGATTAATCCGAGTGCTATTCCTGCTCTTCTTCTGCCTCTAAATTCATTTTGATATTATTTTCTTTCATACGTTTAATGTACTTGGCACTTGTTATTCCTTTTCTACATCACTAATTAATGCCTTGCTTGGTTTCCAATTAGTACTGTCTGAAATGTTTTTCGTGATTGATTGTTTGGCCAAAATTCTACCAGCTAATGTTTGTGGTTTTAATGAATTAGTTTTCCTAGTTTTAATGTTGTTCACTTGTGAAAATATGCGCTCTACACACGCTGAGGGATGTGGAAAACACGATAGATTTGTCATAAATTCAGATATTAGTGCAAACTTGGAATTGCCCATGCCATCTTGATGAAAAGTAAATTATACCAGTATTGTGGTATGTTGTCACTAGCGATAGGTAACTCTTTAGCTATGAGCCGATAACTTCTCCACTGATCATCAAGTTCATTCACTTGAGCTGGTGGTGCTAAATTAGGGAAATTGCTTGCTATCCCAGTTATTCCGGAAGACTTACGTTTGATGCAATAGCTGGATCAATAATATTTAGCTTGGCAATTACACTGTCTTCATCAAATGGAAATCTCTTCCCTATTTGAATGCAGAGTTCGACAAGAAATTTCAAGCAGTCATTCTTGAATCTTTTCAAAATATCACTTGGTAATGGTTCGCTTATTAGTTGTGTCATCGCTAGTCCTCCCAGGTAAATGTTAACATGACTTTTGTTATTATTTTTATTACTTGGATCAATATCTGAAAGAATGGTACATATTATCTAGTAAATGAGTGCAGTTGGAACTTTCGACTGCATTCATTTCCTGAATAATTTGTACCATTCTTCGTTGATAATTTTATATTTAAATGATTTAACATCCATTTCAAAACTGTAGGCTATCTCTTAAAAATAACGTAATTTAAGCGATATATTCATCTTATTACTAATTCCCCCAGATCTTGGGGAATTACCCCAGGTTTGGCAGCAAATTCCCCCAGATTATCAACAATTTTTGCCAAATTTCCCCAGACGATCCCCATGTCCCCCAGATGTGGGGGAATTCCCCCAGGTTTGGCAGCACTGGCTAGATCTGGCGTGTTTCGCGCTAAAGTGACAACACTGAGGGTAAACACAAACCTGTGGTTCTGCCACGACGGATCTTTTGTTTGTTTGTATGGTGTTTTAACGTCGCATGGAACCAGTGGTCATTCAGCAACGGGACCACGGCTTTATGTGACTTCCGAACCACGTCGAGAGTGAACTTCTATCACCAGAAATACACATCTCTCACTCCTCGATGGAATGGCCGAGATTGAAGCCGCAACAATTGAGGTGGGACGCAAATTCCATACCAGCCACGATACTGAGGCGTTTAGTTTCTTAGGTTATTTGTAATTTTATGCTTCCTCTTCCTTACGGAGAAGAGCAAGGCAAAATGGAGATTGCTAACCGGTTGTAACGAAGCCAACCTTGTGCTAGGAATTTGGGTATCGCCTCTATGAGTCTAATATGAAACGATACGATTATTAAATTGAGTTTTACGTACAACAAATTTCTATGTTAAATTCTGCTTAAATATTAATTCTTTGTATTTTATCTGTAACACATTAATTGCCTATTTAATTTTCATATATATATAAAACTTTAATGAGAAATAAATTAATAAAAAGAGAGAAAGAGTCGGTGACAATAGCAAAGTCTCAGGGATGAATATCTCTGTCCTAACTCTTAAGCGTTAATTTTATTTTTTACTTCGTATTCCTTTCCTCTTTCATACACTTTTGTTTACTAAATTCTCTCTCTCTCTCTCTCTCTCTCTCTCTCTCTCTCTCTCACTATTTTAAACGTCTTTTGCTTTACTTTATTTAATAGTATATCAGACTGATCCTTTACCATTGTGTGAATTTAAATTTTTACTTAAAATACTCCCTTTTCAATTTTTTTTTTGTTTTTCTCGTTAACTGAGGCAGTGCTATATGCTATTAGTACTGACAACCAGCACTAAAAAGGTTAACAACAATCTTAATTTTCAGGGCTAGTATTAGGGTGAAATACCAAATGGCATACCTGGCCACCACCTTCCCAAAAAAGTACTTAATAAACACGTCCTGTAACCCAGGGATAGATATTAGTCAAGAGCCAGCTACCATCGAAGAAACACTTCGAGACCTCTACTTTCCTCTGGAAGTCAGTTTTTTCTTTTTTCTTTTCTCCCAAGTCACAAATTAAGGGCATCATTTCCAATTTTCGGGGAGGTGGTCACTCTAAGGAAGATTCCGGCCATTCGGTAGTTTACCCTATATATATCACCCCATTTTTCCGTATGGTTTTACACCTGGATAAATGTTCTGTGCTGTCCTCCTCCTCTACTCTGCAGATATCGCAGACTTCGTCCTTTTATTCCTCCCGGAAGTTAGCCTTCAAGTCCAACATATCCTTAAAAAAAGTCCTTCAGACCATTGAGGGGCAAAGAACGAGATACCAACTGTAACTCCTATTACTGGTATTTAGGAATAGACTTGTCAACTATGAAACTGCCCGTCTGCAGAGAATATAAAGATGACTTACTTAACAAGCACCACTAATTGCTTGTTAGATGGTGGGTCACCAAATTCAAATTCATTTCTTACAATATTTTATATCTACAGTTTAGAAACACCTCGAACCTCTTGGGGTTCTTGTTGCAGAAAAAGCTATAATAGTCAAGGCTCAAAATAAGTAGTCTGATGTACCTACTATTGAATATAGTAAAGCTAAAGACGTTTAAAAATGAGAGAGAGAGAGAGAGAGAGAGAGAGAGAGAGAGAGAGAGAGAGAGAGAGAGAGAGAGAGAGAGAGAGAGAGAGAGAGAGAGAGGGCATATAAGGTAATGAAAAAGAAATGTTAATGCTTATGGCTTTTGTCAACGACTCTTTCTCGCTTTATAAAAAAAAAAAATTCTCATACAATTTTTATATGAACATGAAAATTCAATTATTGATTCAATTTGTTTTACGGACAATATAAGAAATTAATATTTGAGCCGAATTTAACATTGAGATCTTTTGTACGTAACTCTCAGTTCAATAAGCGTGAGTAGTCAGGTTATTACGCCTTAGAATCATGCAAGTGTAGTAAGTCATATTAAATAACTTATCGCCTCATCACATAGATGGAAGAACCTGCTACTTTGTGAAAGCATAAGATATATTCAGGTAATATGCATTATCGTCAGGGAAAAGGTTATTACCACTTATCTCTACTTCACGCCCAAAGGGTTTTACTCATTGTTTTGCATAGAAAATAGGTTGTGGGGATAACAGCCTCATCCCATAAGTACACACTAATATCTGTATATGCAAATAAACAACTGAAGTTTCTTGGAGCTAAGCCGAGAACTGCGTTTAGTCAGTTTGCAATGAGGTCTGGAATATTTGTTTTTATAACTAAACGCAAATCCAAGTAAGTTACACAACATAGATATTCAGTATTAAGGGTAAAGCACGCAAAACCGTTGAGGGTTTAGCTATAACTCCAGCTAATTATAGTGCAGCGATAAACCTACTGAAAACTCGTTTTTCCAACGTTGGGAAATTAGAAGAGAACTTAAGAAATTGGCTGTTAAGTTTACCGCACCCTGAGCATGATGCAGAGCAACTGATGGATTTCCTTATGAAATGGAATAGCATTGTTCATCAGTTAGACGCTTTACCAGGTATTACGAGCGGCGACTCTAATGAGAAAGCAATTATCAAGCGGTGTTTATCAAAGGAAACATTGCAAGCCTTGTATCAGAGATATGATACTTGTGAACTCAGTGTAGATCAATTGAGAAAGGGCATTGAGAAATTAATTGAGCTTTAAGGTAGAAGAATATGCATAACCCCACGCCATCACCGTCCAACCCAGTTAAGAGTGGCAAGGATCGTAACACGAGTTCGAAAAACGAGCGTCAAGCTAATTCACCTAGTAGTGCTTTCAGAACTAATGTTAGAAATACCCCAAAGAAAATAACTTTTTCTTGTTGTTTTTGTCAAGGCGAACGCAGCGGTAAGGTCTGCACGAAATACAATACTTTAGAGACTAGAAGAGCTTGTATCAATGAATTACAACTATGCTTTGGTTGTTTACAAAAGGGTCATCGTTTATTTGAATGTAACAGTAAGAGTAAGGCATATTGTTTTAACTGTAATGGTAAACATCATACATTCTTATGTGCTAGACTATTACCTAATTCTACAAGCGTCAATGTAAATTCGTCTCAGCAACCTTCTAGCACCAAATCAGGTCGTCATAGAGTTGATAATAAGCCTATAGAAACCGCTCAATCGCAGCCTTGTTTCAGTACTAGTCAGAAATCTGCAGCCACGAGTAATCAGAGTAATTCTCAGAATAATGGTAACAGTAATCAAGTAGCTGTGAAAAATATCGCATCTCTTCGACCGACAGCGTTACCGACAGCCACCCTTCTATTGAGTAATGATGGGAATCGGATCCCGGTTCGAGCATTTTTAGACAGCGGATCTCAAAGAACGTTCATTAACCCAGATGTTGTTGAGAAATTGAACATAGTGCCCATAAAACAAGTGGAACTGAAATTAATTCCGTTTGGAGATAATGTTGAAACTAAAATGTTTGATGTAGTAAGAGTAATGGTTCGAGCAGGTACTAAACGTATCAAATTAAATGCTGTTGTTTGTAATCATGTTAACACTTCCATACACACACCTGGTCTACACAACGTGTATCTGCGATTGCAAGAACGAGGTGTTAAACTGGCAGATAAGAATATTGAATCAGATACCCTCAGTGATATAGGTTTGATTATTGGTGCTGATTATTATAATGCATTTGTGTATTGTCACGATAAATATGATGATGTATGTTTGCTTGGTAGCACCGCCGGTGCTGTTATTTTTGGTCCTATACCCAATTGGGCTTGTAATGTTATCAGTGATGATGAAAATGTAAGATCTGTAATAAGTACACAGAGTATAGTTTGCTCGAGAGTCACTGCTTCTGTAAATCCTCTTGACGGTGAGGATATTTCTAGACTGTGGTCATTAGATACGATCGGCATCGGGAAGGATGCGCGATCCTATAACGATCAAGCAGCGATTGAACATTTCAATGAGACTATTGTAAAGACTGATAACAAATATACGATTGATTTGCCATTTAAGAGCGATGCCAGACCCCTACGGGTTATAAAAAAGCCTTAGGTCAATTATATTCACTTAAGAGAACCTTTCAGTCTAAACCAGTCATGTTTGATCAATATCAGTCTGTTTTAGATGAGTATGTTAAGTTAGGATTTATTGAGGAGGTAAAATTAGAAGATAACTCCTTTGATCCAGTTGATGTCATTAATCATTATTTACCTCACCACCCAGTTTTCAAGGAATCTGCTACGACTCCAATTAGGATAGTTTTCAACGCAAGTAGTAAGGAGTCACACCATGCAAAGTCCCTCAATGATTGTTTATATACGGGACCTAATCTGGCGACGAAATTGACAGATATGCTGCTGGAATTTCGTCAGAACAAATATGCTGTAGTAGCAGACATAAGTAAAGCTTTCCTTAGAATAGGAATTAATGAAAATCACCGAGATTTCACAAGATTCTTATGGTTTGCTGATAGAGATTTTAAGCATGTCAAGACTTTTAGATTTAAGGTTTTATTGTTTGGAGCTACTTGTTCACCTTTTCTGTTGAATCAGACAATACAGTATCATTTGCAAAACCATTCAGATCCCATCGCCAGCTCAGTCAAGAAGTCCTTTTATGTGGATAACTTTATGAAAACTTATGAGAAATGTGAAGATTTAGAACTCGAGAGTAATAAGGTAAACCAAATTATGTTGGAAGCTAATATGCCTTTGGGAGAATGGGCTAGCAATTTGAGTTCATTTAATGATAAACATAGCCCAGATACTGTTAACTTGAATGCAGTAAAACTACTCGGTCTCTTGTGGGATACCTGTAATGACTCATTGAGTGTAAAGATACCTTCTCAGATTGTTACATATTTGAATAATCTAGGAAATGTTTGTACTTTGACTAAGAGAAAGGTTGTGTCTCTCCTTTCAACCATCTTTGATCCTTTGGGAATATTAACGCCTGTAACAATCAAGGGAAAACTATTTGTGAAGAAATTGTGGGAACTGAAAACTGACTGGGATGACGAACTGATGATGGATTTAAAGAAAGAGTTCGATGAATTGTTAAACCAACTCAATTCTATTGAGGAGATCAAAGTCCCTAGATCTTGTTTTAATGAAGGAACTTGTAGCTTACATGTATTTGTTGATGCCTCTCACGTGGCTTATGGAGCCTGTGCGTATGTTGTTAGCAGTAAGCACACAAGTCACTTGCTAATTAGTAAGTCTCGAGTAGCCCCGAGCCCTTCACTCACTATTCCCCGTCAAGAATTACTTGCTTTGATTATAGGCATGCGCCTAGCTGTTCATTTGCTAGAGATTTTTGGGGATAAATTTTCAGATTGTACTGTTTGGAGTGACTCCCAAGTAGCGTTGAGTTGGGTATTTTATGAAAGATCTAAAGAAGTGCGTTTAATCAACAGAGTAAAGGAAATCAAGGACTTGAAGTCCAGTCATAACATCAGGTTGTTATATGTTAAGAGCGAGGATAATCCTGCTGATTTAGTTACACGAGGTATTTCAATGTCTCTTTTGAGTAAGTCAGGTTTGTGGTTTCATGGCCCGACCTGGATTATTAACAAAAATAAGTTTCCAGAACAAGAGGATGTAGTTTACATAGAGTCTGTTAATGTAAATGAAATTATTGTAGAACCAGTTTTGAGAGACCCTGATGATGATGTACTTGTATTTAAATGTTCTGAGTTCTCCTCATTGAAACACGCATTAAGGATTGTAGGTAGATTGATCTTGTTTGGGAGAAGAATATTTCCTGATAAATTCAGGGAAAGTAATAATTTACTTGTTTTAATCAGAAGCATGCAGCGTCAAGCTTTTCCAACGCTATATTATGCGTTGACTAATGGGTCACAAACCAGTTCTAGTGTTCCCTCTGAGTTAAGGAATCTTATCAGACAATTAGGACTTTATGTTGATGAAAGTGGTGTCATTCGGTGCCAAGGAAGACTTCATAATGCAGAATTGCCAGAATTCGCTAAGCATCCAGTATACGTCGCCAGCCGACACCCCTTATGGCAACTTATAATGTCTCATTATCACATACTCAACTTGCACTGCAACACGAATACACTTGTGGTTATATTGAGACAACAGTTTTGGGCTGGAAAAATGAGACAGTCCGTTAAGAAGATCCTGAAAGAGGGCTTATTGTGTAAGAAAGCACAAAATCAACCTCTAAGTCTGCCTGGATTTCCCCCATTACCACCCGAACGAGTTAAGCATCAAGTCCCTTTTTCCTGTGTTGGCGTCGACTATACGGGAAACATTAATGTGTCTGAAAATGAAGCTGAGAACGAGAAGGCGTATGTCTTGTTGTTTACATGCGCTACGTCAAGAGCAGTTGCCCTATATGTGTGCAAATCCATGAATGCACAAGAATTCCTCTTTGTTTTTAGACAATTCGCGGCAAGACACGGACTTCCGAAAGTTTTAATAAGTGATAATGCGCCAAACTTCATTGCAGCCAGTAAGTTTCTAAGAGATATCAGCGAAGAGCCCGAAGTAAGAAATTATCTGACGGATCATAATTTAGAATGGAAGTTCATAACACCCCGATCACCTTGGAAAAGGCGGCTTTTACGAGAGACTGATCGGAGTGGTGAAATCGTGCTTACAAAGGGCCCTGTACAGAAAAAGAGTCTCGTTTATAGAACTCAATACCATCGTCGCCGAAGCCGAGAACATCATCAATAACAGGCCACTAACATATGTCAATGAAGATAACGCCAACATCGCGCTCACCCCTGCCAGACTCTTATACGGCAGTGCTATTACAATGGCTCCTCCTTTGAACAAGTTCGTCGACGTACCTTTCAATGAGAACGTCGAATTGAGGGAGAACTATGCAAGACTGTGTGACACGATAAGAAAGTTTGAGAAAATGTGGCTACTTGTCTATTTGTCTTCTCTTAGAGAGAGGCACAGAAACATCGAGTCTTCAGCCATCTGTCCATTAAGCATAGGAGATTTGGTCCTTATAGTAAATGATAATTGTAAAAGACACAAGTACCCTTTGGGAATCATCGAGAAACCCCACGCAGGTCCTGATAATGTTATAAGGACAGTCGAGATAAAAACAGCAAGTGGAAATTTTACAAGACCATTGAATCAAGTCATTCCACTTGAATGTAATGTCAGAGAGGAATCAACAACAGCTATCATTGGGAAAGCAATGTCCTATTTTCCCAGGATTCCACATCTGTCTATAGTGTATCCTCGCCCATTTCAGAGTAACAAATGCCCTTTTTCGTATATGTTTCAGTAAAATTATTAAAATATATCAGGAATAATTAGCTTGGTTAGAAAGTTATAAATAAAACAATGAAGTTGCCTCAGTTCTCCATGAAGTCAATAATTTGGAAAACGAAATTCATTATGCACCATTCAGCCCTTTGAAAAACCTCATGGTGTAGATATTTACTCTATGAACATTCATAAAAACTATCATTAAAAGCATTATCTCCCTACACCTTTGAGAAACAAAATGTTCATTTAGTTTTACAAATATCCAATGAATATATCGTTCAAGCTTGACTAACTATTGGAAAAATAATCACTCCCTTTTTATTCAGAATGCAAATGTCAAAATTTCACATTTGGTCGACAATCATGAATTTAAATGTCAAAGGGTAAATAATTTATAAGCTGCTCAATAAGTAATGAAGGTTATAGTACAGAAAAACAGAAAAATTTACAATATGGGTTTCTGCTAACATTTCATTGAATAATTGTTGTTCAAGAAAATAACTATTGTAGCCAAAGAGAAAGTTAGAAAATTTAAATACCAAATAATGACTGTATGTAAGAGAGAATTATTTCCTTCACATATAGTATAAAGAACCTTGTTTTTTGTGATTTAAACCTATGCATTGCTGTTTGTTCTTTGGTAGACACTACACTGATGGCACTGTAGATCCTGAGAATCAAACTACGGGAGCTGCAGTATATTCAGGAAACTTCACAGCCTGCTGGAGGACCTCCAACCACGCCTCCACTATGCAGACAGAGTTAACAGCAATAAGACAGGCACTGCTGTACTCACTGGAGAATGAAGTAGGGCCTGTAATCATCCACACAGACTCAAAGTCCTCAATGCAAGCCCTGCAACAACAGAAAATTAAAGAAAATAAGGTACTGCTGGCTGGAATTAAAACACTGCTACACCAGCACAGCGAAAGAGGAAGACCTGTCACCTTAAACTGGATACCCAGTCACATAGGAATTCCAGGCAATGAGAGGGCTGATGAGCTAGCCAAAAGTACAAAACACATTGACAGAGTGCAAGTACATATACAACCTGCACTGCAACAAGTCAAAAATGCAATGAAACCACTCTGCAAAGAAAAATTGATAAATGACCATCGTGAGTGGGTAGAAAAGAACTCACCGTCTGCCAGATGGTATAAGAAATCGACTGGTCTAGTGCCTCCTCCCATAGACAGGCACACACCAAGAAAACTTGCTGTGATCATCCACAGACTCAGGCTAGGATATAAAGCCTGCTGGGAAATTGTGGAAAACAGTGTCAGACCATGTGAACACTGTCAAGAAGAAACACAGCAACCACTCCTTCACTACCTGCTGGAATGCAGAGAAACAGCACAGCTAAGAGGTGCAGCACAAAATGCGTTACCTGCACAAGATGCTGAGCATGTAGCTGCCACAGTCACAAAGACAATCATTGAAAACTTAGAAGAGCATGCCCAGGTGCTCTACAACCTACCTCCACCAAGGTAATCAAACTAATAAAATCAATCACCCTCATCACATCCCCTCATTGTAAGGCTCTATCCACATCATCCACTACCATTCTTTTAAAAAAGCTTTACCTACAACTAAAATCCTCCTGCAGGGACCCAAGGGAGTAAAGGGTTGGACAACCCCACCTGCACCGCTTCTCCGATTTTCGAAAGCCTTACACTCATTCAAACTTCTTCTATAATATGACATGATGGCCCTCTCTTACTGACACCATCATCCTTCCCCTGTCCACTCCTATCTCTACAACTAAAGATATTTCCAATTTCAAAAAAAACTAACCATGTACCTAAAGAATCTTTTCAGATCACCTACGGGCCGAACAAGGGAAAGGCCCGTGCCAACAAGAAGTGTTGGCTTAATACAACAACAACAACAACAACAACTGTATAGCAAGTAAACAAATTGTTTTGGTTCAGCATTTTTTATTAATCTTATAACTTGTGTTTCGAGTAAGTATTATTTGGTGTACAGTAATTAGTGTAGACGAGAAGATAAGTAAATTAATAACTGGCAGACCAAAAATGATAGATTTTGGCGAGGGTTTGTTTACATTTCTTTCGTCTGGCAGCGTAGTCAATGCTAGCAGCTCGGACCACCCTTGCTTACTGGATTAATAAATAAATATATCAAACTTTTTTTTCCTTATCTTTATTATGATAAGGTTGCATGGATTCTTATTCTTCGGGAATATACAGTATCGTTTTAGCATATTATTGTGGAGTGCAAATTCAATAGTGGCTTCTCTTGCAATTGCAACAACGTTAATCTTATATGTTGAGTAATAAACTCAAAATGAATAACCTTATACATTTTTATTTAAGTTTACCATTTATTTTACTATAATGTCTGTGTTTTGCCGCTAGCGCCTCTGTTGGTAAAAGTTATAACTACAGTTGTTGTTCCAACTTCGTGAAGAGGAAGTAATTATAGTGTTTTATTTAGCGTCCTGTTAGGCTACAAAAGAGTGGAAGACTGCAAGCGAATTGAGCAGACTATTACATTGGCGCCAATCGTACTACCCTCTTGGCAACGAACATCACGTACTACATTCAACCATCTTACAGTTAATTCGACCCCATTTCATTCTGAAGCATCAAAAAGATAGTCCCTTTAAGCCAAGATTTAAAAGAAAATAAAAACTCTTCATAACTTGAAGAACATGTAAGAGCTTTATCTATTCATTATTTATTTGACGGTCTGGTTACGTCGTCCAGCGATAGCTACAGGTTGAAAAGACGAGACTTGATGATACAACCAGTAGTTAACCTACAGACCAATTAAAACGTACAAGATTGATTTTACATCATAGGTATGATGCACTTATACATATATATATGTATATATGAGATTAACGTTGCATTTACGCTCCACAACATGATGCTAAAACGATGCTACTGTTTATTCACGAAGGGTAAGAAACCACGCAACCTATCATCAGAATGGAAAAAAGGATTATTTATTGATTTATTATTCTCTTCCAACGTCGACGGAGGCACAGTTGGTGTTTGACGAAACGAAGGACCGAAAGTCCCTAGAAACCGTTTCTAAGACAAATCCCTCCACCTACAACTACTTGGTTGCGGACGGATACAAGAGCTTACCTAGAACAAGGAACACGACCTGAGATTCATATGACCTTAAATTACATTTTGTTCGGTGACTTCTGACGTGTCAATATCGAAATTATAATGTATAATTTAAATTTATTGAATTTGATTGCAAATTCTACTTATTATTTTCCGTTTACAACGCAATTTAACATAAGAACTCTTTATACGGAAAAGTCATTTAAGTAAACTTGCCAGACAATCGTAGTGAATTAAACGAGTTTTCATACTTAATACTATATTGTGAGGAAAAGAAAGTATTTTTTTCGTGCCAGTATTGGAAGAGCACCTTTATAACATAAAATATATGTAATAACCCGTATTTTCTATCATTCACTTCTACTATCTTCATCATTCAATAATTTAACTGTATAAAGAACAAGCAGGCTCCAGACCAGTGTTGCCAACGTAGGGTAATTTGACCAAATATTTTAGACCTTACAGTAATTGTAGCAATGCCTGTATTAATCAGCATCTTTATTAGTATTATTTCTTATTATCACAACCTCAGAATGTTGGGTAATTTCCAGTTATGTAGGGTAATTTCTTGTCTTCTATAGGGTTTGAGGGGTTGGCATCACTACTCTGGACTGAGCAATCTTTGAGGTCAGCCAATTTAAAAAAACAAAGTGGCAATAGGAACATAATTATACAGTCACAAATGTTAGGATAGAAAAAATATCTGGTAGATCTAGGGTACTTATCCGGGGTGGCTTAGACTATGGCAGTTGCGGGTTTTCTATGGAGTTTTACCTACTGAACAAGAATTTTAAGTAATATTTATTTGGACAAATGTAATTAACTCCCCCCCCCCCCCCCCCGGGGCCAGTACTAAACACGGTGAAATACATTGGACACCCCAATCCCTAGTGGATGTTGTATCCACGGTTACGTTCCTTGCAGTCCGTGTGAACTGCTTCTGTAGAAATACCAAATATTTTTTCTCCAGAAGATGAAAATGTCTATCTACAACTCTTCTGAGGCCTCTTTTATGAGACAATCGTAAATGGTGCCAAGTTATGCATGTTTTTTTTTTTCTAGCAATTGTTGCCAAGTTATGCATGTTTTTTTCTGTAGCAATTCGTTTGGTAAAATTATGAATACTACAGCTCACACAATGTCACAACAGATAAGAACTAGTAAAATCAGTAAAAATTTCTGAGTATATTTGATGTAAAAATAGTTATGTAAAATTACGGAGATGCAGCAACTTTTTGGGAAATATACTATATGTTTTTCCTAATATTTCTTTGCAAAATCACAATCATAACTGACATCATAAGAGATAGGAACTAAAACCAACAGTAACTTCGTGGGTATATTTATACGTAAATATATATAATAAAAAAAAAAAAACGTCGTGAGACAGAGAGAAAATTCATAATGAGTTGACGTCAAGTAGGAGGTACACAATCAAAATCAAAATAATGACATGAGCCGCTCTGGCAAGCTGTCAGTTTAATTAAAAGTTGCCATTGGTAAAATTAATGGGCTATTGAAGTAATGGAACCTCTTTCCCGCCAGATTTCTACAAATCTTTAGGAAGAAACGATGAAGATTACTCGTTGATTTAGGTTATTAAGACAACATTTCTTGTTATAATAATACTAGTAGGACATGGTGTTAATGTGTTGAAATGTACTGAAAGTCATCCTTCTTTCATCTTGCAAAGTACTTCTTTTTTATTGCACTACTTTCCATCTGTTTAAAAATGTATCAAAATACACTTATTTTTTTCATATTTGTTTGTTTTTCCCTACTTCCTGCAACATGAGACATAGACGGGAGAGATTGGACAGACAAGTGACGACCGCATGCACTTAAGGAGCCATATGTTTGTGAGGACTAGAGAAAGATAGCTAACCTCTGAAGTTTTATTACTCATGATCCATACAGAGTTCAAGACAATACTGGATACAAGAGATCCTTACCAGCGGGAAGCTGCAACTGACTCTCTCCTTGCTGTGCCATCCAACATTTTATCTTCTAAGGATACAGCTAGCTCATAAATAGCCCCACAAGATAGATAAATATATTGTGAGAGGTGGACAAAGAGGCAGGTAGAAGTGTACTGATTTTTATTACAGTCAAGGGAAATATAAATATACAGCATGCGGACGGAAATGTGGTCACCGACCCGCGAGAGAGTAAAAGTGGGTCGGCGAGACCCGATTTGTGTTTCTTGAGAGACATAAAATACAAAATATAAAAGTACACAATATGTGGTTATACAAGCTTTATACACTGACGGAAAGCCCGCTGAATGCTCTCTCAGGGGGAAGTAAGAACAACGCGAATGATGAATTATATACAGAGAAAATTATGAATAAGCGTTGTCCTTACAATATATAGGGCAATAAATATTTTTTCTATCTTCAAAATACAATAGTACAAGCACCCTGTTCTTTTGCATGAGCTGTCCTACTTAACTGTGAATACAACAAAATACAAAAAGACAAAATAACATACATGATTAATACAACACTCCCAGAACTACTGAAATATGACAGATTACAGAGTTCAATATAATTACCTCTTATAACTGTCATGCCACGCAGATGGCCGCCTACATCTCTGTTCTCGAAATTCTGGAAAAGACTCTGTTTCCCGGGAATCCTGATCCGTGGGTACTGGCAACACGAGAAATTTAAAGCATTCTGTAGCCCATAGGTACGTTGTAAAGAGCATTATTGTAATGATTAGGACAAGGGCTCTGTGTCAGGTAAGAATGTTGCAAACATGATACCTTAAACTGTGTGATAGAACCTTCAGACAAGATACTCAAGAGTTACATTAGCACAGACGGACATATAAGTTATAGGTGCATCACAACTTAAATACAGTACACTAGTGGTGGGGAAATAGGCAAGTTTCCATTGACAATAGTCAAAAGTGCGACGGACAAACATTGTTAACATTTCATAAGCGTTGAAGTGATGGAAGAAGATATGGCAACAAACAGTGGTACCAGATGAGGTTATATACCACTATGTTTTACTCTGATCACAAGGCAAAGACTGGCAGACAATTGTTAACTGGTAACAATGTTTGTCCGTCGGACATTGTTCGACCGTGTGGACGCACCATAAGGGTTACAGGTTCAAAACAGGAGCCTACATTAGAAATTTCACTAACCTATCCTCATTGCATTACTAGGTTTTAGTGCTCATATATACACGTAAAAATATTAAAAGACCATCTTTCTTCCACAGGTTAAACTTCAGCACAGATTAATGTAATACCATATGCAACTTCAAGTAACTTCTGCAATCGTAGATAGCCAAAGAACTTCACTTCCCATAACTCGTACTTTGCCTCATCACCGTCGAAATAGTCTGTTACGGCCTGTTGCGGTGTGGGTTGCATGATGGCGGAAAAAGTGGACAATATATGGGAGAATGCTTGAGTAAAAGGCCCATTAATAGTTTCACAAGCTACAACGCCATTTTTACTTGGTCCTTTTCTCTTGAAAACAACAGTACTTACAATTTTCACCAACAGAGGCGCCAGTGGTAAATCATAGACAATGTAATAGAAATAAATGCTAAACTTAAATAAACACGTTTACAATTATTTATCTTGAGTTTATTACTCAACACATTTGACTACATATCCTTTCTTCATCGGCATTAGAATGAGGTAAGGACAGCAATGACACAGCTAAATTGGTGAACAGTCCTTGAGAAAGTATTCATGCAGCAGATGGTTTCAAATACCAAATCATTCAAAGTATTTTTTCTCATATTTTCTGTTTTTTTATTATTATTATTATTATTATTATAAATAACTAGAAACGCGCCAGATTTCGCATTAAATATATCCAAAAGGTGCTAAAAAGTGTGACTGCTTCAGATGCTAAAAACAAGCGCCAGATTTTTCCAAAACGCATTAGATCTGGCGCGTTTTGCGCTAAAATGGCAACACTGCGGAGGATAGAGGACAAAGGGCTCAAACGTTCTTGAATTGGAGATTAAGCTGGCCTTATGCCAGCACGGGCTCTTGCTCATAGAGCAGCCTGTAGGGGCTTAAAAGGAGGACTGTCCTCAGTAAAGGAGGACGTCTGCCCACTCTACCTGGAGGAACATCATGTCCGTGAAAGACAGTCTCCCTCCCTGCTGCAGACAGTATTATTCTTCATAACTAACTGTGGCATCTTGGAGGCAGAAGGAAACCGCATGCAAGACTCTAGTGTTTTATTAAGTGTCCTGTTAGTCTACAGAGGAGTGGAAGACTGCAAGCGAATTGAGCAGACTATTACATTGGCGCCAATCGTACTGCCCTCTTGGCAATGAACATCAAGTACTACATTCAACCATCTTACAGTTAATTTGTCCCCATTTCATTCTGAAGCATCAAAAAGATAGTCCTTTTAAACCAAGATTTAAAAGAAAATAAAAACTCTTCATACCTTGAAGAACATGTAAGAGCTTTATCTATTCATTATTTATTATGAGGGTCTGGTTACGTCGTCCAGAGATACTTTCAGGTTGAAAAGACGAGACTTGATGATACAACCAGTGGTTAACCTACAGACCAATTAATACGTACAAGATTGATTTTACATCAAAGGTATGATGCACTTATACATATATGAGATTACCGATGCATTTATGCTCCACAATATGATGCTAAAACGATGCTACTGTTTATTCACGAAGGGTAAGAAACCACGCAACCTATTATCATAATGAAAAAAAAGTTATTTATTTATTTATTATTCTCTTCCATCGTCGATGGAGGCACAGTTGGTGTTTGAGGAAACGAAGGAACGAAAGTCCCTAGAAACCGTTTCTAAGACAAATCCCTCCATCTACAACTACTTGGTTGCAGACGGATACCAGAGCTTACCTAGAACAAGGGACACGACCTGAGATTCATATTACCTTAAATTACATTTTGTTTGGTGACTTCTGACGTGTCAATATCGAAATTATAATGTATAATTTAAATTTATTGAATTTGATTGCAAATTCTTTTTATTATTTTTTTTTTCAACGCAATTGAACATAAGAATTCTTTATACGGAAAAGTCATTTAAGTAAACTTGCCAGACGATCGTAGTGAACTGATCAAGTGTCGCACTTGATAGTATATTTCGAAGAACAAAGTATTTTTCTCGTGGTAGTATTGGAAGAGCACCTATATGACATAAAGAAAATATACGTAATAACCCATATTTTCTGTTATTTAGTTCTACTATCTTCATCTTTCAATAATTTAACTGAATAAAGAACATGCAGCTCTCCAGACCAGTGTTGCCAACGGAGAGTAATTTGACCAAATGTTTTAGACCTTACGGTAATTGCAGCAATGCCTGTATTGATCAGCATCTTTATTAGTATTATTTCTTATTATCACAACCTCAGAATGTTGGGTAATTTCCTGTTATGTAGGGTAATTTCTTGTCTTCTGTAGGGTTTGAGGGGTTGGCATCACTGCTCCAGACTGAGCAATCTTTGAGGTCAGCCAATTTAAAAAAACAAAGTGGCAATAGGAACATAATTATACAAAGTCACAAGGTGTTAAGATAGAAAAATATTTGGTAGATTTAGGGTACTTATCCACGGCGGCCTAGACTGTGGCAGTTGCAGTTTTACCTACTGAACAAGAATTTTACTTAATATTTATTCGGACAACTGTAATTAACCCCCCCGGCCCAGTACTAAACAAGGCGAAATACACTGGACGCCCCAATCCCTAGTGGATGTCGTATCCGCTGTTACATTCCTTGCAGTCCGTGCAGACTGCTTCTGTAGAAATACCAAATATTTTTTCTCCAGAAGACGAAAATGTCTATTTACAACTCTTCTGAGGCCTCTTTTACGAGACAATCGTAAATGGTGCCAAGTTATGCATGTTTTTTTCTAGCAATTGTTGCCAAGTTATGCATGTTTTTTTTCTTAGCAATTCGTTTGGTAAAATTATGAATACTACAGCTCACACAATGTCACAACAGATAAGAACTAGTAAAATCAGTAACAATTTCTGAGTATATTTGATGTAAAAATAATTATGTAAAATTACGGAGATGCACCAACCTTTTGGGGAATATACTATATGTTTTTCTAATATTTCTTTGCAAAATTACAATCATAACTGACATCATAAGAGATAGGAACTAAAACCAACAGTAACCTCTGGGTATATTTATTCATAAATATATAATAAAAAAAAACGTCGTGAAACAGAGAGAAAGTTCATAATGAGTTGATGTCAAGTAGGAGGTACACAATCAAAATCATAATAATGACATGAGCCGCTCTGGCAAGCTGTCAGTTTAATTAAAAGTTGCCATTAATAAAATAATGGGTTATTGAAGTAATAGAACCCCTCTCCCGCTAGATTTCTACAAATCTTAAGGAAAAAACAATGAAGATTACTCGCTGATTTAGGTTATTAAGACAACATTTCTTGTTATAATGATACTAGTAGGACACGGACAAAGGGAGAGAGAGATGTAGCTGATTGGGACATGGTGTTAATGTGTTGAAATTTACTGAAAGTCATCCTTCTTTCATCTTGCAAAGTACTTCTTTTTTATTGCACTACTTTCCATCTGTTTAAAAATGTATCAAAATACACTTATTTTTTTCATATTTGTTTGTTTTTCCCTACTTCCTGCAACATAAGACATAGACGGGAGAGATTGGACAGACAAGTGACGACCGCATGCACTTAAGGAGCCATATGTTTGTGAGGACTAGAGAGAGATAGCTAACCTCTGAAGCTTTATTACTCATGATCCATACAGAGTTCAAGACAATACTGGATACAAGTGACCCTTACCAGCAGGAAGCTGCAACTGACTCTCTCCTTACTGTGCCATCCAACATATTATCCTCTAAGGATACAGCTAGCTCATAAATGCCCCCACAAGATAGATAAATATATATATGCCAATCAATATTTTTCTATCTTCAAAATACAATAGTACAAGCACCCTGTTCTTTTGCGGGAGCTGTCGTACTTAACTGTGAATACAACAAAATACAAAAAGACAAAATAACATACATGATTAATACAACACTCCCAGAACTACTGAAATATGACAGATTACAGAGTTCAATATAATTACATCTTATAATTGTCATCCCACGAAGGTGGCCGCCTACATCTCTGTTCTCGAAATTCTGGAAAAGACTGTTTCCCATGAATCCTGATCCGTGGGTACTGGCAACACGAGAAATTTAAAGCATGCTGTTGCCCATAGGTATGTTGTAAAGAGCATTATTGTAATGATTAGGACAAGGGCTCTGTGTCAGGTAAGAATGTTGCAAATATGATACCTTAAACTGTGTGATAGAACCTTCAGACAAGGTACTCAAGAGTTACATTAGCACAGACGGACATATAAGTTATAGGTGCATCACAACTTAAATACAGTACACTAGTGGTGGGGAAATAGGCAAGTTTCCATTGACAATAGTCAAAAGCATGGGACAAACCTTTTGGGCCTAGATGGGCTAAGATGAAAAAAAGTAGACGGGCATAGTATTCTAAAGGTGCGTCCACACGGTCGAAAATGTCCGACGGACAAACATTGTTACCATTTCATAAGCGTTGAAGTGATGGAAGAAGATATGGCAACAAACAGTGGTACCAGATGAGGTTATATACCACTATGTTTTACTCTGATCACAAGGCAAAGACTGGCAGACAATTGTTAACTGGTAACAATGTTTGTCCATCGGACATTGTTCGACCGTGTGGATGCACCATAAAGGTTACAGGTTCAAAACAGGAGCCTACATTAGAAATTTCACTAACCTATCCTCATTGCATTACTAGGTTTTAGTGCTCATATATACACGTAAAAATATTAAAAGACCATCTTTCTTCCACAGGTAAAACTTCAGTACAGATTAATGTAATACCATACTTATGCCACAATGCCCTACCTACAGTTAAGCCTAAGTGTACAGCACATGCATTTTTCATGTCACTGAAGTAAGTCACTTGGGAGATCTCAAGATTCCTACAGAGGTTCATGAATCATGAACCTCTGTAGGAATCTTGAGATTTGGGGGGGGGGCAAAGAGGGCACCTGTCCCGGGGCCACATTTTAAGGGGCCTCAAAAAAAGGACCCAGGCTTAAATAATTTTTAATTTCAGTAAATATATAAGGAATAAAAGTTTTTTAGTCAGGAATAAAGCAAAATTGTGGATATTTATGATTTATCTTTTTTCATCACGGAAAACTACAGTAAAACCCAAGTAAAAAACGTGATATTGTTAGAAATTTAGGCTATGTTTACAGTTACCCCTAAAATTACCTCCTATCTATTTTTGAATGCATTGTTGGTTGACAAAATCGGAAGGGACGGTTTGTAGGCAGGTCTGACTTCAAATATCTCTATATATTTTTTGGTTTCTGTGAGTTTATTTATTGAATGTATGTATTTATTGAATGTATGTATTGGTACCATTGATATAGATGACCAAAATTCACTACTGGCAGGACCGGCAATGATGATTTCCCGGTGGAGCTTACAGCGCCCTCCAGTGAGGCTTGCTTCGCTTGCCACCCGCCTCAAGCAGGGTGGGCCTCCACACATAGATTGCCCAGGGGACTCCACATGCCTAAATCCGGCCCTGTTCATGATACAAATATCATTAAGCAGATATTCAGTAACTCCAGAGAGCTGATACTGCTGAATGTATTTCTAACACTGCAATATATATTGCATTGCTTTAGATAGTTACGCTATGTGTAAGTTTTTGGTAAATAAAAGGATATCTGGGTGTACATTTGCAACTGAAAAGTGTTTTAATAATTTACTGTATGCGAATTACACCGTTAATATTCGAAATAGGATATTATTATAATCGTTGAATGTAAGCTGAATGTCACTATCTTGAGCCCGGGCCGTAGTGTTACCATACAAAAACACCACAGGCGGATGGACAGATGAAAAAAAAACAGAGTATAGTTATTTAAATTTTAACAATAATTTTAGCTCTAGTTAATGACTGAATAAATTTGATTATTCATCAGAGCCGGTAATATTGTGTTTTTGTTATACCTATAGTTGTTCCCCTCAAAGTTACTGTACCATCAGGAGAGTGTTTTTTCAAACAGGTCTGCCCAGCATCATAACAAAAGAACTCAAATTTTCTGATGTACATTCAGAGTAAATGTAAATCATTACTACCCAATGTAAATGTAAATCATTACTACCCAATGTAAATGTAAATCATTACTACCCAATGTAAATGTAAATCATTACTACCCAATGACAAAATAGTGATACTGATAGTGGATGAAACTCACGTACTTGATACCATATGTTCATTATAAAGGCGAAAATATTGTTGGTTCATCCTTTAACTATAGTGAAGCTGCAACAGGTGCATTTTACTTTAATGTTGAACAGGTAAAGTCTAAATTCAAGTAAGTTGCACAAATTCCCAATTAAAGCATAAAAGCTGATGTTCTACACTGCACACTGAAGTAAGTAATTATAGGTTTTAAGAAATTAATTTTACAGTTTTGTTTTGCATTGTAACATCATAATGCTATTGTGAGGAATTCCTCTCACAACGATTTTATTTTCTAATATTTTTGTGTATTCACTTGTTTCCATGCTATTTTTCTTTTATTATAGTTATTAGTGTCTGTCTCATAAGTAATTATTGATTGATTTTCACTGCGTATTGCCGTCTGTCAGGTAATGGACAGACAGGAACTGTTACTGTATTTGTATTCATGTGAAAACCAAATGCATTCGCATGCCCATATATTTTGCAAAAATATGTACGTCTACATTGCATGACATAATAAGGGTGAAAGAACCACATCTACTCGAGAATGACACTCTTAACATTATTTTATCTGATTTTGCTATGTTCTGGTACGTAGTATCTGTGGTGCGGTTAGCACCGAAAGGATAGTTTTACACAAAGACGAAGTCTTTTGACATAACGTCGGTAGACGTTTTAGTAACGAAGTATAATTACTGTTTTAGTTATGATAATTCATTTGTCTTTATATATATGAAATTGTTCTTGGTGAATGTATTGCGCATATTACGTATGGTAAGAGTTGGTGTCATTGGGTCTTGTTTGTGCCTCTCGCCAGAGAAGCCATTAGGAGAGGTCAAAAGATCGGGAGGGGAAAAGAAGGGTAGTACTTCGCCCCTCTGGTCGCTCCTTTGCGTGCCCCTCTATGAGTGTGTATGCGTATGTGCGCAGTACACTGTATGGGCATGATATCGCCCAAAATTGTATTGACACACACCACCAATTAATTCACTACATTTAATAAATATGTTGAAGTGGCACACTATTATATTTGGAAAATATTTTTGACAGCGAACTTGATAATTATTGTAAAGTTTTTTTATGTTCATGAAAACCTTGTACATCGGTTCTACATTCATGGTAATTGAATAACTTGTCTCTTTTCCCCAACAAAACCGAATGCAGGACGGAACGAACAGCTTCTTGGCTCAACTTTTGAGGGGACCTGTTTATCTAGTTATGTGCAGTGATGTGTGTGTGGATTTAGAAAGGGCGATTGCCCTGATTCTTTGAATTTTGTCGTAATTTGTTTCATTTGAGTGCCATTGATTTACAATTCCCCTTGAGTGATTAATTTCATTTGTCACTTATATGTTATTTCTCTTTGATATTTGTTTAACCCTTTAAAGTCCACCCTGGTTTTATGGGAAACATTAAAAATCCCTCTTAGTATGTTGTAGTATTAGTAAATACAAGACCTTTTACTCTGTACTTTTACAAAATTTCCAAAGTAAGCGAAATAATTGCATGCAATGAAGTATCCCGTATGGTGCCTCGGGCGCTCTTAGGCGGACCACGCTCATCCCGTATGGGATCTATTGGGCCGTGCGGGCAACTTTTTCAAGTTTATAAATACTGTTAATTTGCCCATAAATCATGTGATTATTATTATTTATTCATTTTTTTTTGTTCCACAATGTATGATAGAAACACTTATAGGCTTTACAATTTAATTATATAAATAAATATACATTAGATACAAAAAATAGTATAAAAATACAGAAAACTCTATAAAAAAACTCTAATCAAAAACTCTAATACAAAAATAGTAAAAAAATACACAAACACTATAAACAACTATCATAACAAACAACTTACTTAGAAATCTTATGGAACAAAGCAAAACAATTTCTTTCTTCAGTAAGGCAAAGGGCAACCTTGCAATCCTCACACATCCAGCGGGAACTGTGGCCTGCACCAGAACAGAACTTGCAGGTCTGCCTCATGGTGACACGCTTTGGCATGTGTAGGGCAAGTGGCATTCTGGCGTGTCTCAATATTTTGCAAAACTACCTGTTGGCCCCTTCTTGGCAAAGCAAAATCTCTAGTGCCAAGAGAATTCCTGGCACCAGGCTTCTGATGAATGTAGTCGGGCAGGGCATGGATATCAATGTTTTCCTTCTTCCATTCATCAGCATGAGACCTCTTAGGGTTAGGCTCAGGTTCCTCTTCCCCATAGGCATCGCTTGAGAGACAACATTGACCTTGCGATCTGAAACAAGAATAAGTAACATTAGTGAAACCAGTGAATGATCTTTGTGTGTGCATGCATGTGTGTTGTGGTGCATGCATTTGTGTGTGCATTCATGTGTGTGTGCATGTGTATGTCAAGTGAGTATGCATGTGCGTGTGCATGTTGTGCGTAATGTCAGTGAGTATGCAAGTAAACAAATAAGTTTTTAAAATACCCATTGTTTACAAACCATTTAAAGGGCAACAAATTTAAATACCATTATAAACAACGAGACATTTAAATACAATGTTTACAACACATTTCTCTCATCTCTCTCTCTCTCTCTCTCTCTCTCTCTCTCTTCTCTTCTCTCTCTCTCCTCTCTCTAAGGATGTCTCATACTAACCCTCTAGAGTTAGGAAGGTCAAAGGCACCGTCCTGAGTAAGGCCTTCGTCAGGAAAACGTAGGTAGGGTCGTCATCATCACTGTCAATGTCCAAAGGGCTCATGTCGATATCACTTGATTCAGCGTCGTCAGGGGCTACCCATGTTACACGTTCCTGAGTCTCCAATGCAGCATTGCGTTGCCCAGAAAAACATACTGCTTTGTAACTGCAAAAATAAAAAAAAACTATTTTAAAATCATGTAATGAAAAAAAAAGTAACTTTCCCTAACAAAAACCTATCATTCAATCCCTTGTAAGGTAATCATTTATATGCACATGAGCCTAACATCTATAAAGCATCACTGTTATATCTAGAAATATTGTTAAAATTATTCACAAATGTCTAAAACAAGCACTAAAAAAAATTATTTGACGTCGTATTCTGCTGGCCGTTGTAACCGTTACGGTCCGATACATCCCTCATGGGATGAGCGTGGTCCGCCTAAGAACGACCGAGTTCCCCTATGGGATCTTACGTTTTGTTTTTAGTCACTATGACATGTCAGTAACACTACAGCCCTTCAAACCAACATCAAAAGGTAAGCATATCATTAGGCTTCACTATCCCACAGTCACTGTGTACTTACCATGATTACGAAGTTGGGGGGGGGGGAACTTGGAGGTTACTGCGACACGTCTTGACTGTTTTCCAACTTGCGCACGACTGAGGTGTCTGTCGAAGGCCCTCCAGTCTTCGTGCGAGGGCCTGGTGGCTTCTGATGGTTGATTCGAAGAGCAGAGGAGTGTAGCTATGAGTTGCCAAAGCGTCAATTTCATACAAGCTCAAACTTGTTCACCACGACTACCCGAAAGTTAGCTGTTTAAAGATCCCAAATGGGATCTCTGGTCGTTAAAGGGCTTAACTTTTAGTTATTAAATTGATTTTAACTTTACATTTATCAAATGCGTTTCAATATCCCTCGATTTTATTTTCATTCTTTTTCCTATGTTTTCAGTGTTTTGTGGATGGTGAATATGAATTGATCTGAATAAACCTTTATGTGTTCATATCTTAAGGTTATGCAAATAACTTACAAACGAGATAACACAGCGGTCCTCTAAGGTCTGAAAATCAACCTGTGAGTACTCGCAACATTTAGAGAGAGAGAGAGAGAGGCACGTACCTCTCGTCGTATCTCGTGTAGCGATTTATGATCTGAGTTCATGTCTACAAGGACTGCTCAGTAAGTGAAAGTACTTAATTGTGCTACTATTCATTAATGATATTGGTGTGTTATCCTCGTTAATAATGAATTGGGTTGAGAAATATCTCCCCGTAATTTAGAAATCGCAATGGGGAGGTTTTGTGGAATTGTTACGTAAGGCTTTTAGCGGTTTTTTGACCAAGTAACAACGTTAAGCATAATATAGTCCACTATAAGTCCATCTTTTTTCGCCACAGCTTCTCTCCCTTCTTGGTCCTTCGAACCGGATGGTTAAATACTTCCGAATTAGTTATTCTGGATACTGAACACATTATTTTGGATCTTTGTAACTTGGAATCAGATCGTTCTATATCACCATCATTTGTTGTTGGATTGTTTACAGCCCCTTTCCCTCAGTTAGAGTAATGTTATGCTGGCACATTCTTTCTTGAACTACCGCACACACACACGACAACCAAATATAAAAGGTCGACAACTAGGTGAGTGTCATCCTCCTTTTTTTGAAGGTAGATGTGGTTCACATATAAGTATTGAGATGTAACGAGACGATGTGTATTCTTCCGTCTCAAAGCAATTTGACTTTTGAATAAGAGTTTTGTAATACGGTATTGACCAGTATTATTTTTGTAGAACACAGATTGTTAACTTGAATGTTTTCTGTGTATCAGTGTTTTTCGAGGAAGTGTTGTTACTTCGATATTATTGAGATTTATATTGTAATTGTTATTGTCAACTTTGTATGTTTTGTAAGGTGATTTTATTTCTTATAATTTTCACCATGGATGCAGACAATTGTAGTAATGCATTCATTTTGTATGAGGCTGCTATAAGTGAAATCGAACGACGTTTGAATGAGGTAACACGTGTTGAACAGTTGTCTACAGCAGTAATTAAGCTGCGTTTAGGGTCCCTTCAAAAAGCAGCAGAGTCACTACAGACAGCCGCTTCTGAATGTTATAAAGAGATTAAGGGTCGAGAATTAGTAAATGCTATAACGAGGACTAACGGTTACCTGTCTAGCGCGGACAACGAAATCTCCAAACTCACCGATCGGTTAGCAGCACCCACACCCGCGCCCGCCCCAGCGCCCGCGCCTACACCTGTTAATCCGACACCTGCGGTACCTGCTACCCCTAGTATTCCACAACCTAAGTTGCCTCAAATTACGATACCTACTTTTGATGGCAAAATTGAGCAATGGTATCCTTTTTGGACTGTTTTTAAAGCAGTTATTCATGATAGGCAGGACATGAATGATGTCATCAAGTTTACTATGCTGACTAGTTATCTTAAGGGTAAAGCACGCGAAACCGTTGAGGGTTTAGCTATAACTCCAGCTAATTATAGTGCAGCGATAAACCTACTGAAAACTCGTTTTTCCAACGTTGGGAAATTAGAAGAGAACTTAAGAAATCGGCTGTTAAGTTTACCGCACCCTGAGCATGATGCAGAGCAACTGATGGATTTCCTTATGAAATGGAATAGCATCGTTCATCAGTTAGACGCTTTACCAGGTATTACGAGCGGCGACTCTAATGAGAAAGCAATTATCAAGCGGTGTTTATCAAAGGAAACATTGCAAGCCTTGTATCAGAGATATGATACTTGTGAACTCAGTGTAGATCAATTGAGAAAGGGCATTGAGAAATTAATTGAGCTTTTAGGTAGAAGTAATATGCATAACCCCACGCCATCACCGTCCAACCCAGTTAAGAGTGGCAAGGATCGTAACACGAGTTCGAAAAACGAGCGTCAAGCTAATTCGCCTAGTAGTGCTTTCAGAACTAATGTAAGAAATACCCTTAAGAAAATAACTTTTTCTTGTTGGTTTTGTCAAGGCGAACACAGCGGTAAGGTCTGCACGAAATACAATACTTAAGAGACTAGAAGATCTCGTATCAATGAATTACAACTATTCTTTGGTTGTTTACGAAAGGATCATCGTTTATTTGAATGTAACAGTAAGAGCAAGGCATATTGTTTTAACTGTAATGGTAAACACCATACATTCTTATGTACTAGACTATTACCTAATGCTACGAGTGTCAATGTAAATTCGTCTCAGCAACCTTCTAGCACCAAATCAGGTCGTAGTAGAGTTGATAATAAGCCTATAGAAACTGCTCAATCGCAGCCTAGTTTCAGTACTAGTCAGAAATCTGCAGCCACGAGTAATCAGAGTAATTCTCAGAATAATGTTAACCGTAATCAAGTGACTGTGTAAAATGTCGCGTCTCTTCGGCCGACAGCGTTACCGACAGCCACCCTTCTATTGAGTAATGATGGGAATCGGATCCTGGTTTGAGCCTTTTTAGACAGCGGATCTCAAAGAACGTTCATTAACCCAGAGAAATTGTTGTTGAGAAATTGAACTTAGTGCCCATAAAACAAGTGGAACTGACATTAATTCCGTTTGGAGATAATGTTGAAACTAAAATGTTTGATGTAGTAAGAGTAATGGTTCGAGCAGGTACTAAACGTATCAAATTAAATGCTGTTGTTTGTAATCATGTTAACACTTCCATACACACACCTGGTCTACACAACGTGTATCTGCGATTGCAAGAACGAGGTGTTAAACTGGCAGATAAGAATATTGAATCAGATTCCCTCAGTGATATAGGTTTGATTATTGGTGCTGATTATTATAATGCATTTGTGTATTGTCACGATAAATATGATGATGTATGTTTGCTTGGTAGCACCGCCGGTGCTGTTCGATTCCCGGCTCGGTCAACGCGGAATCAGAGAAATTTATTTCTGGTGATAGAAGTTCAATTCTCGATATAGTGTGGTTCGGATCCCACAATAAGCTGTAGGTCCCGTTGCTAGGTAACCAATTGGTTCCTAGCCACGTAAAAATATCTAATCCTTCGGGCCAGCCCTAGGAGAGCTGTTAATCAGCTCAGTGGTCTGGTAAAACTAAGATATACTTAACTTTAACCGCCGGTGCTGTTATTTTTGGTCCTATACCCAATTGGGCTTGTAATGTTATCAGTGATGATGAAAATGTAAGATCTGTAATAAGTACACAGAGTATAGTTTGCTCGAGAGTCACTGCTTCTGTAAATCCTCTTGACGGTGAGGATATTTCTAGACTGTGGTCATTAGATACGATCGGCATTGGAAGGATGCGCGATCCTATACGATCAAGCAGCGATTGAACATTTCAATGAGACTATTGTAAAGACTGATAACAAATATACGATTGATTTGCCATTTAAGAGCGATGCCAGACCCCCTACGGGTTATAGAAAAGCCTTAGGTCAATTATATTCACTTAAGAGAACCTTTCAGTCTAAACCAGTCATGTTTGATCAATATCAGTCTGTTTTAGATGAGTATGTTAAGTTAGGATTTATTGAGGAGGTAAAATTAGAAGATAACTCCTTTGATCCAGTTGATGTCATTAATCATTATTTACCTCACCACCCAGTTTTCAAGGAATCTGCTACGACTCCAATTAGGATAGTTTTCAATGCAAGTAGTAAGGAGTCACACCATGCAAAGTCCCTCAATGATTGTTTACATGCGGGACCTAATCTGGCGACGAAATTGACAGATATGCTGCTGGAATTTCGTCAGAACAAATATGCTGTAGTAGCAGACATAAGTAAAGCTTTCCTTAGAATAGGAATTAATGAAAATCACCGAGATTTCACAAGATTCTTATGGTTTGCTGATAGAGATTTTAAGCATGTCAAGACTTTTAGATTTAAGGTTTTATTGTTTGGAGCTACTTGTTCACCTTTTCTGTTGAATCAGACAATACAGTATCATTTGCAAAACCATTCAGATCCCATCGCCAGCTCAGTCAAGAAGTCCTTTTATGTGGATAACTTTATGAAAACTTATGAGAAATGTGAAGATTTAGAACTCGAGAGTAATAAGGTAAACCAAATTATGTTGGAAGCTAATATGCCTTTGGGAGAATGGGCTAGCAATTTGAGTTCATTTAATGATAAACATAGCCCAGATACTGTCAACTTGAATGCAGTAAAAACTACTCGGTCTCTTGTGGACCTGTAATGACTCATTGAGTGTAAAGATGCCTTCTCAGATTGTTACATATTTGAATAATCTAGGAAATGTTTGTACTTTGACTAAGAGAAAGGTTGTGTCTCTCCTTTCAACCATCTTTGATCCTTTGGGAATATTAACGCCTGTAACAATCAAGGGAAAACTATTTGTGAAGAAATTGTGGGAACTGAAAACTGACTGGGATGATGAACTGATGATGGTTTTAAAGAAAGAGTTCGATGAATTGTTAAACCAACTCAATTCTATTGAGGAGATCAAAGTCCCTAGATCTTGTTTTAATGAAGGAACTTGTAGCTTACATGTATTTGTTGATGCCTCTCACGTGGTTTATGGAGCCTGTGCGGTATGTTGTTAGCAGTAACACAAACAAGTCACTTGCTAATTAGTAAGTCTCGAGTAGCCCCGAGCCCCCCACTCACTATTCCCCGTCAAGAATTACTTGCTTTTATTATAGGCATGCGCCTAGCTGTTCATTTGCTAGAGATTTTTGGGGATAAATTTTTCAGATTGTACTGTTTGGAGTGACTCCCAAATAGCGTTGAGTTGGGTTTTTTATGAAAGATCTAAAGAAGTGTTTGTAATCAACAGAGTAAAGGAAATCAAGGACTTGAAGTCCAGTCATAACATCAGGTTGTTATATGTTAAGAGCGAGGATAATCCTGCTGATTTAGTTACACGAGGTATTTCAATGTCTCTTTTGAGTAAGTCAGGTTTGTGGTTTCATGGCCCGACCTGGATTATTAACAAAAATAAGTTTCCAGAACAAGAGGATGTAGTTTACATAGAGTCTGTTAATGTAAATGAAATTATTGTAGAACCAGTTTTGAGAGACCCTGATGATGATGTAACGGTATTTAAATGTTCTGAGTTCTCCTCATTGAAACACGCATTAAGGATTGTAGGTAGATTGATCTTGTTTGGGAGAAGAATATTTCCTGATAAATTCAGGGAAAGTAATAATTTACTTGTTTTAATCAGAAGCATGCAGCGTCAAGCTTTTCCAACGCTATATTATGCGTTGACTAATGGGTCACAAACCAGTTCTAGTGTTCCCTCTGAGTTAAGGAATCCTATCAGACAATTAGGACTTTATGTTGATGAAAGTGTGTCATTCGGTGCCAAGGAAGACTTCATAATGCAGAATTGCCAGAATTCGCTAAGCATCCAGTATACGTCGCCAGCCGACACCCCTTATGGCAACTTATAGTGTCTCATTATCACATACTCAACTTGCACTGCAACACGAATACACTTGTGGTTATATTGAGACAACAGTTTTGGGCTGGAAAAATGAGACAGTCCGTTAAGAAGATCCTGAAAGAGTGCTTATTGTGTAAGAAAGTACAAAATCAACCTCTAAGTCTGCCTTGATTTCCCCCATTACCACCCGAACGAGTTAAGCATCAAGTCACTTTTTCCTGTGTTGGCGTCGACTATACGGGAAACATTAATGTGTCTGAAAATGAAGCTGAGAACGAGAAGGCGTATGTCTTGTTGTTTACATGCGCTACATCAAGAGCAGTTGCCCTATATGTGTGCAAATCCATGAATGCACAAGAATTCCTCTTTGTTTTTAGACAATTCGTGGCAAGACACGGACTTCCGAAAGTTTTAATAAGTGATAATGCACCAAACTTCATTGCAGCCAGTAAGTTTCTAAGAGATATCAGCGAAGAGCCCGAAGTAAGAAATTATCTGACGGATCATAATTTAGAATGGAAGTTCATAACACCCCGATCACCTTGGAAAAGGCGGCTTTTACGAGAGACTGATCGGAGTGGTGAAATCGTGCTTACAAAGGGCCCTGTACAGAAAAAGTCTCTCGTTTATAGAACTCAATACCATCGTCGCCGAAGCCGAGAACATCATCAATAACAGGCCACTAACATATGTCAACGAAGATAACGCCAACATCGCGCTCACCCCTGCCAGACTCTTATACAGCAGTGCTATTACAATGGCTCCTCCTTTGAACAAGTTCGTCGACGTACCTTTCAATGAGAATGTCGAATTGAGGGAGAACTATGCAAGACTGTGTGACACGATAAGAAAGTTTGAGAAAATGTGGCTACTTTACTATTTGTCTTCTCTTAGAGAGAGGCACAGAAACATCGAGTCTTCAGCCATCTGTCCATTAAGCATAGGAGATTTGGTCCTTATAGTAAATGATAATTGTAAAAGACACAAGTACCCTTTGGGAATCATCGAGAAACCCCACGCAGGTCCTGATAATGTTATAAGGCCAGTCGAGATAAAAACAGCAAGTGGAAATTTTACGAGACCATTGAATCAAGTCATTCCACTCGAATGTAATGTCAGAGAGGAATCAACAACAGGTATCATTGGGAAAGCAATGTCCTATTTTCCCAAGATTCCACATCTGTCTATAGTGTATCCTCGCCCATTTCAGAGTAACAAATGCCCTTTTTCGTATATGTTTCAGTAAAATTATTAAAATATATCAGGAATAATTGGCTTGGCTAGAAAGTTATAAATAAAACAATGAAGTTGCCTCAGTTCTCCATGAAGTCAATAATTTGGAAAACGAAACTCATTATGCACCATTCAGCCCTTTGAAAAACCTCATGGTGTAGATATTTACTCTATGAACATTCATAAAAACTATCATTAAAAGCATTATCTCCCTACACCTTTGAGAAACAAAATGTTCATTTAGTTTTACAAATATCCAATGAATATATCGTTCAAGCTTGACTAACTATTGGGAAAAAAATCACTCCCTTTTTATTCAGAATGCAAATGTCAAAATTTCACATTTGGTTGACGATCATGAATTTAAATGTCAAAGGGTAAATAATTGATAAGCTGCTCAATAAGTAATGAAGGTTATAGTACAGAAAAACAAAAATATTTACAATATGGGTTTCTACTAACATTTCATTGAATAATTGTTGTTCAAGAAAATAACTATTGTAGCCAAAGAGAATGTTAGAAAATTTAAATACCAAATAATGACTGTATGTAAGAGAGAATTATTTCATTCACATATAGTAGAAAGAACCTTGTTTTTTGTGATTTAAACCTATGCATTGCTGTTTGTTCTGTTAGAATATTAAACTTTTATTTATGATGCATTGATAATGTTGATTATACGCTTGGGTGCAATCATTTGTTTTACCCATAATTCTTGCGTTATGATGTGCGTGGCATGACGCCGCTTTTGAAAGTAGTGTAACCGGCAAGTTGATTGCCGAAGGTACTCTGTACTGCTGTATCTCCCACATTCTCCATTAAAGTAACTTATTTATGAAGTGATTGCTTATTTAATAACCCACCATCATGTCTTCGTCGGTCACAGGTTATGGGCCCAGCTCAAGCAAGAGGAACTTGTATTTTGATGGTGATGAGGAGAAATATGAGATGTGGGAGATAAAATTTCTAGCCCATCTGAGACTTCAAAAGCTTATCCTAGACGAAAGTGAAGATCGAACTTCGGCAGAATTCATCGACAAAAATGCTGACATTTTCGCCGAGATCGTTCAAGTTCTAGATGACAAGAGCCTCCAATTAATAATGAGAGATGCAGTCAACGATGGAAGAAAGGCATTAGCGATTCTACGGGACCATTACCAAGGTACAGGCAAACCAAGAATCATCTCCCTCTACACGGAGCTGACGTCACTGAAAATGAGAGGGGAAGAATGTGTGACAGATTATTTTCTTCGAGCTGAGACAACTTCTACTTCGTTAAAGTCAGCTGGTGAGACGATCAGCGACAGCCTTCTTATTGCTATGGTATTGAAGGGTCTTCCAGAGGAATTTACTCCATTTAATACTGTTGTTATGCAGAAGGATAGTGAGCCTACGTTTCTGGAATTCAAGTCTTTGCTACGGAGTTATGAAGAAAGCCTGAGGAGTCGAGAGGCACATAGAACTAATGTGAAGAATGAGAACGTCCTTAAGGTGAATTATAAAAATCCTGATTTTCAGCGTGGTGGGTCTGCCAGTGGCTCATCAGTAAGGTGTTACTCATGTGGTAAGCCTGGACATAAGTCTTTCGAGTGTAGGTTGAAGAAAGACAGAGGTAAGTGGTGCAAAGAATGCAAAACCATTACACACAATTTTGATGAATGTAGAAAGGCTAACAGGCCTGCTAGATTTTCTAGTGCAACTGCGAATGTTTGTAAGCCTAGATCCACTAATAATCATAGTGATGAAGATTGTTGTTTCAAAATAAGTTGCTCTGTTGATAACATACCTGCAGATGTATGTAATGTTCTTGTTGATTGTGGTGCTACTACCCACATCATTACTGATAAATCCAAGTTTAAGTGTTTTGATGAAGACTTTGATGAATCAAAACATATGGTTGAACTTGCAGATGGTGCAAGATGCAAGAATATTGTTAAAGGTAAAGGTAAAGCTAAAATTGTACTTTATGATACAAATGGTATAAAACAGAATGTTGTTCTTGATAATGCCTTGTATATTCCTTCTTTTAAGCATAATATATTTTCTGTACAATCAGCTGTTAGTAAAGGAGCTACAGTAAGCTTTAATCCTAATCATTCTGAGTTGATAAGCTCAAATGGCGTGTCTTTTGAAATAAATAAGAAAGGTAAGCTGTATTATCTATATAATGTAAGCTCATGTGAATCTCGTTCACTAGAGGAGTGGCATAAGGTTTTGGGACACTGCAATGTCAAAGATATTTTGAAGTTAGAAGATAAAGCTGAAGGTATGAAAATTAGTGACAAAAGTAATTTTGATTGCATAACTTGTCATGAAGGTAAAATGCATTTATCTAGGAACAGATTACCAGATGAGAGAGCAAAGAGTAAAATGGAATTTGTACATTGTGATCTTGCTGGACCAATGAGTATTGAATCAAGGGAAAAATCTAAATATTGTATTGTTTTTGTAGATGATTATTCAGGATCTGTTTTTGTTTATTTCCTGAAACAGAAAAGTGATGCATTTAATGCTACTAAGAAATTCCTTGCTGATACTAGTTCTTACGGTGTTGTTAAAAGATTAAGGTGTGATAATGGAGGAGAATTTACTTCTTCAGAATTTAAAGAATTTCTGGTAAGTAATAAGATTAAACAAGAATTTTCTTCACCAAATTCACCACACCAAAATGGTACTGCTGAGAGAATGTGGCATACATTGTTTGAAATGGCTAGATGTCTCTTAATTGAAGCAAAGCTACCAAAGTTCATGTGGAATTATGCTGTTAGGGCAGCTGTTTATATAAGGAATAGATGATACAATTCTAGACTAGATAAAACCCCATATGAAGTGTTAATGTCTAAGAAGCCTAAACTTGAAAATATGCATATTTTTGGTTCCCTGTGTTATGCTTATGTAGAAAAGAAAGCTAAGCTAGACCCGAGATGTGAAAAGGAAATATTTGTTGGCTATGATTCATGCAGTCCTGCTTATCTTGTATATTATCCAGGAACTGACAGTTTGAGAAAGGTTAGGTTAGTACATTTTACTGATAAATTCAATTTTGATAAATCCCAATGTCTAAAGGAAGATGGTGAATCAGAAGATAGTGAATCGGATTCTGATAATGAGAATCAAAGTGATCCTGTTTCTAAACCTATCCTTGTTGAAGATGAGCATAGTGTAATTAATGCAAATTTGACTGAAACTGAAAGGGAAGGTGAGCCCCGTTATCCAAGCAGGGAGCGAACTGCTCCCAAATATCTTGAAGAATATGTTGATCCTGACAATGTTGATTTACTGGGCTATTCTGTTCATTATTGTTGTAAAGTAACTGAAATTCCTGAAAGCTATAGAGAGGCATTAAATTCACATGTGGCTCACAAATGGAAAGCTGCAATGGATGATGAGATTCAATCTTTAAGAGATAACAATACTTATGAATTGTGTAGTTTACCAAACAACCGTTGTATTGTAGGTGGACGATGGGTGGTATATGCCATTAAAGAAGGGTTAAATGGGGTTAAGAGCAAATCTAAAGCTCGCTATGTTGCCAAAAGGGTATTCTCAAATTGAAAGGTGTGATATACTGATACTTTTCTCCTACTGTGCATATGACCTCAATTAGAATGCTTATGCAATTGGCAGTACAACATGATTTAATTGTGCATTGTATGGATTTTAAAACTGCCTATCTTAATTCTGATATTGATTGTGAAATATTTGTTCAACAGCCTGAAGGTTACAATGAAACTGGTAGTAATAATGAACAATTGGTTTGGAAACTGAATAAATCTCTGTATGGTTTAAAGCAATCGGGCAGAAATTGGAATAATATGCTCCATGATTTCTTAATTCAAAATCATTTTGAGCAGTCATTAAGTGATCATTGTGTGTATGTCAATAAAAGACATAACTCACATGTAATTATTTTGGTTTGGGTTCATGATATGATCATTGCCAGTAGTAACGAGAAAGCTCTGTTTGACACTAAACGTGTATTATTTCATAGATTTAAGATGAAAGATTTGAGAAAACTTTCATGGTTTTTGGGTGTTGTTTGTTTTTGATTACCAGGATGCATATATTTGTTTGATGTGTAGTAATTTGCAGATTGATGAGAATAAAAGTTTATGAGGGGGTGTTAGAATATTAAACTTTTATTTATGATGCATTGATAATGTTGATTATACGCTTGGGTGCAGTCATTTGTTTTACCCATAATTCTTGTGTTATGATGTGCGTGGCATGACGCCGCTTTTGAAAGTAGTGTAACCGGCAAGTTGATCGCCGAAGGTACTCTGTACTGCTGTATCTCCCACATTATCCATTAAAGTGACTCATTTATGAAGTGATTGCTTATTTAATAACCCACCATCATGTCCTCGTCGGTCACAGCATTTACGCTCCACAATATGATGCTAAAACGATACTACTGTTTATTCACGAAGGGTGAAAAGTCACGCAACCTATAATCAGAATGGAAAAAAGGATTATTTATTGATTTATGATTCTCTTCCAACGTCGACGGAGGCACAGTTGGTGTTTGAGGAAGCGAAGGACCGAAAGTCCCTAGAAACCGTTTCTAAGACAAATCCCTCCACCTACAACTACTTGGTTGCAGACGGATACCAGAGCTTACCTAGAACAAGGGACACGACCTGAGATTCATATTACCTTAAATTACATTTTGTTCGGTGACTTCTGACGTGTCAATATCGAAATTATAATGTACAATTTAAATGTATTGAATTTGATTGCAAATTCTACTTATTATTTTTCGTTTTCAACGCAATTTAACATAAGAATTCTTTATACGGAAAAGTCATTTAAGTAAACTTGCCAGACAATCGTAGTGAACGGAACAAGCATCGCATTTGATAGTATATTTTAAAGAACAAAGTATTTTTCTCGAGCTCGTATTGGAAGAGCACCTATATGACATATAGAAAATATACGTAATAACCCATATTTTCTGTTATTTAGTTCAACTATCTTCATCTCTCAATAATTTAACTGAATAAAGAACATGCAGCCCTCCAGACCAGTGTTGCCAACGTAGAGTAATTTGACCAAATATTGTAGACCTTATGCTTACAGTAATTGTAGCAATGCCTGTATTGATGAGCAACTTTATTAGTATTATTTCTTATTATCACAACCTCAGAATGTTGGGTAATTTCCAGTTATGTAGGGTGATTTCTTGTCTTCTGTAGGGTTTGAGGGGTTGGCATCACTGCTCCAGACAGCAATCTTTGAGGTCAGCCAGTTTAAAAAAAACAAAGTGGCAATAGGAACATAATTATACAAAGTCACAAGGTGTTAGGATAAAAAAATATTTGGTAGATCTAGGGTACTTATCCGGGGTGGCCTAGACTATGGCAGTTGCGGGTTTTCTATGCGGTTTTACCTACTGAACAAGAATTTTAAGTAATATTTATTTGGACAACTGTAATTAACCCCCCCCCCCCGGGCCAGTACTAAACACGGTGAAATACATTGGACGCCACAATCCCTAGTGGATGTTGTATCCGCGGTTACGTTCCTTGCAGTCCCTGCAGACTGCTTCTGTAGAAATACCAAATTTTTTTCTCCAGAAGATGAAAATGTCTATTTACAACTCTTGTGGGGCCTCTTTTACGAGACAATCGTAAATGATGCCAAGTTATGCACATTTTTTTTCTAGCAATTGTTGCTAAGTTATGCATGTTTTTTTTTCTCTCTAACAATTCGTTTGGTAAAATTATGAATACTACAGCTCACACAATGTCACAACAGATAAGAAATAGTAAAATCACTAACAATTTCTGAGGATATTTGATGTAAAAATAAATATGTAAAATTACGGAGATGCAGCAACTTTTTGGGGATTATACTATATGTTTTTCCTAATATTTCTTTGCAAAATCACAATCATAACTGACATCATAAGAGATAGGAACTAAAACCAACAGTAACCCCTGGGTATATTTATACGTAAATATATAATAAAAAAACGTCATGAGAGAGAGAGAAAGTTCATAACGAGTTGACGTCAAGTAGGAGGTACACAATCAAAATCATAATAATGACATGAGCCGCTCTGGCAAGCTTTCAATTTAATTAAAAGTTGTCATTAATAAATTAATGGGCTATTGAAGTAATGGAACCTCTTTCCCGACAGATTTCTACAAATCTTAAGGAAGAAACGATGAAGATTACTCGCTGATTTAGGTTAAGACAACATTTTTTCTTATATTAATACTCGTAGGACACGGACAAAGGGAGAGAGAGATGTAGCTTGTTGAGTAATAAACTCAAGATAAAGGATTCTATACGTGTTTATTGAATCTGTTACATTGTCTGTGATTTGCCACTGCCGCCTCTGTTGGTGAAAATTGTAACTACTGTTGTTGTCAAGAGAAGAGGACCAAGTAAAAATGGCGTTGTAGCCTGTGAAACTATTAATCGGCCTTTTACTCAAACATCCTCCCATATATTGCCCATTTTTTCCGCCGTCATGCTACCCACGCCTCAACAGGTTATGGGCCCAGGCCGTAACAGACTCTATTTCGACGGTGATGAGGCAAAGAACGAGTTATGGGAAGTGAAGTTCTTCGGCTATCTGATTGCAGAAGTTACTCGAAGTGGTTACCAGTTCCGGCTCCCAGAGCGCCGAAGATAATGCCATAGTGTATGCCGAGATTGTGAAATTTGGATGATTGTAGCCTATTCTTTAATTATAAGAGATGCTAAAGACGACGGGAAGAAGGCTACACAAGTTTTAAGGAATCATTATTTAGGCTGCAGTAAACCAAGAATTATAGCCTTATACACTGAGTTGACATCTCTGAAGAAGTCCGAGGAAGAAAACGTGACTGACTACGTTATCAGAGCCGAGACAGCAGCTAATTCTTTGAAGACTGCAGATGAAACCATCAGTGATAGTTTATTGATAGCAAGGTTTCTTAAAGGATTACCCCAGTGTTTAAAGACATTTTCTACAGTAATAACCCAGAAAGAGACTACAGTTAGCCTCAGTGAATTCAAGAAAGCACTTAGATCTTTTGAAGAGAATGAAAGAAGCCAGCAAGTAGAACTAGACCTATCTACTGGCGAAGATAGTGCTATGAAAATTTCCAGTAGGCCTAGCAGCAGCAAGCCCTTCGGTAGTGGTAATATATTCACCGGTACTTGTTTTTCTTGTAGAAAGGTAGGTCACAGGAAGACTGATTGCCCTAATAGACATAAACAGAATTGGTGTGATTATCATAAATGTCGTTCTCATAATTCTGAAAATTGTAGAAGTAGGGCTAACCCTAAACCAAGTGCTGCAAAGTGTGTAAATGATAAGCCTATCAGTGATGGTGATAGTATTTCTCATTCATTTGCTTTTACCGTGCATGATAATTTTGAGTAAGCTTAAGTCTAATGACCCTCCTGGGCCTAGTACCCCTGCTAAGCCTAGCCTTAATGGGAAGTCATGTGATATTAGTGCACAATGTTTATTGGTAGACACTGGGGCAACTTCTCTTATTATAAGTGATAAAAATAAGTTTAAGAGTTTTGAAAAAGATTTTGATTCATCAAATCATTTTATCGAACTAGCCGATGGCACTAAAACTAATGGTATAATGATGGGCAAGGGTAATGCTAATGTGGTTTTACATGATCCTAATGGTAATTCTCATAATGCACAGTTAGGGAATGTTTTATGTGCTCCTTCTTACAAGCAAGACATATTTTCTGTTCAAGCTGCCACAGAAAATGGAGCATCTGTTCTTTTTACCCCTAACTATGCTAAACTTAAATCAGCAGATGGTACTATTTTTTTATATAGAAAAGAAAGGTAAATTATATTATATTGATAAAGTAGATTCTACCAAGAGTAATTCTCAAACTGTACAGGAGTGGTATAGAGTGATGGGTCACTTTAATATAAGGGATTTACTTAAATTACCTGAAATTGTTGATGGTATGAAAATTAGTAATAAAGGTAATTTTGATTGTGATATTTATGCTAAGGGTAAAATGTGCCAATTCAGGAACAGAGAGGCAGACAGACGAGTTACTAAGCAGCACAAATTGGCCCATTGGGATTTATCTGGTCTAATGGACCCTGTTGCAAGGGGAGGTTTTAAATATGTGATTTCTTTTGTGGATGATTATTCTGGATTAATTGTTGTATATTTATTGAAATGTAGGAGTGATTCTGTAAAAGCTACTCAAAACTTTCTAGCCCATATTTCTCCATATGGTTCAGTAAAAAGATTGAGGACAGATAATGATACTGAATTTACTAATAAAGATTTTAGGTCACTTGTTATCAGAAATTATATTAAACATGAATTTTCTGCTCCTTATTCGCCGCACCAAAACGACACTAGCGAGGTCATGGCATTCAATTTTCGATATGGCTAGATGTTCATTATTAGAAGCAAATTTGCCGAAGAATTTGTGGACCTGTGCAGTAAAGACATCTGCATATATTCGTAATAGATGTTATAATCCAAGAACTGGTAGGACACCATATGAGATGATGGCTAAATTTAGGCCTAGCTTAAATAATATGCATGTATTTGGTACTGTTTGCTATGGGTATGTTCAAAATCAAAAGAAGCTAGACGCTCGCAGTGAGCAAGGGATATTTGTAGGTTATGACACAGAAAGCCCAGCTTACCTTGTATATTACCCAGAAATTGATGATGATAAGAAAATCAGATGTGTAAAATTTACTGAAAAATTTCCAGGGGAAAATGTGTCTGAGTATATTTTTGATGATGAGTTTTCATTGTATGTATACATTAAGTCCTAAAGTTTCAGATCCTTTAGAAGTTGAACATGTAGCAACAGATGATGAAAAGAAACATAACTAAGGTCAAGTAGGTTAGTCAGATAAGCTTAATGAAGAGGAGTGTAAAGGTGATTCTAACAGAAAATACCCTAAAAGGGAGAGACGTAAGTCAGAGTATCTTGATGATTATGACACTGACACAGATTTATCTAGCATAGTAAAATGTTCTGTAGATTATTGTTATAGGGTTACTGATATACCTAGAACATATGATGAAGCAGTTTCATCTCCTGATGCAACTCAATGAAGGGAGGCCATGAGGGAGGAAGTGAAATCACTTGAGGAGAATGACACATTAATTGAACCTTGTTCCTCAATGGGTGGTGGTACACAATAATGAAACTTGGGGTCACAATCTACCTGGTGGTCGCTCTCCAGTGGGTGGTAGATGGGTTTATACTGTTAAACTAGGACCTAATAATGATGGAAAATACAAGGCAAGGTTTGTAGCAAAAGGCTATTCACAAAGTCAAGTATATATTATTAAAGAGGTTTTTTACCTTTTTTCCTCAACAGCCCGTATTACCTCAGTACGCATGTTGATGCTGTTTGCTATGCAGTATGGTTTTATGGTACACCAAATGGATGTAAAGAGTGCACATTTGAATGCAGACAAAGATGGGTTTATACTGTTAAACTAGGACCTAATAATGATGGAAAATACAAGGCAAGGTTTGTAGCAAAAGGCTATTCACAAAGTCAAGATATAGATTATCAAGAGACTTTTTCTCCAACAGCCCGTATTACCTCAGTACGCATGTTGATGCTGTTTGCTATGCAGTATGGCTTTATGGTACACCAAATGGATGTAAAGACTGCATATTTGAATGCAGACATTGATTGTGAAATTTATTTAACTCAGCCAGAAGGCTTTATTAAAAATGGTAAGAATGGTGAAAAACTCTATTGTAAACTGAAAAAGTCATTGTACGGCCTTATGCAAAGCGGCCACAACTGGAACAATCTTTTACATCATTTTCTCTTATCTAACAACTTTGAACAATCTTTTGCAGATCCTTGGGTTGACGACATATTGATTGCTAATAATTGTAAGAAAGTCCTAGATGGTATGAAAATTCCTTTATGTAATAGATTTAAGATGAAAGACTTGGGGAAATTAAATTGGTTTTTGGGTATGAAATTTGTATTTGAAGAAGACTCTATTAGAATGAACCAGTGTAATTATCTGAAGAGAGTTCTTGATAAATTTCAAATGTCAGACTGTAAATCAAAATCTGTACCATGTGATCCAAGTGTAAATAATGAAATGTTTCTTGATTCTGAAGTTAGCGGATGCCAAGCTTTCTAGAGAAATTGTTGGTAGTATTATTTACATTATGATGGAAACAAGACCTGATATTTGTTTTGTTGTGACTAAGTTATCCCAATATATGTCTAACTCTTCCAAAGCAGATTTTAGTCTAGCAAAATATGTCCTGAGATATTTAAAGGGTACTTTCTATTATGATTTAAAGTTTTCTAAGTCTGATGATGAATTAAAAGTGAGTGGTTTTCGTGATTCTAACTGGGGTTCTTCAAGTGATAGAAGAAGTATCACAGGTTACTGTCTTCAGTTATATTCTAAAGGTTCTCTTATTTCATGGAAATCTAAGAAACAAACAATTGTAGCTAAGTTTTTAAATCAATTATTTCTTGATATGCTAGGATGTAATAAGCAACCAATTGTTTTGTGTGCTGATAACCAAGGGGCAATAGCATTGTCTAAGAATCCAGTTCACCATCAAAGATCTAAACACAGATATACATTATCATTATATTAGATCTGAAATTCAATGTGGTTATGTTGAACTGTTGTATGTTCCTTCAGAAGATAACATTTCAGATATTTTCACAAAGCCAGTTACCAAACAAAAGTTGTGTAAATTTTCTTTTATAAGAGGTTAATCTTGAGTTGAAGTGGGGTGTTGAGTAATAAACTCAGGATGAATAATTCTTTACATAAGTTTACCATTTATTTATATTACATTGTCTGTGTTTTGCCGCTAGCGCCTCTGTTGGTAAAAGTTATAACTACAGTTGTTGTTCCGTGAAGAGGAAGTGAGCAATAAAATGGCGTTGTAGCCTGTGAAGTTATTATCGGCTTTTTACTCGAGGATCCTCTCATATATTGCCCATTTTTTCCGCCGTCGTGCTACCTTTGTCTCAACATTATATATGCATCAAATAATGTAATAACAATTTTGTCCGTTTTAATGGGTTTTTAGGTCAACTATTGGTTGGGTCATCATGCCTTGTCTTTTCAACCTGAATTCATGGGCGCCCGCAGCATATTTCTCAAGAGGATATATATATTTAAAATTATAATATATATATATATATCTATATATAATATATATATATATATAGATATATACAGTGGAACTGTGATGCCAATATTTCAAGTGAAGCAAAATGCGATAAAGAAAAAATACATTACATCAACTTTTCTTTCAATAGTTCCATATACTGTTCAGCTGAATTAAAATATTTCTGGAAAGAACAACACAGTTGTATACTGTATACAAATATTATACAATACATAATGATACCTTTAATTTACTTAAACTGAAAGAATATTGTGAGGACTGAGTAAGACGAGGAGAGTGAATGAACCAACTTTACTCAGCAAATAAGGCTGTGCAGACGGAAGTGTAGTATCCATCACTTGAGGTGATCTATTGACACCCATTCCTGGCAGCTGCCGCTTGACATGAGGAATGCCTTCTCCTCCCAACAGATGACTTGGTGTAGACCCAGTTAGGGTCTCATCAAGGGTCAGGGGCGGGCGGGGGAAGGCATCGGATTCCTCACTGGAAGACGGTAAACGCTTTGTCTTTGTCTTTGGACGTTAACATCTCTCCCGGCAGGGAACTAACGACTTTTGGGCGGGGGCTGCACTCAACCTAGCCAGGGGAATATCAGGATCGTCACTGTCGGCAGGGAAGAATTTGCCTGTCACTGTCAGGGTCTCCCTGTACATCTCTGCTGGGGAAGGGTCGCTGTTGGCTCTTGGGGTGATACGGAGACCGAGGAGGACTCTGGGAATCTGTGCCTTCCAATCGGGGCCCTAACAGCGTGCCATTAAGGAAGCCTTGAGGGAGCGGTGGACCCTTTCCACCATGCCATTGGCTGCGGGATTTTGGAGTGGTGCTTGGTCCCCATCAGGTGTGCTGTCATGATGTCGTCGGGCACTCTGAAGCGGCTGATCCAGCTGGCCAGGAGGGCTTCGGCACAGGTGTCTGCGGTGGATTCTGACATTGGGGTGGCTTCGGGCCACCTGGTAGACCAGTCAATCAATGTCAGGAGGTGTCTGTAGAATTTTTTGCTGGGAATAATGATCTTATTCCTAACACTGCTGCAGCTGAGGCTGCTTGTTTATTTGATTTGCGCTGCTGTTGCACATCCTCCATTCCACTGTGTAATGCTAGAGTTCTTCGAGCATGTTTTGTTGTTGTTTTGGGGGACGAGCCATTGCTTGAGATCACTGTAATTTTGCCAGTCTGGTTTAAAAGTACATTTTCTCTTCACTTTTTTGTTGCTTTTTTTGTCGGACATGCTGCCTTTATGTTTAAAAAATCAAATACCCCGTATTTTGCAAAATTTCACACACACACACACACACACACACACTAAATATATATATATATAGATATATATATATATATATATCTATATATATAATATATATAATATATATATATATAGATATATTATATAAGCTATATATATATAGTATATATATATATATATGTGTGTGTGTATATATATATCATATATCCATATATATATATATGTGGGTATCTATAGTATGTATATATAATTATATATATATATATATATATATCATATATATTATTATTATCTACATATCTATCTATCTATATTATATATACTATTATATATAATATATATATCTAATATATATATATAATATATATATATATATAGATATGGTATATGTGTGTGTGTGTGTGTATGTTGTTCAACTACCTCTCCAATTTAAGTGTCCCTTATTTCAAATTTCAAAATCTGGCCACCCTGGAGGGAGACCGTCTTTCACTGACATGATGTTCCTCCAGGTAGGGTGGGCAGACGTCCTCCTTTACTGAGGACAGTCCTCCTATTAAGCCCCTACTGGCTGCTCTATGAGCAAGAGCCTGTGCTGGCATAAGGCCAGCTTAATCTCCAATTCAAGAACGTTTGAGCTCTTTGTCCTCCATCCCTCGCAACCTTAGGGAGGAGAGAAACAAATAAATAAAAATAATAAACAAGGTAAATTAAGAGGTAAAAAGAAAAAAATAGAAAACGATAATGACGAAACTAAGTCCAAGATCAGCAAGCCGAACACAACAATTACAGGAATTCTGAGAATTTGTAGAGACATAAATGCAATCTATTGAGACATGTTGTAACCAGATGGCTTTCTCTTTTGCCATCAATTGACAGTATACTGTTGTAAGGACAACGCTTTTTCTATATTTTTATTGCATCTCGTCGTCAAGCTGCGCTGTTCATTTACCCATTCTGTAGAGCATTTTACGCCCTTTCTTTTGATGTATATATGTCGAGAATCCGTTCCCTCTATGTAATATTATTCATGTATTTTCTTCCGTGAAGAAACCTATTCGAAGGGGGGGCCCTGACCCTTTTTGTTTAGGTTTGTTCGTGCGTGCGTAACGGACACTACGTTTCCATCTGCACCTGTCTATGTCAACCCATAGACATTGATGCTGGGTTCACACATTCACATATCACAACGCCCTATTCCCACAAATGTATGCACACTGACTTACTTACGCCGATACTATAACGTTCTATGTACGTCAACTTCACATCGGTACTACGCCCACCATTGTGGGGCCGTAGGGTACAAAAGGGCCGGCCTTCAAACAGAGCAGACTGTAAAGGGATGGAACATGTATGAGAGAATGTAAAAACATTGCACCTGAAAATCAAGGTTGTAAATTCAGAAAAAAAAAATTAAGTCAGACATTATAATATATATACCATTGGTAGTCCCAACATCTTGGGCTTCTTCTGACAGACGATGTGGGGCTTGAGGAATTGGAATATGTTCAATATCCACTTCTCCCAGTCCGTCAGACGTCTGCTCACCCCTTGGCCACTCTCCTCATAGGTGAGGTGTCTGAAGCGGCTCCTGAGGGGCGTGAACCACCTACGGAGCTCATTGCCAGTCACTTGTGGCCTAAGTGACTTGCCCTTGCCATCAAAGGCCTTCCATACCTTGGCTTTGTCCTTGTAGGCAGCCATCCCCTTGTTGTATATGAATTGGGCCTCGTACTCGAGCCGCTCACCCACCAGCCTCTCATTTTTGTCCGACAGGATGACACAGAGGTTCTTCTTACGCCCCGGTGGCACGTCGTCCTCGATGTCTTGGCTGTCCTCCGTCTCGATCAAGGGAATGTTCTGTCTGTCATCAATGGGGGTAGCTTCATGGAGAGTTTCCGTGTCGCGGTCATCACTCTGTATCTCATCCTACGCCAACTCCTGTAGGCGGAAGATGACATTTCCCTCGTCCTGAGTGTCTGCAGGAGTGGCTGTAGGAGTCTTCTCCGGGCTGAAAGAAGGTCCTGCAAGAAGATGTGACATTGATGGTCCCTTCCTTGGTCGTTTTGTGAAGTAGACATCTTGAAGGGTGTTGTGGAAAGTACTTGGAGGAGACTGCTGGTCTCGGAGACGGAAACAACAGCTGACCTGAGGTGTTGACCGGATCTTTTATACCACACTACAGTGTTGCCACATTGTATAGGGTAGTAAATGTGCGAATCGGTTTCCCCGCAGGCTACAGTGCAATTAGGAGGCCCACGTGCTTCACGGCGGGAAGAAAACGGCAGCGAACAATGCTGGTGACCCCAGCGCCTACCCAGCCTACCCCGCTGCAGTCACCATGGGTCCCACGTGCAATGCCTGGAGCTATGTCAGGTGACATTTGGCATGACCACCCACCACTTGTTTTGAACATTTCAAAACTAGAGTGGGCTACGGCACTCCAGTGGGCGGAGCTTAGCTCCCGGACAACCCGTCACTGTACGTCCACGATTTCACGCATGTTTTATGGAATATTTACGGTTTACTGACGTAAGCTGTTGCCAACTACCTATTTCCACTCATGCGTGGGCGTGCATCCATTGATACTTGAATGTGTGACCTTAGCATGACACAGAGGTTTAGGCCCGGCCTTTAATGCTAAGGTCACACATTCACGTATCAACGCAAGCATGCCCACGTATGAGCGGAAATTGGTAGTTGGCAACAGCTTACATCAGTAAACAGTAATGTTCCGTAAAACATACGTAAAACCATATATGTACAGTGACAGGTCGGCCGGGCGCTGAGCTCCACCCACTGGAGCGCCGTAGCCCATTCCAGTTTTGAAATGTTCAAAACACGTGGGTGGTCACACCAAATGTCACCTGACATAGCTCCAGGCATTGTACGTGGGACCCACAGTGACTGCAACGGGGTAGGTGCTGGGCTCGTAGGCTTTGTTCGCCGCCGCTGTTTTCTTCTCACCGCGAAGTACGTGGGCCTCCTCACTGCTCGGTAGCCTATGGGGAAACCAACTCGCATGTTTACAACCCTGCATGACGTGGCAGCGCTGTAGCGTGGTATAAAAAAGATCAGGTTGGCGCCTTCAGGTCAGCAGTGCCATATAAGACATACAAAACTATCTCAATACAATAAATAATTTTAAATAAAGACATTTTTTGTATTCACTTTGAAAGTAGTAAACAAGCATCAGAGTCTAGACATATGAAATAATAAACAAACTCACGACAAAATAATATATGACCAAAATATACACATAAGACAAAAGCAAAATTTTTCAACACAAACTACAAAACTACATCTAAGAGCTTTATCGAGAACTTATAGTGTATATAATGTATATATTTATATTTTATATGTTAAGTGTCTTTTTAAGTATATATTTATATTTTGTATGTTAAGTATTTTCTAAGTATCTTTATAATTCTGGTTATTATATATCTGGTACTCATTGAAGTCTCTCTCTGTCTGTTTTTCTGTTATTTTCTATTTTTCAGTTCATTTCCTTTACATTGAGTAGTTTTTGAATTGAAATAGCTTCATATTTTACTTAAAGTGTAAGTGATGTGCGTTTTGGTGCACATTAAGTGCTCTAGGGTTCGTCTGGGGCTCTTGTAATGCATTTTTATTGTACTAGTTTTGTGTGGCTGCAAATGAATCTCATTTCAACAGTTGTTATCTAAGTTCCTAAGGCTGCTGTTTTGGTTAATCCATGATGATTCAGAACAGGGGCGAATACTTCTTGCTGCACGGAGTTGACAAGGGGAACTGCAAGCTCTGTTAACAGGTCGGCCCTTTTGTACCCTATGGCCTCACAAATTTTGCGGCGCAATGTACGGTGCTGCCTTCAGCCTGTGTCCTGTTCAAGGTCATTTCACCGCGAAGATGCACACGATCCACATACGTAGGCATATGCCATAGTGATACGTGAATGTGTGACCCCAGGTTTACGGTCTAATTACGGCCACTCACCTTCAAAGAACCTTTAGCGGACTCAATATAGTGCCACAGTTTAGGTCTCTGAAAGCTCCATTCTGAGGATGACAATGATGCTATTAACGGACCCATCATGGCACAGCTTCCAAGCGTGTTTTGGCATTTTTGAGGATGGGCTAGCTGGGAGCTGGTCAGCCAACACAAAAATCAGGTGGCGGTCCAGAAACATCCTTCCGACATTGTCGCCTGTAGTCCTCCTCGGCCCACCGACACCCTGCCGCACCTGTGGGCCTCCCCTGCCTGCCGAAACCACTACCTGTGGGCTTCCTTGACCTGTTCTGCGCTGCCTGCTGGACGCTGCTGCCGAGCTGTAGCCGTACCTGAGGGTCCCCATGGCACGTCCCACACCACCACCACACACAATGCAACTCCCTCCCCAGTCTTGGTTGCCAGCTGTTGCCAGTAGAACCCCCTAGGTAACCACCAGGGGAGGCATCCTGTCAGCCAGCAACGTCAAAGGACACGACATTTAACGACACCCCACAACAGGTGTCACAAGGACACGGGGTCGCCTCCTCCTCCAAGATATTTTTCATCCAAAAATTATTCCATAATCATTGTCTTGGGGGTTAGTATTTGTAAGGACAACGCTTTTTCTATATTTTTATTGCATCTCATCCTCAAGCCGCGATGTTCCATTACCCATTCTGTAGACCATTTTATGCCCTTTTTTTATGTACATATGTCGGGAATCCGTTCCTTCTATGTAATATTATTCATGTATTTTCGTCTGTGAAGAAACACATTCACAGCGGGGGCCCCGTCCCTTTTTGTTGTTGTTTTTTATTAAGCTGATCTTGTGTCAGCACGGGCTCTTGCTCACTGAGTAGGCCTTAAACCCTTTTTGTTTATGTTTGTTTGTGCCTGCGTGATGGACACTATGTTTCCGTCCGCACCCGTCTATGCCAACCCAATTCGTCTGTAATAAAATCAGTACCCAGCTACCTGTCTTACTCTCTGTTCCTCACAGTAGTACTGGAAAGCCATGACAAGTTACTTCAAGAGCATAGGAGAAGAGGAATGTCCCAAGATGCTGTAGAAATGCTTTGGAAATTAAAGAAATGACTAAAATATCAGAGATCTATTTCCTCTTCCTTAGAAATTGTTCTCAGACTGTATCGAGGCACTAGAAGCCAAAACCTTCAACATAATTTCAGTAAGCGAGCTGATGACTGACCTGAAACACAAGCTTGAGAGAAGAATGAAAGACTCGTTTTTTGGGTATGCAGTGAACACTAAACTTAGTTAGCTTAGTCCAGACATATCTGAGAGATGTAAAACTAACTTCACAGCTTCATGAAAGGGCCAGAAAGTACTTATGTGACAGATACGACTTCTCTGAAAATAGTTTTCATACTGGATTATCGAAATTGGGACTGAAAAGTGACCTCTCTTTTGGAGACTTCAGTGATGCAGTAAAGGCCTGTAGTAGTAATAATCTTGGAGATATTTACATGGATGAATTGTATGAAGAGTGGGATTGCGGAGGTAATTGTTAACAGTCCTGAAAGATTGCCACAGTGAGGAACGTTATCGCTATTTACACACCTGCAGAGTGTGAGTGATTATATCTTCTCCATTCCATGCAGTAATGCTCACTCAAAACGAGTCTTTTCACTGATGACAACAGCATGGAGGAAGGAACGAAAGCAGAAACAGGTTAGCAGTGGACACAGTCAGGGCAGAGCTTCAAATCAGTACTTCTCAGAAGAATGCACAGATGTGCACAACATATACATTTCTGGACAACAAGAAACTATTGAAGATGGCGGCAGGTAGAGGACAGAAATACAAGAAATAAACCTCCAGCCAATCAAAGTGAGAATACAAATGGGTTTTATATGTAGTACAGTAATTTCAGTGAAATCTACCTTTTTTTTTTTTTTAATTAGCAGTGAAGGTTAATATCCGTCTATCCAGCTCTCTCTCTCTCTCTCTCTCTCTCTCTCTCTCTCTCTCTCTCTCTCTCTAGATATATATATATATATATTATATATATATATATATATATATATATATATATATATAATATATATATATATATGTGTGTGTGTGTGTGTGTGTGTATATATCTATATATATATATATATATATATATATATATATATATATATACATATATATATATATATATATGATTATAATCACTTTAGTACGTGATTCGTTATCACACATATCCACAGGTGAAAAATAATAGACAGGGTGTAGGTCCTGACCGGTTTCGGCTTTATTTTCAAGCCATTGACAAAGGACTGATACATAGTATTAGAATTCACAAGTATATATACTACAGAGACAGCACTGACGAACATACACACAACCGTTTGAGACTGCAGATCCACCCACAGGCAGGTGTCAAGGTAGGAGTGGCTTTCAAAAATCATTTGGCTAAAATTTACAATAAATTCTCAAGGGATACTACCGATTAGGGTACCCAACAGATAACCAGTCCACACCTGACAGGTGTCAGGGAGGCGGGGTTGGACATCTCATTACTACTACTGTCCCCTTACTGTGTTTACAAATATAATAATCCTATTTCCATATATCTCTACAGCCTACCTTAAAATTTAAACAGTTTACAAATTTCTTTTGATATTAAAGGATCAAGTTTATACATTCCTTGACTGATGTTCATATTATTATTGTAACTTTCTTTTATAAAACTAGATTCAATGATATTCCTTTCCATTGCATTATCAGAACACAAGTTTTTTTGCCCCTTCTCAGTTAATAACATGATTGTTCTCACTAACATGTACAAAAATATCACTGTTTCCCTGTGCATATCTCACACATTGTTTATGTTGGTCTGTTCTTTTTTCTAGTGCTTTCCCCGTTTGACCAATATAAAAGTTGTCACAAGACTTACACGGAATTTTATATACACATCCTTTAACATTGTAAGGGGAGTTCTTAATAAATACCTGTTTTATTGTTTTTAAAAACTACATAACACCAAAATTCTTCAGGAGATGTGGGATATCTTTCATATTATTATTATAAGGTAGTGCAAGCAAATTTTTGTTGTTGTAAAGTTCTTTTTGATTTTGATACATGGTCTTTTTTGCTGCTTTTAATGCATTATTTAGTGCACTATCTGGATATTTCAATTTCTTGCCTGTATTCCGAATTTTATCTATCTCCTCATCTATATATTCTGGGCTACATACCCGTAGTGCTCTTAGAAACATAGATGCAAACACTGATCTTTTTACCTTATTGTTTTGTCCAGAATAGAAATGTACATAGGAAGAAATATTAGTAGGTTTTCTGTGAAAGCATAAGATATTTTAAGAAAAAATACGTTATCGTCGGGAAAAAAGTTATTAAACTCATCTCTATTTCATGTCCAAAGGGTTTTACTCATTGTTGTATGTTCATCATGTTTATTTTTAAACTATTTCCTGTATGTCATACATAGAACGTTTTGCATAGAAAATAGGTTGTGGGGATAGCAGCCTCATCGCATAAGTACACACTAATAACTGTATATGCAAATAAACAAATAAAGTTTCTTGGAGCTGAGCCGAGAACTGCGTTTAGTCGGTATGCAATGAGTGGAATATTTGTTTTCATAACTAAACGCAAATCCAAGTAAGTTAAACAACGTAGATATTCAGTATTAACAGTCTTTGATGATTACTTCAAAGGGAAAGAAAAGGAATAGGTCAATTGCCAAAATGCAGAGTTTATGGCGCTGTTAACTCCGGACTTAGCCTATAATATGCTTCTGTTAATATCATACTGTTATACCAGGACATAGTTCAATTACGACTTAGTGTTTCCACTTTCAAGGAATTTTCCTTGATTCAAGGAATTTTAGGGTCATCAAGGAGAACTTCAATGAATTTTAAATTTCAGGGAATTTTCAAGGAATTTTAATGTTTTTTCCAGGATTTGTCAAGGAAGTTTTTTATTTTTCAGAAATTTTCATGATTATCTTAAAATCTTCCTATAATTGAATAGAAATATAGATAATGCATTCTAAATATTATTGAATTGAATTATAGATAATGCATTCTAAACAAGTACAGCCTATATGGGCTAAATTACATTATCATCAGAGAACGTTATATGCTCTATCTTTTTCAAACAGCTTGGCATTAAATCATTAATGCACAAATATGCCTCCATCTTCCATTGCCTGTTTCGTTTCGTTTCCACCTGAATGATAGAGACGTTCCATTCCTGTACACGCACGCAACACACCATCTCTTGAAGTTTCATAACTCAAGTTGCAATACTCAGTGTCTGTTATTCTTTGCCTCCTTGCGAAAGCAGACTCTTATTACTTAAAGGTAAATTCTCAAGCCCATTTTAGCCAATTTCTTTTTCACTTTTTCTGAATTTAAACTGGATACCCATGTATTTTGTTTCTGAGAGTAAACGTAATAAGATGTATATGTTTTTTATTTATTAATCCCCAATTGTTCTGTGAAATTTACTGCAAGTGCTTGAAATTAGTGTATTCTACTATTATTTTTTCTTTATGTAAATGTCTAAAATTAGTCAAGGAAGATTTCAAGGAAAATGAAATGGCTGTCGAGGAAAAATCAAGGAATTTTGGCAGCCCCTACAAGGAATATTCATTTCAGCTAGTGGAAGCACTTCTCTGTTTTCATCTATTATTTATTAGTATTAGGTTCTCCCGAGGGTCATTTCGCACTTGCTCAATTCACAAGCACTACAAAATTGGTATATTATATATACCATAAATTGCATTATGAATACATCTTACGACAACGACGATCGACTGGCACGTTTACCTAAACGAGTATTTCGTATAAAGAATTCTTATGTTAAATAACTCTGAAAATGGATAATGATACATAGATTTTACATTCATATTCAAGAAATTTAAATTATACATTTTAATTTTTATATTAACACATCAGAAGTCACCAAACAAAAGTAATTTGGGTTGTTGTAGTAGGCGGGATTTGTCTTAGAAAAGGGTTTATAGGTACTCTTTTTTTTTTCTCTACTCTCGAATCTCGATCTTCCTTCCCTTCCATCACTTGGACACGAGGTGTTTTCGTGGTTCCATTGTTTTATTTATGACTGGAACATAAAACTTATATGGGATCATGAGGTAGCGAGCCATGGATACATTTAGTGTGCTTTTTTGGACGAACTTACTGTAGTAAGCAGATAAACTCGGCAATAAGTTCACAGCAACAGGTACTACTACCTATTTGACTTTTCTCTCTGGATGACTTTTGACTGCAATATAAATACAGTCTGCATTCTTGGTAGAAGTTGTGAGCAACAAGGTCAGGTGCAATATAAAGAAAGACTGGTTTAGCCTACATTGAATTTTAGTAGGAATTCATGTCAACCTATGCTTAACAGAGTCGAATAGGTATAGGTCAGCCTAAGTCAAAGAACTCCCAGTGTAGCCTTTACCTACCAAACAACATCCTGTGTATCCTATGCCAACCAATACCCAGTGTAGCCTGTGTTCAATTTACATACTGCAAGTGCACAGAAAGCCCAGAAGAAACTTAAAGCATGCTGTAGCCCATAGGTATGTTGTAAAGAGCATTATTGCAATGATTTGGACAAGGGCTCTATGTCAGGTAAGAAGGTTGCAAACATGATACCTAAGTGTGAGATAGAACCTTCAGACAAGGTACTCAAGAGTTACATTAGCACAGACGGACATATAAGTTATAGGTGCATCAAAACTTAAATACAGTACACTAGTGGTGGGGAAATAGGCAAGTTTCCATTGACAATAGTCAAAAGCGTGGGACAAACCTTTTGGGCCTAGATGGGCTAAGATGAAAAAAAAGTAGACGAGCATAGTATTCTAAAGGTGTGTCCACACGGTCGAACAATGTCCAACGGACAAACGTTACCATTTCATAGGCGGAGCAGGATGACGTCATAAGCGTTGAAGCGATGGAATAAGATATGGCAACAAACAGTGATACCAGATGAGGTTATATACCACTATGTTTTACTCTGATCACAAGGCAAAGACTGGCAGACAATTGTTAACTGGTAACAATGTTTGTCCATCGGACATTGTTCGACCGTCTGGATGCACCATAAGGGTTACAGGTTCAAAACAGGAGCCTACATTAGAAATTTCACTAACCTATCCTCATTGCATTACTAGGTTTTAGTGCTCATATATACACGTAAAAATATTAAAAGACCATCTTTCTTCCACAGGTAAAACTTCAGTACAGATTAATGTAATACCATATGCAACTTCAAGTTACTTCTGCAATTGTAGATAGCCGAAGAACTTCACTTCCCATAACTCGTACTTTGCCTCATCATCGTCGAAATAGAGTCTGTTACGGCCTGTTGCGGCGTGGGTAGCATGACGGCGGAAAAAATGGGCAATATATGGGAGAATGCTTGAGTAAAAGGCCCATTAATAGTTTTACAGGCTACAACGCCATTTTTACTTGGTCCTCTTCCCTGAACAACAAAAAGTAGTTACAATTCTCACCAACAGAGGCGCCAGTGGCAAATCATAGACAATGTAATAGAAATAAATGCTAAACTTAAATAAACACGTTTACAATTATTTATCTTGAGTTTATTACTCAACACATTTGACTACATATCCTTTCTTCATCGGCATTAGTATGAGGAAAGGACAGCAATGACACAGCTAAATTGGTGAACAGTGTGTGAGAAAGTATTCATGCAGCAGTTGGTTTCAAATACCAAATCATTCAAAGTATTTTCGCTTATATTTTCTGTTTTTTTATTATTATTATTATAAATAACTAGAAACGCGCTAAATTTCGCGCCATATATATCCAAAAGGAGGTAAAAAGCGCGACCGCTTCAGATGTGAAAAACAAGCGCCAGATTTTTCCAAAACGCACTAGATCTGGCGCGTTTTGCGCTAAAATGGCAACACTGCGGAGGATAGAGGACAAAGGGCTCAAACGTTCTTGAATTGGAGATTAAGCTGGCCTTATGCCAGCACGGGCTCTTGCTCATAGAGCAGCCAGTAGGGGCTTAAAAGGAGGACTGTCCTCAGTAAAGGAGGATGTCTGCCCACCCTACCTGGAAAGACGGTCTCCCTCCCTGCTGCAGACAGGCTTATTCTTTATAACTCACTGTGCTATCTTGGAGGCAGAACGAAACCGCGTGCAAGACTCTAGTGTTTTATTAAGTCTCCTGTTAGTCTGCAGAGGAGTGGAAGACTGCAAGCGAATTGAGCAGACTATTACATTGGCGCCAATCGTACTGCCCTCTTGGCAACAAACATCACGTACTACATTCAACCATCTTACCCTTAATTCGTCCCCATTTCATTCTGAAGCATCAAAAAGATAGTCCCTTTAAGCCAAGATTTAAAAGAAAATAAAAACTCTTCATAACTTGAAGAACATGTAAGAGCTTTATCTATTCATTATTTATTTGACGGTCTGGTTACGTCGTCCAGAGATAGCTACAGGTTGAAAAGACGAGACGACGATACAACCAGTGGTTAACCTACAGACCAATTAAAACATACAAGATTGATTTTACATCATAGGTATGATGCACACACACACACATGTATATATATATATATATATATATATATATATATATATATATATATATACATATATCTATATATATTAATATCTATATATATATAGAGATTAACGTTGCACTTTACGCTCCGCAACATGATGCTAAAACGATCCTACTGTTTATTCACGAAGGGTAAGAAACCACGCAACCTATCATCAGAATGGAAAAAAGGATTATTTATTGTTTTGTTATTTTCTTCCAACGTCGACAGAGGCACAGTTGGTGTTTAAGGAAACGAAGGAACCAGAAAAGTTCCCCCCCACCCCCCCCCCATAGAAAACCCGTTTTGTTTTTTTTTTAAGACCAAAGCCCCTCCATCTAACAACTACTTTGGTTTCGCCTACGGAAGACCAAGAGAGCTTAACCAGAACAAGGGACCCACGACCTGAGATTCATATTACCTTAAATTACATTTTGTTCAGTGACCTCTGACGTGTCAATATAGAAATTATAATGTAATAATTTAAATGTATTTTGTGATTTTTGATTCACAAATTTCTACTTCTTATTTTTCGTGTTTAACGCCATTTTAAACCTAAGAAAAATTCCCTTTTATATTTGGCTAACAAAAAAAAGTCCACCCATTTAAGGTAAAAAACCTTTGGCCAGACAATCGTAGTGGAAGCAAGAAACAATGTTAAATTCCGCAATTTGATAGTATAAAAGTTTGTAAACAGCAAAAAAGTATTTTTCCCTCGTGCTAGTAATTGGAAAGAGCACACCTATATGACATAAAGAAAATATACGTAATAACCCATATTTTCTGTTATTTAGTTCAACTATCTTCATCTCTCAATAATTTAACTGAATAAAGAACATGCAGCCCTCCAGACCAGTGTTGCCAACGTAGGGTAATTTGACCAAATATTTTAAACCTTACGGTAATTGTAGCAATGCCTGTATTGATCAGCAACTTTATTAGTATCATTTCTTATTATCACAACCTCAGAATGTTGGGTAATTTCCAGTTATGTAGGGTAATTTCTTGTCTTCTGTAGGGTTTGAGGGGTTGGCATCACTGCTCCAGACAGCAATCTTTGAGGTCAGCCAATTTAAAAAAACAAAGTGGCAATAGGAACATAATTATGCAAAGTCACAAGGTGTCAGGATAGAAAAATATTTGGTAGATCTAGGGTACTTATCCGCGGCAGCCTAGACTGTGGCAGTTGCAGTTTTACCTACTGAACAAGAATTTTAAGTAATATTTATTCGGACAACTGTAATTAACCCCCCCTCCCCCGGCCCAGTACTAAACAAGGCGAAATACACTGGACGCCCCAGTGGATGTCGTATCCGCTGTTACATTCCTTGCAGTCCGTGCAGACTGCTTCTGTAGAAATACCAAATATTTTTTCTCCAGAAGACGAAAATGTCTATTTACAACTCTTCTGAGGCCTCTTTTACGAGACAATCTTAAATGGTGCCAAGTTATGCATGTTTTTTTCTAGCAATTGTTGCCAAATTATGCATGTTTTTTTTCTCTAGCAATTCGTTTGGTAAAATTATGAATACTACAGCTCACACAATGTCACAACAGATAAGAACTAGTAAAATCAGTAACAATATCTGAGTATATTTAATGTAAAAATAATTATGTAAAATTACGGAGATGCACCAACCTTTTGGGGAATATACTATATGTTTTTCCAAATATTTCTTTGCAAAATTACAATCATAACTGACATCATAAGAGATAGGAACAAAAACCAACAGTAACCTCTGGGTATATTTATACGTAAATATATAATAAAAAAAACGTCGTGAGAGAGAGAAAGTTTATAACGAGTTGACATCAAGTAGGAGGTACTACACAATCAAAATCATAATAATGACATGAGCCGCTCTGGCAGGCTGTTAGTTTAATTAAAAGTTGCCATTAATAAATTAATGGGCTATTGAAGTAATGGAACCTCTTTCCCGCCAGATTTCTACAAATCTTAAGGAAGAAACAATGAAGATTACTCGCTGATTTAGGTTATTAAGACAACATTTCTTGTTATAATGATACTAGTAGGACACGGACAAAGGGAGAGAGAGATGTAGCTGATTGGGACATGGTGTTAATGTGTTGAAATTTACTGAAAGTCATCCTTCTTTCATCTTGCAAAGTACTTCTTTTTTATTGCACTACTTTCCATCTGTTTAAAAATGTATCAAAATACACTTATTTTTTTCATATTTGTTTGTTTTTCCCTACTTCCTGCAACATAAGACATAGACGGGAGAGATTGGACAGACAAGTGACGACCGCATGCACTTAAGGAGCCATATGTTTGTGAGGACTAGAGAGAGATAGCTAACCTCTGAAGCTTTATTACTCATGATCCATACAGAGTTCAAGACAATACTGGATACAAGTGATCCTTACCAGCGGGAAGCTGCAACTGACTCTCTCCTTGCTGTGCCATCCAACATATTATCCTCTAAGGATACAGCTAGCTCATAAATGCCCCCACAAGATAGATAAATATATATAGGCCGAATAAATATTTTTCTATCTTCAAAATACAATAGTACAAGCACCCTGTTCTTTTGTGGGAGCTGTCCTACTTAACTGTGAATACAACAAAATACAAAAAGACAAAATAATATACATGATTAATACAACACTCCCAGAACTACTGAAATATGACAGATTACAGAGTTCAATATAATTAAATCTTATAATTGTCATCCCACGAAGGTGGCCGCCTACATCTCTGGTCTCGAATTCTGGGGAAAAGACCCTCCTGTTTCCCATGAATCCTGATCCGTGGGTACTGGCAACACAAGAAATTTAAAGCATGCTGTAGCCCATAGGTATGTTGTAAAGAGCCATTTTAATTGTAATGATTGGGGACAAGGGGGCTCTTGTTTGGTTCAGGGTAAGAAGGTTGCAAAAATATGATACCTTAAATTAAAAAAAAACTGTGTGATTTAGAATAGAACCTTCAGGGGGGGGACCACAAGGTACTCAAGAGTTACATTAGCACAGACGGACATATAAGTTATAGGTGCATCACAACTTAAATACAGTACACTAGTGGTGGGGAAATAGGCAAGTTTCCATTGACAATAGTCAAAAGCATGGGACAAACCTTTTGGGCCTAGATGGGCTAAGATGAAAAAAAGTAGACGGGCATAGTACTCTAAAGGTGCGTCCACACGGTCGAACAATGTCCGACGGACAAACATTGTTACCATTTCATAAGCGTTGAAGTGATGGAAGAAGATATGGCAACAAACAGTGGTACCAGATGAGGTTATATACCACTATGTTTTACTCTGATCACAAGGCAAAGACTGGCGACCAATTGTTAAATGGTAACAATGTTTGTCCATCGGACATTGTTCGACCCGTCTGGATGCACCATAAGGTTACAGGTTCAAAACAAGAGCCTACATTAGAAAATTTCACTAACCTATCTCATTGCATTTACTAGGTTTTAGTGCTTCATATATACACGTAAAAAAAAATATTAAAAGACCATCTTTCTTCCACAGGTAAAACTCGTACAGATTAAATGTAATACATACTTATGCCACAATGCCCTACCTACAGTTAAGCTTAACTGTACAGCACATGCATTTTTCATGTCACTGAAGTAAGTCACTTGGGAGATCTCAAGATTCCTACAGAGGTTCATGAATCATGAACCTCTGTAGGAATCTTGAGATTTAGGGGGGGGGGGGCAAAGAGGGCACCTGTCCCGGGCCTGGGGCCTCCACATTTTAGGGGGGCCTCAAAAAAAGGACCCAGCTTAAATAATTTTTAATTTCAGTAAAATATATAGGGAATAAAGCTTTTAGTCAGGAATAAAGCAAAAATTGTGGATATTTTATGTTTATCTTTTTTATCACAGAAAACTACAATAAAACCAGTAAAAACGTGATATTGTTAGAAATTTAGGCTATGTTTACAGTTACCCCTAAAATTACCTCCTATCTATTTTTGAATGCATTGTTGGTTGACAAAATGGGAAGGGACAGTTTGTAGGTAAGTCTGACTTCAAATATCTCTATATATTTTTTGGTCTGTGAGTTTATTGAATGCATGTATTTATTGAATGTATGTATTTGTACCATTATGATATAGATGACCAAAATTCATTACTGGCAGGACCGGCAATGATGATTTCCCGTGGAGCTACAGCGCCCACCCTCCAGTAAGGCTTGCTTCGCTCGCCACCCGCCTCAAGCAGGGTGGGCCTCCACACATAGATTGCCCAGGGACTCCATATGCCTAAATCGGCCCTGTTCATGATACAAATATCATTAAGCAGATATTCAGTAACTCCAGAGAGCTGATACTGCTGAATGTATTTCTAACACTGCAATATATATTGCAGTGCTTTAGATAGTTATGCTATGTGTAAGTTTTTGGTAAATAAAAGGATATCTGGGTGTACATTTGCAACTGAAAAGTGTTTTAATAATTACCTGTATGCGAATTACACCGTTAATTATTCGAAATAGGATATTATTATAATCATTGATGTAAGCTGAATGTCACTATCTTAAGCCCGGACGCAGGTGTTACATACAAAAACACCACAGGCGGATGGACAGATGAAAAAAAAACAGAGTATAGTTATTTAAATTTTAACAATAACTTTTAGCTCTAGTTCAATGACTGAATAAATTGATTATTCATCAGAGCGGTAATATTGTGTTTTTGTTATACCTATAGTTGTTCCCTCAAAGTTACTGTACCATCAGGAGAGTTTTTTCAAACAGGTCTGCCCAGCATCTAACAAAAGAACTTAAATTTCTGATGTACATAAGAGTAAATGTAAATCATTATACCAATGCAAATGTAAATTCATTAACTACCCAATGACAAATAGGTGACCCCTGATGATGTGGATGAAACTCAAGTTTACTGATACCATATGTTCATTATAAAGGCGAAAATATTGTTGGTTCATCCTTTAGCTATAGTGAAGCTGCAACAGGTGCATTTTACTTTAATGTTGAACAGGTAAAGTCTAAATTCAAGTAAGTTGCACAAATTCCCAATTAAAGCATAAAAGCTGATGTTCTACACTGCACACTGAAGAAAGTAATTATAGGTTTTAAGAAATTAATTTTACCAGTTTTGTTTTTTGCATTGTAACATCTAATGCTATCATGAAAGCAAAGTGTATCTGTTTTCCAGGATCCACATCTGTCTATAGTGTATCCTCGCCACCCATTTCAGAGTAACAAATGCCTTTTTTCGTATATGTTTCAGTAAAATTATTAAAAATATATCAGGAATAATTGGCCTGGCTAGAAAGTTATAAATAAAACAATGAAGTTGCCTCAGTTCTCCATGAAGTCAATAATTTGGAAAACGAAATTCATATCACTATTCAGCCCTTTGAAAAACGTTCATGGTGTAGATGTTTTACTCAATGAAACATTCATAAAAACTATCATTAAAGCATTATCTCCCTAACACCTTGAGAAACAAAATGTTCATTTAGTTTTACAAATATCCAATGAATATATCGTTCAAGCTTGACTATCTATTGGGAAAATAATCACTCCCTTTTTATTCAGAATGCAAATGTCAAAATTTCACATTTGGTCGACAATCATGAATTTAAATGTCAAAGGGTAAATAATTGATAAGCTGCTCAATAAGTAATGAAGGTTATAGTACAGAAAAACATAGAAAAATTAACAATATGGGTTTCTACTAACATTTAATTGAATAAAATTGTGGTTCAAGAAAAAATAAAAACTATTGTAGCTAAAGAGAAAGTTGAAAATTTAAAATACCAAATAATGACTGTAGTAAGAGAGAATTATTTCATTCATATATAGTAGAAAGAACCAGGTTTTTGTGATTTTTTTTTTAAAAAAAACAAAACCTATGCATGCTTTGTTGGTCTTGGTAGATACTGTATAGCAAGTTAACAAATTGTTTTGGTTCAGCATTTTATATTAATCTTATAACTTGTGTTTCGAGTAAGTATTATTTGGTGTACAGTAATTAGTGTAGACGAGAAAATAAGTAAATTAATAACTGGCAGACCAGAAATGATAGATTTTGGCGAGGGTTTGTTTATATTTCTTTCGTCTGGCAGCGTAGTCAATGCTAGCAGCTCGGACCACCCTTGCTTACTGGATTAATAAATAAATAAATAAATAAATAAATAAAATTTTTCCTTATCTTTATGATGATAAGGTTGCATGGATTCTTATCCTTCGGGAAAATACAGTATCGTTTTAGCATATTATTGTGGAGTGCAAATTCAATGGTGGCTTCTCTTGCAATTGCAACAACGTTAATCTTATATGTTGAGTAATAAACTCAAAATGAATAACCCTATACATGTTTATTTAAGTTTACCATTTATTTATACTACAATGTCTGTGTTTTGCCGCTAGCGCCTCTGTCGGTAAAAGTTATAACTACAGTTGTTGTTCCAACTTCGTGAAGAGGGAATAAGCAAAGAGGAAAAAAAGAAAAAAAAAAAAACTATACACTTATATAATGAACGGGAAGCAAGCTAAACGAGGCTGAAACGAAGGATGAATTAGGAATTACTGGAGAAACCATTTACAGCAAACACGAAATAAAAAAAATAAAGAAATCTGGAACGAAGAGAAAAGGATGGAATATGAAAATGAATTGGGCAGAGAAGATGATATCATTAGTTGTTGGAGGACTATCCAAGTGACTTTGAGAGAAAGAGAAAAAGAAATGAAGAAGCTTATTCATAGACGACTTCGAGGAAGGGAAAACAAGTACATAAGGGACTGGAAACAAAGGATTCCTGCCTATCATTATGAAAGCCAGACTGAATATGTTGAAGCTTAAGGCTAACTTCCGGTGGGGTAAATTTAATGACAGGTCTGTGAAATATGTAGAGTGGAGGGAGGACACTCTGAACATTTATTCCACGTGTAAATTATTCAAAAAGCAGATAAGGATATAAATTTAGGGACACTTATCCCTAACAGAAAACTGGGGGAATATATAAGGATAGCCCTTAAAAATTAGAATTTTCTTAACCTGAAAAGCGATGGATGTCAAAGCTAAGTAACACGGCTCTGCCCTCACTTATAAAGAAGAAATGAAAGGGAGTTTGGGTAAAAGTAAATAAAGCTATTTGCACCTCATAGTGTAGTGTGCCCGCAACTGTGTTTGTGGAGTGAGCGCCTAGGAACCAGGAACCAGGAACCTAGATTCCCAAAAGTACTAAGAGAACACATGGACCTAATGATGGAATGCAAAAGGAAGATAATCCCAATGCAGGAACCTCTGATAACCAAGGAAAAAGTCATAGCATGTCTAAGTAAGCTCAAAGCTAAAAAAGCTGCAGGCCCAGATGGAATCAAACCAGAGTTTTACAAAGCATTAATGAAGAGCAAAACCTGTATAGAAGTATTAGTTAGATGTTACAACAAAGAGCTAGAAATAAAAGAAAAGCCAGAATCTTGGAAGATATCGAGAACAAAAATGATAGAAAAGAAAAGGAAACCAAGGGCTAAGGATTTAAGGCCTATAGCTTTATTAAATATATCATACAAAGTATTCATGATGCTGATAAAAGATTAAATTGAAGCACACCTCAGACTGAATGAACAAGATCACGAATGCCAAGCAGGATTCACAGGAGGGAGTAGGATAGAAGAGAGCTACAGGAATAGAAAACCATTAATAGTAATAGCTATCGATTACAGTGAAGCATTTGACTCAGTAAAACGAGAAGTTATGATCGAAGTCATGAAACAGTTCAAAATACATCCAAAAATCATAGAAGCAGTAGTTAATATATATGAAGGGGATAGCACAATAATAGACCTAGGGGAGGGAGTTGAACAGGAAATGGGAATTACTAGTGGGATTAGGCAAGGTTGCACAGGCTCTACTTCACTTTTCAAACTGATGACGTATTTAATAATCAAGAAAATGGAGGAGGACAGGATTTGAAAATGAGCTAGTAAAGATAGGGACACTTTTCTTCGCCGACGATGGCTTAGTTTTAGCAAGTAATATAGAAGATGCAAGAATAAATATAAAGATTTTAATAGACATAGGAAATAAATGTGGGCTAGAAATAAATAAAGAGAAAAGCAGCATCATTATTTTCAATATGAAGGATAAACCAGAAGAGATTGAGGATATTAAAGTGAGGGAGAACATAACAGATTTAGGAATAAAGATACATGATATTAGAAATCTGTTTAAGCTACAGAAAAAGGAAATGTTGAATAAAGCACAGAAGTTAGCCAACCTAACCTATTGCGTGATAGAAAAAAGCTGCAACAAAGTTCTAATAGGTAAAACATTCTGGAAAAATATAGCTCTACCATCAGTCTTATATGGAACCAATGTGGTTAATCTAACAGAAAAAGAAATAGAAAAATTACAAAGAATAGAGAATGGGGTATATATGAAAATATTAGGAGCATGTAGAATTACAGTATAGTAGCCACATTAAGGGGGGAGATAGGAGCATCTTCAATGAAAAGTAGAATTATGAGTGGGAAGATAAACTATGTAAATAATACTTTAAATAGACGGAAAGAGATACTGAAGGAAATGATCACAGATATGCAAGAAAAAGAAAGAAAATGGTGGAAAACAGTGGAAAAGTGCATGCAAGAAGTTAAAATAAATGTAAGAAAATTAGAAGGAATGTCCAGAACAGATATAAAGGACAAAGCCAGAATATGGGACACAGAGAGGTGGAAAGAAGATTTGGATAATAAAGTATCAGTGAATATATATAAAATGTGGAAAAGAGAAATAAAAGATGAAGAAATTTATGATAATTCTAGTGGGCCAATACTTCTCTTCAAAGCCAGAACAAACTCTCTTAATTTAAATATAGCAAAAAGGCACCAGAATGAGAACACCTGTTGTCCTTTTTGCCGTAATACAGATGAAGACATATTTCATTTCCTTTTATATTGTGGTACTTATAGAGAAGAACGTGTTAAAGCAATAGGGCTACAGCAACCCTATGAAGAGAAGGAAAGTGACATAGTCGGAAAATTTTTATTTACAGGTAACAACGAAATAAGAAAAGAAACCATATACATGATGTGGAAAAAAAGAGAGAAAAAAAGGAAAGAGCTCAACAAATAAACAAAACTAGAAAAAAAACCCTCAAGAATTAGAGGCGCCGTTGCAAAGACATTGCCTCGAGCCATAACTACTACTACTAATTATAGTGTTTTATTAAGCATCCTGTTAGTCTACAGAGGAGTGGAATACTGCAAGCGAAATTAAGCAGACTATTACATTGGCGCCAATCGTACTGCCCTCTTGGCAACGAACATCACGTACTACATTCAATCATCTTACAGTTAATTCGACCCCATTTCATTCTGAAGCATCAAAAAGATAGTCCCTTTAAGCCAAGATTTAAAAGAAAAAAAAAAAAACTCTTCATAACATGAAGAACATGTAAGAGCTTTATCTATTCATTATTTATTTGACGGTCTGGTTACGTCGTCCAGAGATAGCTACAGGTTGAATAGACGAGACTTGATGATACAACCAGTAGTTAACCTACAGACCAATTAAAACGTACAAGATTGATTTTACATCATAGGTATGATGCACTTATATATATATATATATATATATATATATATATATATATATATATATATATATATATATATATATTATATATATATATATGAGATTAAACGTTGCATTTACGCTCCGCAACATGATGCTAAAACGATCCTACTGTTTATTCACGAAGGGTAAGAAACCACGCAATTTATCATCATAATGAAAAAAAGGATTATTTATTGATTTGTTATTTTCTTCCAACGTCGACAGAGGCACAGTTGGTGTTTGAGGAAACGAAGGACCGAAAGTCCATAGAAACCGTTTTTAAGACAAATCCCTCCATCTAATAGCCCATTAATAAATTAATGGGCTATTGAAGTAATGGAACCCCTTTCCCGCTAGATTTCTACAAATCTTAAGGAAGAAACAATGAAGATTACTCGCTGATTTAGGTTATTAAGACAACATTTCTTGTTATAATGATACTAGTAGGACACTGGAAAAGGACAGGAGAGAGAGATGTAGCTGATTGGGACCATGGTGTTAATGTGTTGAAAATTACTGAAAGTCATCCTTCTTTCATCTTGCAAAGTACTTCTTTTTTATGCACTACTTTCCATTTCCTCTGTTTTAAAAATGTATCAAAATACACTTATTTTTTTCATATTTGTTTGTTTTTCCCTACTTTCTGCAACATAAGACATAGATGGGAGAGATTGGACAGACAAGTGACGACCGCATGCACTTAAGGAGCCATATGTTTGTGAGGACTAGAGAGAGATAGCTAACCTCTGAAGCTTTATTACTCATGATCCATACAGAGTTCAAGACAATACTGGATACAAGTGATCCTTACCAGCGGGAAGCTGCAACTGACTCTCTCCTTGCTGTGCCATCCAATATATTATCCTCTAAGGATATAGCTAGCTCATAAATAGCCCCACAAGATAGATAAATATATATAGGGCAATAAATATTTTTCTATCTTCAAAATACAATAGTACAAGCACCCTGTTCTTTTGCATGAGCTGTCCTACTTAACTGTGAATACAACAAAATACAAAAAGACAAAATAACATACATGATTAATACAACACTCCTAGAACTACTGAAATATGACAGATTACAGAGTTCAATATAATTACATCTTATAACTGTCATGCCACGCAGATGGCCGCCTACATCTCTGTTCTCGAAATTCTGGAAAAGACTCTGTTTCCCGGGAATCCTGATCCGTGGGTACTGGCAACACGAGAAATTTAAAGCATGCTATAGCCCATAGGTATGTTGTAAAGAGCATTATTGTAATGATTGGGACAAGGGCTCTGTGTCAGGTAAGAGGGTTGTAAATATGATACCTTAAACTGTGTGATAGAACCTTCAGACAACTACTCAAGAGTTACATTAGCACAGACGGACATATAAGTTACAGGTGCATCACAACTTAAATACAGTACACTAGTGGTGGGGAAATAGGCAAGTTTCCATTGACAATAGTCAAAAGCATGGGACAAACCTTTTGGGCCTAGATGGGCTAAGATGAAAAAAAGTAGACGGGCATAGTATTCTAAAGGTGCGTCCACACGGTCGAACAATGTGCAACGGACAAACATTGTTAACATTTCATAAGCGTTGAAGTGATGGAAGAAGATATGGCAACAAACAGTGGTACCAGATGAGGTTATATAACACTATGTTTTACTCTGATCACAAGGCAAAGACTGGCAGACAATTGTTAACTGGTAACAATGTTTGTCCGTCGGACATTGTTCGACCATGTGGACGCACTATAAGGGTTACAGGCTCAAAACAGGAGCCTACATTAGAAATTTCACTAACCTATCCTCATTGCATTACTAGGTTTTAGTGCTCATATATACACGTAAAAATATTAAAAGACCATCTTTCTTACACAGGTAAAACTTCAGTACAGATTAATGTAATACCATATGCAACTTCAAGTTACTTCTGCAATCGTAGATAGCCGAAGAACTTCACTTCCCATAACTCGTACTTTGCCTCATCACCGTCGAAATAGTCTGTTACGGCCTGTTGCGGTGTGGGTAGCATGACGGCGGAAAAAGTGGGCAATATATGGGAGAATGCTTGAGTAAAAGGCCCATTAATAGTTTCACAAGCTACAACGCCATTCTTACTTGGTCCTTTTCTCTTGACAACAGCTAGATTGGTGAACAGTACGTGAGAAAGTATTCATGCAGCAGATGGTTTCAAATACCAAATCAAAGTATTTTCGCTTATATTTTCTGTTTTTTTTATTATTATTATAAATAACTAGAAACGCGCTAAATTTCGCATTAGATATATCCAAAAGGTGCTAAAAAGTGTGACTGCTTCAGATGCAAAAAACAAGTGCCAGATTTTTCCAAAACGCGCTAGATCTGACACGTTTTGTGCTAAAATGGCAATACTGCAGAGGATAGAGGACAAAGGGCTCAAACGTTCTTGAATTGGAGATTAAGCTGGCCTTATTGCCAGCAACGGGCTACTTGCTTATAGAGCAGCCAGTAGGTATTTTTTTATTAAGGGCATTAAAATGGAGGAATGTCCTCAGTTAAAGGGAGGAACCGTCTCCCCACTACCTACCTGGAAGAACATCATGTCCGTGAAAGACGGTCTCCCTCCCTGCTCCAGACAGGATTATTCTTTATAACTCACTGTGCCATATTGGAGGCAGAAGAAAACCCGCGTGCAAGACTAGTGTTTTATCAAGTGTCCTATTAGTCTACAGAGGAGTGGAAGACTGCAAGCGAATTGAGCAGACTATTACATTGGCGCCAATCGTACTGCCCTCTTGGCAACAAACATCACGTACTACATTCAACCATCTTACAGTTAATTCGACCCCATTTCTTTCTGAAACATAAAAAAAGATAGTCCCCTTAAGCCAAGATTTAAAAGTTAATAAAAACTTTCCATAACTTGACGAACATGTAAGAGCTTTCTCTATTCATTATTTATTTGACGGTCTGGTTACGTCGTCCAGAGATAGCTACAGGTTGAAAAGACAAGACTTGATGATACAACCAGTAATTAACCTACAGACCAATTAAAACGTGCAAGATTGATTTTACATCATAGGTATGATGCACTTATACATATATATATATGAGATTAACGTTGCATTTACGCTCCACAATATGAAGGGTAAGAAACCACGCAACCTATCATCAGAGTGGAAAAAAGGATTATTTATTGATTTATTATACTCTTCCAACGTCGACGGAGGCACAGTTGGTGTTTGAGGAAACGAAGGACCGAAAGTCCCTAGAAACCGTTTCTAAGACAAATCCCTCCATCTACAACTACTTGGTTCCGGACGGATACCAGAGCTCACCTAGAACAAGGGACACGACCTGAGATTCATATTACCTTAAATTACATTTTGTTCGGTGACTTCTGACGTGTCAATATCAAAATTATAATGTATAATTTAAATGTATTGAATTTGATTGCAAATTCTACTTATTACTTTTCGTTTTCAACGCAATTTAACATAAGAATTCTTTATACGGAAAAGTCATTTAAGTAAATTTGGCAGACAATCGTAGTGAACAACGTTAGTGTCCTCACATTTAATAGTTTATTGTACAGAACAAAAGTATTTTTTTGTGCTGCTATTGAAAAAGCACCTATATAACATTAAAATAAATATACACTATTTAGATCTATCTTCATCTTTCAATAATTTAACTGAATAAAGAACATGCAGCTCTCCAGACCAGTGTTGCCAACGTAGGGTAATTTGAACAAATATTTTAGACCTTACGGTAATTGTAGCAATGCCTGTATTGATCAGCATCTTTATTAGTATTATTTCTTACTATCACAACCTCAGAATGTTGGGTAATTTCTTGTCTTCTGTAGGGTGCATAGGGTTTGAGGGGTTGGCATCACTGCTCCAGATTGGGCAATCTTTGAGGTCAGCCAATTTAAAAAAACAAAGTGGCAATAGGAACATAATTATGCAAAGTCACAAGGTGTCAGGATAGAAAAATATTTGGTAGATCTAGGGTACTTATCCGCGGCGGCCTAGACTATGGCAGTTACAGTTTTTCTATGCACTCTTGATAATTATCTACTAATTGTTGCACCTCATGACTGTTGGCCCTGGTGTCCATCAAAACCCTGTTCAACCAAATGCTCTCTCTCCAACGGATTTGGGTACTGAATGTTCGGCTGCTGACCTTCAACATAAACTGAAGTGCCTTGATTATACTGGTATGCATGTTGTAAATGATAGGTCAACACCCTCTGTTCAGCAGGGAGTGGAGATTCTACCAACCTTGCAAAGTTTCCAGTTATCCCATGAGAGAGACCTTGATCACTTATCCCATGTGAGAGATCTTGGTCAATCATATCATATATGTCGACACTCAAGAGGTGCTCTTCTTTTTCCATTTTCTGGGAAAAGAAATGAAATTTTTTTTAAAAAAACACATGACACAAACACCATCACAATGTCAACTCTGACTAGTAGATTCAGAAACAGTTGACGATCCCAAAACGAATACCATGAGCATACGATAACGATGCTGGTACCGAGTGGCCGAGGCACGCCACTACGTACACAGATGCATGATGGGAGGGATGCTGGCCAATAGGAGAGAAGGACCTCATGGCCGCGACTAGCATCGAGAACCAATGGGAGAGCAGGAGGATGGTGGCGAGTCTACTAACTTGGCGGCACGCGAGTTTCAAAATTGTTATCGGTGGTTCGGGCGAATCTCGGACTTTACAGAAACCTTTCGTATCTTGAAAACTTTTTGTATGTAGAACCGTTAAATTTTTCGTATTGGCTTTCGTATCTCAAGTTTTTCGTAAGTTGAGCCTTTCGTATCTCGAGGTACCACTGTATCTCTATCTTTCAGATGAAGAGGTTGAGGGTCGACAGTTCTATAACCGGTCTCCAATCGCCTTCCTATCTCCATGTCTCCTCGTAGAAATGGATGATTTGGAGACAGCTTAATATACCAACCTGTCATTATCATCAGCTCTATGTTTATCAACTGCAGAGTCTAGCTCAGGGGTGGCCAACCTTTGGTTTCCCATGCACCAATTTTCTTCACTTCAAATTCAGATGCACTACACAAACTTTAACCCCATTTCATTCCTTTAAGTATGGTAATTTGGACATATTTGGCTAATTCATTTAATATATATAATATATATATAGATATAATATATATATTATATTATATATATATATATATATATATTATACACAGGTATATAATGATGACGCATTATTGTTTAAAGAAGATGACTAATAGATGCACACGTTACAATAAAATTAAATAAAAATTATTTCCATGTTTTAGAACAAATCTCAGTAAACTCACTTCTAGCTATAAGTTACTTGAATTCTTTTTTTGTATTTTTTTCTAGAAATCGGTATTCTTACTAGTATTATTTATTTTTATGAGCAGGCATGTTTTTTTCTTTTATTATCTCGGGGGTATAGTGTGCCACTTGTAATCGTGCAATGCGCCACTGTTGGCGCATGTGCCATAGGTTGGCCACCCCTGGTCTAGCTGGTCTTTTGGAAGCACAGATATAGATGAGCTGATTCGATAAAGTTTTGAATATGCCTTCTCCGTGATATTCTGAAGTCCCGTGAAACCGTTATAAGTTATTCTGTGTGTATGTGTATCAAAACAAGTCAACTGCCAAAGACGTTACAAGTTGGCGTGGCTTGGGCAGTTCAAGAGTGCCACGCATCTCTTTATCCCTTCGTGATTGGCCCTTTGTGTCTAAGGAGCCAGAATAACCAATCAGCTTCTTGCATAACGATGCTGTGTGAAGGGGGTATTTGAAACAGAGGCCGCACCATCGGTCAGATGAGTTCGTCAGCGGGTCGCATACAGTACAGACAGACTGGGTCGAGACACGAGTGCCCAGTAGCCGCATTCCCGTCGCCGTCAGCCGCCACACAAAGACGTGTATCGTCACCATGAGTGTCAATAAGTCTAACCTGCCGTCCGGTTGTGCACTAGCATAGTTAACGTAATCATAATAATTAAAGGCCACCTGTGTAGCTAAGAAGAATACACCTGTGTTAAACGTTTCATCGATTATTATTTTTGCATGTCCTTACATTGCATGCACGTGAACTTATCTCTCTCCTGTTTTTTCCTTCATATCCCGAACCCACAAATGACCGAGATCAGGTCATAGAAGTTATATCCCCATCTCTTAAGGCTAACACTGAATCCATACTGAAGAGCTTCAAAAATTCCAAGGGGGCTGAGTCATTTATAATCTAAATAAAGGCTGCACCATCTTCAGTTTTGGCCATAGCAGTGGAGGATCTTTGCCACTGATGCTGACCAAATGTCTAGCCCTAAAACCAATGAAGCAGTTGCTTCTAATGTTGTTGATTCTAGAAAGGTAAAGGAAGTGCCCTCTGCCTTAACTTGGTCCAAGGATATCCCCATGCCTAACTGAACTAGGTCTGGGTTGACTTATCTTTGTTGTAATACAGCCAATGTAGCAGCATAAAAACGTTTATGTCAGGGAAGAGGTGGAGGCAGTAACTTGAAGGATCTTCTGGAACATAACGAGTTATCCCAACCTGAGATAAGGAAATTCACTTGTTTACAAATTCTGCTGGCAAGCTTGGAGCATGGCAATCCCATGGATGTTTCCACTTCCTTCTTAGGGCCTAGCAAGGCCTCAATACCCGAAGATAAATCTGAACAGGTTATTACAACCTCTTCAGTCAAGCCGTTACAACCACAAATTATTCAGAGTACCTCTGAAGTCACGATTTGGTGTCTATCAGATAAATCAGGTACCTACAGATGGGACATCCTGATGTATAATGCAGCATAGGCTCTTTCAGGGCCTAAGACTTTCTTGGGATCCTGTAATTTTTAAGAGCTAGATGGAGTGTTGTCTTGGTTTTGGTCACACCCTTAGGAATGGGAATAAGAATTCCAATAAAATGGCAAACGTCGTAACATGTTACGAGGTCGTGAAGGATTCCTGTGACGTGAAGATTTGTTATGGATGGTGAATGAGAGTGTGTATCTGTCACTGACATGTGAGTGGGAATGCTGCTCGTAAGGGGATGTAGGACGTGACTTTACAGTATGTTGCACAAGAATTAGGTCATGTGTAGCAGTCACACCCATGCGAATGAGAGTGTAAGTCACGATCACATGCATGTGAGCTACTCTTCTTATGTGTCACATGATCACATTGTGTAGACAAGACAAGAGCATAAATCACGATCCCGTCTGTGTGAGAGATAACACTGAATGCAGCACTAAGGGAATGTGAATGGGAATGATGACGTGGAGATAATGTATGATTAAAGTCTTGTCCTCTTGTTAGACTTTCAGTACATGTGATGTGCACTGAGTTGAAGGAGACCTGCATGGAGAGGGATCCATTGGCTTAGACTTCTTGATGGAGGCCTTGTCATCCTTCGTATGGACTTATGGAACACTTGAACTTGGAGCAGAACGAAGATAAGAAATAACAGAAACCCTCTGAGGGGGAGCTAGAACTGAAGAATTGACAATCCTACTAACATCACCTGGTCGAGGAGCAATAGAAACAGTAGAAGGGACACATATGAGTGCCTTGGCAGAAAAAAGGTTCTGGGAGGTAACTTGAGTAGAAGCACAAATTGGTTTCGCATGTACAAGCTTAGAAGAATGAAGGAGTTACAGAAGAACCAGATCCCGAGGAAGATTAGCGCGTGTTCTTACATGGAGATGTGAAGTCTCCTTTCCTCCAATGTCTGGATGGGAATGGATGTGGCAGAAGACAAAGAGGAAGAAGGGGATATATGACGTTTCTGCTTGGATTCTTTAACCTCTGATTGACTGAACTTCTTCATGAAGATACATTCAACTCTATCGTAAACAGATTTAATAAAAGGAGTCAGGAATAGCTGATGGCATTAACGCTGATTACATCACGGAGTGGGGAGCAGCAAGTGTTGTTGACAGCTGAGAGAAGGCTAAAGAGACGGTAGCTCTAGCAGAGGAGAGATGAGATGACATCACTGAAACAGTAGACTTGGAAACTGTCATGTCAGACAAAACTGTAGTGCAGTTGGACAAACAGTGAGACAAACGGTCGGAAATGTTGTTACACCTGGTAGGCCTAAGGACTCCCAACACTGTCATCTTTAGTGTATTACCTCCTGAAAAAGCTGTCCAGTGGGGCAGTCACTATAATCCCCCCTTGGTGAGAGCAGGGGCATCCACATCAATTACAAGAACTCCTACAACCCCAATCTACTCTTCTAATGCCGAAGCAGTAGGAGAATGAGAGGGAGTCAAATCTTCATAGGAAGAAGCAGCAGCATGAGATTCAGTAAAGAAGAGTTACAATAAGAAGGAAAAGATGTCGACGCCACCACTGAAGAGGGAAATCTCTTCCAAGATGGTGGCGCAGACTCCCTTCTATATCTCCTATCCTTATCAAAATTCTTCAATTACTCAGGAGGACAATCAACACATTCTAGGCAAAGGTTACTTACGCTGCAGACATTACATCTACACCTAGTAAGAGTAGAATAAGAGCGTTTCACATAGGAAGGCAGCAATTGGGAATAAGGACTGTTGTCAACACCAGGGCATTTTTCTCTGCTGTTTAATGGGTTTATTGGGGCTATGGGTTTGCATTCTAACAGAAGGAACGCAAAAAACACAAAATCACATAAAAACCTAAGGAAAGAAAAGCAGTATCCCATGGCAAATGTGGGCTGGAAGCAGCAAAAGAACTGCCACCTTGTCCTCCCGATGCACCAATTTCCTTTAATTTTTTTAATTAGACTGCAGCACCGCTAGAAAATTTTTCCCTTATGATAAAACCAAAGGTTTGTTCTCTGTATGAGCACATTGCATTTTACTGATACCATGTTTGCAGTGGATGGGTACCAGACCTCGCCCCCGAATAGCTAGAACCCGCAAATAGTTGAAACCCCTATAAAAACACTTAAAAATGCCTATTTTGTCAGTTAAAACTGAAGAAAAACCCACTAAAAATTTGTATATCTGTTTTTTTTTTTTTAAATAAATTTGTGGAGTCCACAAATAAGGGAGCGCCTCAGTGGCGTAGTTAGTATGGTGTTTGCTTCCCACCTCGGTGGTCGCGGGTTCGATTCTTGGCCATTCCATTGAGGAGCGAGAGATGTGTACTTCTGGTGATAGAAGTTCACTCTCGACGTGGTTTGGAAGTCACGTAAAGCCGTTGGTCCTGTTGCTGAATAACCACTGGTTCCATGCAACGTAAAAGCACCATACAAACAAACATACTCACATGCATATTTAGGCTAGAGCGACAGCTTTGCAAAGGAAAAGTAAATATTGAAAATATGCTTGAAATGTTAACTGTTGATGGTTACTTAAAAGGAAATGCTTATTGAAGACTCTGAGAGTAGTTATCCTTATTTCTTCTTCTTTTTCAAGATAATCTTCTTGTTTGTTAACTGTAATGGTTTGGTAAAAAGTTTGTTCATTTATCCCTCTTACGCCGATTGGACGTATTAAACGTCGAGATAAAATGTCTCCCGGGTGCCGATTGGACGTATTATACGTCGCCATAAAAAAGTTTGTTAAAATTTGCGGAAAAATACTTATAGGCCTACCAGCCGAAAACTTTTGAATCACGCGCCTTGGGGGATGCTTGGAGTTCATGGATCAAGCTGTTGTTTTGATTAGAAGCGTGACCCAAGTGCGCATGCGCGAAATCCCTCCTTCTTGCATCAGCAAGCATCAGTGACGCGTCATTCGAGAGCGATCTTTTGCCGCAATCGTGTTTTGCAGAACTTGTGCGAGACTTTGAATATTTGTGTTGCTACAGGACGTTCATAGAGATGTCTCAACGACGTATGGAACGTGAAAGACGCGTTTACCCGCCGTGTGAGGCGTATTTTGGACTTGGATGCTGGCAAAGGACCAAGCACCCAGGATGACCTCGCGCCTCAACGCCGTTCTGTGCGGCCACGTGTCGATGAAAGTGGTTTAGGATCACAACGTGTGTCTCATGTGCCTTTAGTAACCCCTAGGAAGCATTGGGTCGTCCATAGGGGCATTCGTAGGAATTTGGGAGGCCTCCAACCAAGGGACATAGACGAGTACTTATCGGATCTCGATCGGGAGTATGTCGCAAGTCCTCATTTTGATGGCGGTTGGTCATCTAGTGATGAGGACATCACTCCCGATGTCAGTGACGATGAATATTTGCCCCCAATGTCCGTTCGAGGCTCACATCCCGAAAGTGAGCTCGAATTTAGTGGTTTTAATGCCTATGAGGGGGAATCTGAGGAGGGGCAGGATGAGAATATAGGGTCTAGTTTTGTCGCGGATGACGATACAGAAAGCGAAGGCCTAAGTGAGGGAGATGGGCCAGTGGGTGGGTTTCGTGTGCGAAATCGTGCGCACGCGCACGGGCACATAGAAGGTCGGATCGTCGCGCCAGCCAAGGTGAAGGTCGGTCGTCCGAGAGCGACCAGGGGTGGACGGAGGACCCCACCCCACCTAACATGCACCCATTCACGGCAACACCTGGGCTCACCGTACCTGTTCGTCTGACTGCTCTGGGGTTCATTCAGCTGTTCCTTACACGGGAATTGCTGGAGTACCTGGTAGCAGAGACGGCGGACTACGCTCGGTACTGCCGTGATTAACAGCACACGACATTATCGTATCGCTGGCGGGGCTGCAACCTCACTGACATGGCGCATTTGTGGGGCTCCACATTTTTTTGGGATTGATGCCTGCTGCCAACTTCAGGCAATATTGGAGGCGTAATTTTTTTTTAGGTACGCCCAATGTGCCAAGCGTTATGCCCCATGATACTTTCCTGGCGAAGGGCCATACCCCGGAATAACTCCGATCACCTCATCTTGGTGTGCCCAGTGTTGGAATACATTCGTGAACATTGTAAAAATCTCGTGGTTCCTGGAAAGAACTTTCTTTGGATGAGGGGATGATGCCTTACAAAGGACGTCTAAGCATTAAAGTGTATAACCCCAAGAAGCCGAAGAAATATGGAGTGAAATTTTTTTTTATTACAGAGTCCAACACTGGATACGTCGTGGACTTCTTAGTGTATTCTGGGGTCTTCTCCACAATGCGTGAAACTGTTTTCAGGCGTGTGGATCGTTTCCATAACCAGGGATACCACCTGTTTATGGATAATTATTATAACTCGGTATCCCTGGCCCAAGAACTGTATGAAGCAGGTGTTCACGTCAGTGGTACCCTTCAGTTGGTGCGTGGGGCCCCGAATGTCCTCAAGAGGTTCGCTAGCCATCCGCAACATCTGGCAAGAGTAGAGACACAGTGGCGGCGGAAGGGAGCTGTCTTCGTCATCTGTTGGGAGGGTGTCCGACTCGTCCCCATGATTACGACGAGCCATGAACCCGTCCAAGAGGAGGTCGTACCGCGGAAGAGGACACGTCGACAGGGCCGAGTTGTGTATGAGGAGTTTCGTGCCGAGCGCCCTACTGTCATTGGGCACTACAATAGGCACATGGGAGGAGTTGATCTCTTTGATCAACTCATCCAATATTATCCCTTTGCCAGGAGAACCAGAAGCTCCTCAAGTACATTCTTCAGTTGGCCCTCCAAAATGCCTACATAATCTACTGTGGGTATTCCGGTCCCGGTCTCCGGAGGATGACCCACTTACAGTTCCTTGAGGCAGCCGGGGATGCCCTCATCCACTTTAATCCCGATGAGTGGCCTTCCATGTATATATATAATATATATATATATATATATATATATATATATATATATATATATATATATATATATATATATATATATAATTCTTTTACATATATTGGTATTTGTGGGTAAGCAAAATACATAACAGTCTAGTAATATTCAGTCATTTATCTTCATTTTAAAACAAATTCGAAGTCTATAGAACAATATTTATACTTATGGTGAATTTTTGAGAAAAAAAACTTTTTCCTTCCCTCTGCGCGCCAATTCTCGGCCTCAAATCTCCGAAATGCGTATGTCGCATTCTCCTAATATTTGCTCCTTTTCATATTAGGTGTTTTATAGAGTTTTATATATAAAAATGTGCAAAGTTTCATGCAGAATACGACAAAAAATATTTCAAGGTTGTAGCTTTTCTCATTTTTGAAATATTTGCATATAAATCACGATAAATAGGAAAAAACTACGTTCAGTCAACTTTATCTCAACCGAAATGGTCGAAAAACGCAATTGTAAGCTAAAACTCTTACAATCTTGTAATATTAAGTCATTTATCTTCACTTTAAAACAAATTCGAAGTCTCTAGAACAATATTTAGATTTATGGTGAATTTTTGAAAAAAACTTTTTCCTTCCGTCTGCGCGCCGATTCGCGGCCGCAAATCTCCGAAAAGCGTACGTCGCATTCTCCTAATATTTGCTCCTTTTCATATTAGGCGTTTTATAGAGTTTTATATATGAAAATGTACGCAATTTCATGCAGAATACAACAAAACTCATTTATCTTTATTTTGAAACAAATTGGAAGTCTTTAGTACAATATTTAGATTTATGGTGAATTTTTGAAAAAAAACTTTTTCCTTCCCTCCGCGCGCTGATTCGCGGCCGCAAATCTCCGAAATGCGTACGTCGCATTCTCCTAATATTTGCTCCTTTTCATATTAGGCGTTTTATAGAGTTTCATATATGAAAATGTGCGCAATTTCATGCAAAATACAACAAAAACATATTTGAAGGTTGTAGCTTTTCTCATTTTCAAAATATTTGCATATAAATCACGATAAATAGGAAAAAAACTACGTTCGGTCAAATTTGACTCAACCGAAATGGTCGAAAAAAGCAATTGTAAGCTAAAACTCTTACAGTCTAGTAATATACAGTCATTTATCTTCACTTTAAAACAAATTTGAAGCCTCTAGAACAACATTTAGTTTTATGGTGAATTTTTGAAAAAACAATTTTTCCTTCCCTCCGCCCGCAGATTCTTGGCCGCAAATCTCTGAAATGCGTACGTCGCATTCTCCTAATATTTGCTCCTTTTCATATTAGGCGTTTTATAGAGTTTCATATATGAAAATGTGCACAATTTCATGCAGAAAACAAAAAAAAATATTTCAAGGTTGTAGCTTTTCTCATTTTTTAAATATTTGCATATAAACTACGATAAATAGGAAAAAAACTACGTTCGGTCAAGTTTGACTCAACCGAAATGGCCGAAAAACGCAATTGTAAGCTAAAACTCTTACAGTCTAATAATATTCAGTCATTTATCTTCACTTTAAAACAAATTCGAAGCCTCTAGAACAATATTTAGATTTATGGTGAATTTTTAAAAAAACTTGTTCCTTCCGTCCGCGCGACAATTCTCGGCCGCAAATCTCCAAAATGCGTACGTCACATTCTCCTAATATTTGCTCCTTTTCATATTAGAAGTTTTATAAAGTTTTATATATTAAAATGTGCGCAATTTCATGCAGAATACAACAAAAAATACTTCAAGGTTGTAGCTTTTCTCATTTTTGAAATATTTGCATATAAACTACAATAAATAGGAAAAAACTACATTTGGTCAACTTTAACTCAACCGAAATGGTCGAAAAACGCAATTGTAAACTAAAATTCTTACATTCTTGTAATATTCAGTATTTATCTTAACTTTAAAACAAATTCGAAGCTTCTAGAACAATATTTAGATTTATGGTGAATTTTTGAAAAAACTTTTTCTTTCCCTCCGCGCCCCGATTCGCGGCCGCCAATCTCCAAAATGCATACGTCGCATTCTCCTAATATTTGCTCCTTTTCATATTAGGCGTTTTACAGAGTTTCATATATGAAATTGTGCGCAATTTTATGCAAAATACAACAAAAAATATTTGAATGTTATAGCTTTTCTTATTTTCGAAATATTTGCATATAAAAAATATATATAAAAATTTTGACATTCAGTCAACTTTAACTCGTCCGAAATGGTAAAAAACTGCAATTCTAAGCTAAAAATTTTACAGTATCGTAATATTCAATCATTTGTCTTCATTTTGAAACAAATTGGAAGTCTCTAGAACAATATTTAGATTTACGGTGAATTTTTGAAAAAAAAAATTTTTACGTCCTCGCGTTATGAATTCATGCATTATTTTGTGATAATATTTTTTCTGTGTTGCTTTGATCGTTTTAAAATGTGTTGTATATCAAAATGATTGAAATTTAGTGTACAATACAATGAAAAAACGTAACTCACTAGCTTTAACCGTTTTCCGCACAACGCGATTTGAATACAATTATATATGAAATTTTTTTTTTGCACTATCATATATCGCATTATTTATATATGATTATTATATTTTTTTCATTTCTGATGGTTGCATACTAAACTTCAGTCAATGAAAAAATAAGGAGCCAAAAATGAACTCTTAATCTTGAAAATTAAGCTCGCTGTGATTTTTGAAAAAATAAATTTCCGCTTCCCCGCTCACTCCCAGACCTGCCCGGCATACGGGAGACAATTTTTATTACACCCCTTAGGCGTAAGAGGGTTAACTATTTTAATAACTTAGTCTTTGGTAATTTGTTTGACTTATTCCAGGTATATTTTAAGATTTCATCGATGTATAGACTTATTTTCTCAGCATCATAACTGTTAAAAACTTTGTTTCGAATATTGCACTTGGGAGAGAGAGGGTTACAATAGAAATACTAAAAAAATTGAAAATATTTATTTTTACCTGACAACAGATAACTGAATAAAAAACTTTTCAATCAAATTGATAATCAACTTACTAAATACTAAAAAATCAAATCAATAGACAAGTTACAATAAAAACACTAAAAATAAGGTTTGTTATAATACGTACTTCTTACGAGATCAAAATGACACTAGTTTAAACAAATGAAAAAACTCCTAACTGGTAACGTGGCCTACCTTCCATGTTGAATGTCATCTCTGAAGTTAGCTGAAAATCAAAGTATCAAACTAGGCTAATAAAAACTCCTGCTGTTACAAAAATATACTTTTTATTTCCCAAAATTAGCTAACATGAAAATGGAATAAAATGAGTTGAGAATATAAAAAAAAACAAAGAAAAAAGAAACTTTTAAACTATCATATTCCTCCCAAAATCATATTTAAGTAAGTATCCCCTTTTTCTCTTTCTGTCCAAACATTCATAGTTTATCAAAGTAAAAAAAAAAAACTGTCTAGAGAAAACCCATTTTTGGTGACTTCGAATCCATCTGAAATAAAGAGACCATAATTATCACACCATTAAACATTCAAGTTCGTCAATAAAATGTGTGTCAGATTGCACTTCCCTTTCTCAAGAACTGAAGTAGTTGTCGCTTCAAATGTTAACTTTTCCAAAGTTTTCCACTTTGCTTTACCATTTTCAATAAATCTCCAATGCCACTCCTACACCACTCCTTTAGTCATAAAGACCAAAGGAGCTCCTTTAGAAACTTTAGGTTGGGCTGTTCAAACAGGATTGATGAACCGTACCCTATTGCTTTAAAACATTTTATTAAGCATATTGGCTGTTCAAAGGATAACCCTGCTATTCTATTCATAGACAATCATGAAAGTCACTTATCCCTTTGTAATGTATTGAGAAACACTACTCTCTCATTCTACAATGCTGAACCTTCTGGGAGTTGTTGGGGCGATCTCCCGCCATCCACGAACCGTGACGCCAGCAGATATACCAGAATAAAGTACGTGAATTACCAACCTGTCTTCTTGGGACCTAAGTACTAAATTTAGTACAAGGATACAACACCCTTGAAGTTATTGATGCTGCATGGGACCATGGACTATCAATCATAACTTTCCCACCTCATACGTCACACAAATTGCAACCACTAGACGTGTAAGTCTATGGCCCTCTAAAAACTCATTATAAGAAAGCGTTAATGAGTGGAACCTAAGTCATCCAGGCAAATGAATATCCATCTATGACTTACCAGAGTGCTTTACTAAGGCTTATTACGGAGCTCTTTCATCAGAACACATTTCAGCAGGATTCAAGAAAACTGGCCTTTGGCCTATTAACAGCAAAATATTCTCTGATGATGATTTCCTTGCAGCATCAGTATTTACTAATGATGCAAACAGATCTAGTCACAGTTGTGATGTATAAATATTGGTGAGGACTAGTCAGTTCCATCAGATGTCCCTGTAGTGAACCATGATGAATCGCAGCAGCATGAGACTAGCTCTGAAGAGTTAGTCGATTTAAGACCTATTCCTAAGCGAAAATTGACAAATCTGTTTACAAAAAAAGGTTGTAAGAGAAAATCTGTTGGCTCGAAGATGATCACAAGCACCCCAGACAAAGACAATGCAATGAGAGAGCAAGAGGAAATACTGTTGAAGCAAAAAAAGCTACCTGTTGCGGAAGAAAGTTCAGACGAGACAGGTGATGAAGATATGTCTCTTCATGGAGAATCGAGTGAATATGAAGATATTGATGAGAATTTGACAGAACAGTCAAGAAAGGAACCAGGCTATTTTATGTTGGTCAGATTGGTGACATATTTACAGACAATGGTTTAAGTTTTTATGATGTAGATTTTTATCGTCAGTCAAAGAAATGTCTTGGTAAATTCACTATGCCACCTTGTGAGAACAAGGCCAAAGTTATGAGAAGTAATATTCTGATGCACCAATGAGGACCAGAGATTAAGACAGGTAGCTGGGTACTGATGATTTGTTTACTGACGAATTGGGTTGACATAGACAGGTGTGGACGGATAAGTAGTACAGACTCGCACCGAGAGCAGAAATGACTCTGAGACAGCAGATTCGTGTTTTCTTACAAACATACATTTATAAATAATAAGGCGTATAAATAATGGAATTACATGTGTTATACATCGGCAGAAAGGCCGCGGAAAGCTGTATCGTATGGAAGTAAGAACAACGCGACTTGATGATTGGATACAATAAAAAATAGGGAAAAGCGTTGTGCTTACAAATACTTCCCCCCAAGACAATGATTATGAAATAATTATTGGATGAAAAAATATCTTGGAGGCAGGAGGCGACCTTGTGTCCTTGTGACACTTGTTGTGGGGCGTCATCAAGTGTAGAGTCCTTCAGTGTTGCTGGCTGACTTGACGCCTCCCCTGGCGGTTGCCTGGGGGGTTCTACTGTCGGCTAGGGCGACCTAGACTGTGGAGAGAGCTGCACTGTGTGTGGTGGTTACCTGGGACGGGCCGTGGGGACCCCCAGGCGCAGCAGCAGCATAGGTTGGGCTGAGGAAGTCCCCAGCGCAGCAGTGGCGTCCCGCAGGCAGAGCGGAACCACAGGGGAGCAGCGGCATCAGCAGGTCAAGGAAACCCACAGGTAGCAGCGTCGGCAGGCAGGGGAGGCCCACAGGTGTGGCAGCGGTGTCGGTGGGCTGAGGAGGACTACAGGCAACAGCGTCGGAAGGGTGAGCAGGTCCACAGGTGTGGCAGCGATGTAAGGCAGGCCGAGCGAGCTGCAGGAGCGACGGCAGCGTCGAGAGTTTGAGGAGGTCCACAGGCAGCGACATCAGGGGGGCCGAGTAGGCCCACATGTGCGGTAGTGATGTCAGGTGGGTAAAGCAGGACCCTGGGTGTAGCAGCGGCGTCGGGAGGTTGCCTGGGGACTTGCAGGCGCGGCAATGGTGTCGGGGGAAGAACCGTGGAGGCCCGTAGGTTTGGCGGATCGAGAAGATATTGGATACAATAAAAATAAGGAAATGGTTGTCCTTACACACCTCCCACATCCAGTCAGCAGTGGTGGTACAAAAAGGATGCAGTCCATGATACACTTGACTGTGTGATACCATCATCATCTACAAGTTGTTCATATCCATCCACATCATCATCAACCAGCAGGAAGGCAAAGGCAACAAAACAGCGCATTTTTAGGCTAAAACTGTAATCTTCGTGATATCTGCATTTCATTCCTTCTTGCTCAAAATTTTGTTCCAAGTGAAAACAAGCCGTACGCCAAATTTGACGCAGGAAACAATTTCATAATCCATTATGGGCTGCTTTTTTGAAATCCATAGTCATAATACCAGGGCGCTCATTCTGCAGTAATTCATTTATCTTGGCAAAAAGTCTACTATATTATGTGTTTTGACTTTTGTCTAAGAGCAGTCCGAACAATCGTGGGACATTAAAAGTATCAATCTGAATGTGCACTATATATAATTGAAAAAATATACTAGAGCAGCATTTAAATGTCCCATCTGCCCCCCAACTCTTGTATCGCCTTAAATGTCTAAGTACTTTGTCACTTGCAAATATTAGCATTCGTCTTACATCTTCTATTCCGCTGTCATACTGTAGAAATTTTTCATCAATGTCAAGGTAAGAGTACTCACTTGGAGTGGAGAACCCAAAATTTTAAGTGGGGTGGCAGGATAATTGGGATCTGCTTGCCTCCAACGTCTGATATTCCTATTAAGCTGTTCAAACCGAGATATTTGTGACAATGTAGTCGTTCAACTTTTCAACTTCACTAGCGATAATTGAGCGTGGTGCATTTCGAGATGGAATCGACTTTTCTTTAATATTTGAGACCGTGATCTTTGCATTTACCTCTGCAGCAGTTGAAGCGTGATTATAAATCCCAGTCTTCTTAATTCTATATAGTTTTCCTCAGTATGAAGTCTCTCCTTGCACGCTCAATTTTCAGACCTCCTGTATATCTCAGTCCATTAGCATTCTCCTTATTTTTATGTGTATATATAATTCTCTTGATCGACCACTTTGTATTTTCCTTTTTCTGACGTTATAATCTTGTAGAGAGCCATGTTGATGGATGGGCTTATTCTGCAGAACTAATTTGATCTGAATAAAACTTTTTATTTTGAACTGTCCAGAGATGAAAAATTATTGCTAAAACTGTCCAAAGACAATTTTAGTCCTAAAGTAATAGTTCCACACATTCTTTCGAAAATTGCATTTGAAAGAGAGAGGTAATGAATGAAGAAGAAAAAATAAAACTGTTGAACAACCATTTTTATTCCAAAGTGTCTTATTTCCGTGTCTTGGGGACGAATTGCCCAACGACGAACTGACCATAGACGAATTGACCAGGATAAATTAATCAGGGACAAATTGTCCCAGTGCCCCTCTTACAGACCCAGGTGACATTGCTTTCTTCCTTTGATTTTACATCCAGTTCTTCTGATCACTTCCTATTGGTCTGTACAGCTTCTTTATCTCTCCGTATTTTAACCCTTAAACGCCGAAGCGGTAAAAAAAAAAATGTCTCCCGTGTGCCGGAGACGTTTCAGAGTCAGCGCGGGAGCGGAAAAAATATTATTTTCAAAAAATCATAGCGCGCTTAGTTTTGAAGATTAAGAGTTCATTTTTGGCTCCTTTTTTTGTCATTGCCTGAAGTTTAGTAGTATAACCATCAGAAATGAAAAAAACTATCTTTATCATATATAAATAATGCGATATATGATAGCGCAAAAACGAAATTTCATATATAATTGTATTCAAATCGCACTGTGCGCAAAACGGTTGAAGGTAACAAGTTACTTTTTTTTTCGTTGTAATGTACACTAACTTGCGATCATTTTGGTATATAACAAATTGTAAAACGATAAAAGCAACACAGAGAAAATATTATCACAAAATGATGCATGAATTCGTAATGCGCAGACGTAAACACATTCTTTTTTCAAAAATTCACCATAAATCTAAATATTGTCCTAGAGACTTCCAATTTCTTTCAAAATGAATATTACTATACTGTAAGAATATTAGCTTACAAATGCAGTTTTCGACAATATCTGACGAGTTAAAGTTGACCGAATGTCGAATTTTTTTTATATATATTTTTTTATATGCAATTATTTCGGAAATAAGAAAAGCTACAACTTTCAAATATTTTTCGTTTTATTCTAAATGAAATTGCGCACATTTTCATATATAAAACTCTATGAAATGCCTAATATGAAACGGAGCAAATATTCCGAGAATGGGACTTACGCATTTCGGAGATTTGTGGCGGAGAATCCGCGCGCGGAGGGAAGGAAAGTTTTTTTTAAAATTCACCATAAATTTAAATATTGTGCTAGAGACTTCGAATTTGTTTCACGATGAAGATAAATGACTGAATATTACTAGACTGTAAGAGTTTTATCTTACAATTGCGTTTTTCGACCATTTCGGTAGAGTCAAATTTGACCGAACGTGGTTTTTTTTCTATTTATCGTGATTTATATGCAAATATTTCGAAAATGAGAAAAGCTACAACCTTCAACTATTTTTTGTTGTATTATACATGAAATTGCGCACATTTTCATATATAAAACGTTATGTAACGGCTAATTTAAAATGGTGCAAACATTACCACAATCGCACGTATGATTTTTTCGGAAGAGTTACCGCGCGGACATAAAGAAAATGTTATTTTTTTCATAAATTCACCATAAATCGAAATATTTTGCTAGAGACTTCCAATTTGTTGCAAAATGAAGGTAAATGCTTGAATATTACTAGAATATAAGCGTTTTAGCTTACAATTGCGTTTTTCGACCATTTCGGTAGAGTCAAAATTGACCGAAGGTTGAAAATTTGTCACTTATCATTTTATATGAAAATATTTCAAAATTGATAAAAGCTACAACCATGGGTTGTTTTTAGTTGTATTGTGCATGAAATTGCGCACATTTTCATATATAAAACTTTATGTAACGGCTAATTTAAAATGGTGCAAACCTTACCACAATCGCATGTATGATTATTTTCGGAAGAGTTACCGCGCGGACGTAAGGAAAAAGTTTTTTCATAAATTCACCATAAATCGAAATATTGTGCTAGAGACTTCCAATTAGTTTCAAAATTAACGTAAATGATTGAATATTACTAAAATATAAGAGTTTTAGCTTACAATTGCTTTTTTCGACCATTTCGGTAGAGTCAAATTGACCGAAGGTTGAAATTTTGGCACTTATCGTTATTTATATGAAAATATCTCAAAACTGATAAAAGCTACAATCATGAGTATTTTTTTGTTGTATTCTACATAAAAATGCGCACATTTTCATATATAATAGTCCATGTAACGGCTAATTTAAAATGGTAAAAAAATTATGTCAAAGTGACGAAATAATTTCCGAGATGTGTCACAGATACTTTTTTAGTGCGGCCAAGAAAGAAATTCGCGCTTGCGCGCCTGCGTAACGATTGTAAACAAAACAACACCTTGATCCGTGAATTCCCAGCATCCCCCAAGGCGCGTGATTCAAGAGTTTTCGGCTGGTAGGCCTAAAAGTATTTTTCCGCGAATTTTTAAAAAAACTTTTGTATGTCGACGTAAAATACGTCCAGTCGGCACCCGAGAGACAAAAAATGTCGACGTAAAATACGTCCAGTCGGCGTTTAAGGGTTAATACCTCCTTTAACAACAGCCAAATCTTCAGGCAAACCATGCAATGGCTAAGTATGTAACTCGGCACTTTTGTGAAATTTACAATGCTAATTCCTTCCCCCTACAATAATTTCTGGTGATTTTTTTTCCATTATTCATCTACTTTATCCTTTTGCTTTAGTTATGATACAGTGTTTTCATCCACACTGTGATAAGAGCATCCTTATAAGATGAATATCAGTTGCTTTTGCCTTTGAGTGGTATGTACTCCGTAAACGACGCACAGAGACATCGCCATAACTCTGTGATAAGGCGAGGGCTACTGCATCAAGAGCGGGTGCAACTAAAGAAGTGAGCTCACCCTGGGTTTAGAGTATGTCACCTTAATGTTGGGTCCATGACTGGGAGAGGTAGAGAATTGGCCGACTTGATGAGAGAAAAGAGAGTAGATGTTATGTGTGCAAGAAACGCAATGGAAAGGAAATAAAGCTAAAGAGTTGGGTGATGGATATAAGCTAATTATAGTGGAGCAAATAAACAAGGTAGAAATGGAGTTGGCATAGTACTGTCTGATGAACTGAAGAATACAGTGATAGAAGTGCATAGAAAGAATGCATGTATCGTCAGATTGAAGATATGTTATGGAGGAGAGATTCTGAATATTATAAGTGCATATGCACCACAAGTTGGTTGCACAGAAAAAGAGAAGGGAAATTTCTGGAGAGACATGGATGGAATAATGCAAGAACTGGAAGAACATGAGAGGAAGAACATGAGAGGGTGATAGTGGGGGCAGATTTGAATGGCCATGTCGGAAGTGAAAATGAGGCGATTGGATGGGTGCATGGGGGCCATGGAATTGGGGAGAGAAACCCAGAAGGAGAGAGTGAAGTGGACTTTGCTGTGTCATTCGACATGGCAATAGTAAACACATTCTTTAAGAAAAAAAGGGAACACCTAATAACATATAGGAGTGGGGGAAGATATTCCCAGATAGACTACTTCCTGTATAAAAGGATAAAGCTGGTGGAGGTCAAGAACTGCTAAGTTATTCCAGGCGACCATGTAGCCCCCCAACACAGACTGCTATGTATGGATTTGAAGTTAAAAAGGGAAAGAAAAACCAAAGCTAAAGGGATAAGGAAAATTAAATGGTGCAAATCAGAGAAGGAAGGGGATAAGAAGAGTGAGTTTAAGAGGAGGGTTTTGGAGGATATTGATATAGGAATTGAAGATGTTCAAGAATGGTGGGCACGAAATACAGCAGTTATAAGAGGGCATGGAAAGGAGCTGCTAAGAGAGACATCTGGTATCATATGGGAAGAAAAGGAGAGTTGGTGGTGGGATGAAGACACTGAGAAAGTAGTAAAAGATAAGAAGGAGGCAAAGAAAAGATGGGAAGAGTCAGTCAATGGAGGACTGAGATAGGTACAGAAAGAAAAACAAGGTGGTGAAAAAGGTGGTAGCCTGCTAAAGCAAAGTCATATGATGATGTGTATAATGAGCTGGGGACAAAGGAAGGATTAAATAAGATGATCAAGTTATCAAAGGCTAGAAATAAAAACACCAAAGATATTACACATATCAAACAAATAAAAGATCAAGATGGTGTAGTACTTAGAAAGGATGAAGACATTGTGAAGAGAGGGAAAGAATATTTCGAACAGTTGTTAATGAAGAAAATAATAGACTAATAAGAGGATGGGCAAGTGAACATTAGCATGGTAATGAGGTTTTCTAGGCAAGAGGTACTAAATGCACTGAAGATGAAGAATGGGAAGGGAACCGGACCAGGCATGATTCCTGTAGAGGCATGGAAAGCATTAGGAGATGAAGGTGTGGATATACTGTACAATCTTATGATAAAGATCCTTGAACAGGAAAAGATACCAAATGAGTGGCGCGGGAGTCTATTGATCCCAATTTTTAAAGGGAAAGGCAATGTCCAAGAGCGTGGTAATTATAGGGGTATTAAATTCATGTCCCACACTTTGAAGATACAGGAAAGGATGAGGGATGCTAGACTGAGAGAAGAAGTACAAATAGGTAAAGCAGATGGGATTTATGAAGGGAAGGGGAACAACAGATGGTATATTTTGTCTGAGGCAACTAATGGAGAAATTCGGGGAAAAGCAAAAGGACCTACATATGGTATTCATTGACCTTGAAAAGGCTTATGACCGAGTCCCGAGACAAGAGGTATGGAGGAGTCTGAGGGAGAAGATGGTGCCTGAGAAGTAAGTGCGATTGATACAAGAGATGTACCAGAATGTATTTACCAGAGTGAGGAGCAGTGTTGGGGAGACAGAAGGTTCTGAGGTGAGAGTAGGATTACACCAGGGATCGGCTCTGACCCCGTTTATCTTTAACATAGTGATGGACGTTATAATAGAGTTAGTAAGAGAGGCAGTATTATGATGAAACATATTGTATGTGGATGATATTGTTCTATGTGCAGACAGCACGGAAGATCTGGAAATGAAATTGGAAAGATGGAGACAAGTACTGGAGGACAGAGCAATGAGAATAAGTAGATCTAAAACAGAATATATGTGTACCACCAATTAAGGTGATGATAGAGAAGTATCCAGCTTAGTGGAGAACAAATAAAGAGAGTTGATAAGTTTAAGTATTTGGGATCCTTTGTTAATGCTGGAGGAAGTATGGAAGAAGTAAAACATCGGGTACAGGCAGGCTGGAACAACTGGAGAGCAGCCTCTGGAGTTCTTTGTGACAAAAGAGTACCACTGAGGTTAAAAGGAAAATTTCACAAGAAGGTGGTAAGAACAGCAATGCTGTATGGTAAGGAAACAGCAAGCATGAGAAAAACAGAGGAGAAGATGGATGTGGCAGAAATGAGAATGCTTAGGTGGATGTCTGGGGTGACAAGAGAGGATAGGATCAGAAATGACTACATAAGGGGGTCAACTAAGGTGGTGGAAGTATCAAAGAAAGTGCAGGAGGGGAGGCCGAGATGGTATGGACACCTGTTGAGGAGAGAGGATGACCACATTGGGAGACATACTATGGGGATGGAGGTTCAAGGAAGAAGAAGACCAAGAAAGAGATGGAAGGACTGTGTGAGAGGAGACTTACACGAGAAAGGAATTAATGAGGCAGAAGCGCAGGATAGAAATAGATGGAAACGGCTCATCCGAAATGGCGACTCCATATAAAAAAGGGGAACCGGCTGGGAAGAAGAAGTGAAGTAAAGTTTTGAAAGGATAACATACCACATATTTTTGGTGTGAATAGTTGACAAAACCAAAATGAAAATCTTCTGTATTTGTAGTTTTGTGAAGAAGCTTGAATGATGTTCATATGTAAGAATTTTTAAGTATGAAACAGTTATTAGGTAGTTATTTTCAATCTTTATTATACAGGCTTAGTTAATTGGTCATCACCATATATATCACCTTTATTTCAGTTGGTTCTCATAAACTTACATTACAGATGCCAAACATTTGGTAGTACAGTGGTACCTCGAGATACGAAATTAATCCGTTCCAAGGCGGCCTTTGTATCATGAGTTTTTTGTATCTTGGAACACATTTTACATGTAAAATGGCTAATCCGTTCCAAGCCCTCCAAAAACACCCCATTAAATTTCATAATAAAGCTAAATTGACCTATAAACAATGAAATACTACAACAATTTGGACCATTCAATACCTAAATTAAGAATAAAAATGCAAAACCTGTAAATAAAGTGTATATTAGTGTACAAGAAATATTATTACTGTAATGTAAAATGTGGAAGCTTACCTTTCGAGTGAGGCTATCTCCGAAAGTGGCGGCAGAGGAGGAAGAGGACAAACGGCAGATAACGTACGTACGTACATGCACTTAACTTTACAAAAACACATAAAAAATTTAAGGAAAACTATAAAACTAAAATTTACGAAACACATTAACAAACTGTAACACTTAACTTACAAAAATCTACAAATTAAAATTTTTTTTTTTTTCACTTTTTTTTCACTTTTAAGTAGGCTTTTTTTTTTTTTTTTTTTTTTTTTTTTTTACAGAATTCCAACTTCTTCACCACTTTCAACGTTCTGTTTTTCATCACTTGGTTCTTCCTTTTTGCTTTCAACTTTGTTTTTTATCACTTGGTTCTTCCTTTTTGCTTACTCCTGCTAATGCTGAAGGCCTCTTTAAAAAATAACGATCCAAGGAAGATTGCTTCTGCCTACTTTTTACAATGTTTCTGAAACGACTCAGGCAAATGTCATCGAACTGCGCAAGCATACGACCTGTGTGAGCCTTTTCGGGGTGTCTTTTTTTCGATAAACGATTGCACTTTATGAAAAGTGCCTAGAATATCCTTAATTTCTGCCGTTGTCATGGGCTCCTCCTCCTCTTCCTCGCCGCTGCTAGAGAACTCCTCTTGAACGACGTTATGTTGCATGGCCTCCAACTCCTTCAGGTCATCCGTCGTAAGCTCCTCTTGGTGCTCCTCAAGAAGGTCGTTGATGTCGTCCTCGTCAACAACCAGCCCCATGGACTTGCCGAGTGCAACGATCTCGTCAAGATCTGGTTCAAAACAGTTTTGGGATCGTCACTGTTTCTGACTCTGCAGCACCAGCTTCGCCCACGTCGAATCCCTCGAATCTCGGGCAGATACGGCATCAGGCCAGAGTTTCCTCCACGAGGAATTCAAGGTTCGCCTCGAAACCTCCTGCCAAGCTTGGTCGATGAATCGGATGCAAATGACGATGTCGAAATGCTCCTTCCAAAATTGACGCAAGGTGAGGTTTGTGGTATCGGTGATGTCGAAACATCTCTTGAAAAGATGTTTCGTGTACAGCTTCTTAAAGTTCGCTATCACTTTCTGGTCCATGGGCTGGAGGAGAGGGGTGGTGTTGGGCGGAAGAAAAAGAATCTTGACGAAGGAATACTCTACTAGGATATCTTCCTCGAGGCCAGGAAGGTGGGAAGGGGCATTGTACAACACCAGCAGACATTTCAGGGGGAGGCGCTTCTCTTCCAAAAATTTCTTCACTGTCGGGCTGAAACACAGATTTACCCACTCAGTGAACAAAATCCTCGTTACCCAGGCTTTTGCATTACATAGTCCTCCACATCACTGGAAGCTTCTCCTTCAACACTTTGTGGGCCTTGAAGGCTCGAGGAGTCTCGGAATGATACACCAGTAGGGGCTTCACCTTGCAATCCCCACTGGCGTTTGAACAAAGTGCGGCTTATGCCCGGGTAGCTTCTTCTCTTCCTCCGTGATGTACGTCCGACGAGGCATTTTTTTCCAAAAAAGGCCAGTCTCATCACAATTGAAGACTTGCTGAGAACTGTAGCCTTCCTTGGTCATCATCTCGTCGAAAGTCTTCTTAAATGCTTTGGCCGCTTTCGTGTCCGAGCTGGCAGCCTCCCCATGACGCACCACCAAATGGATGCCAGTTCGTTTACGAAATTTCTCGAACCAGCCATGCGAAGCCTTGAACTCTGGGGTTTGCGTTGAAGTCCCTTCCCCTCCGTCGTCTTCCGCCTGCGCAATCAAATCGCCGAAAATAGCGCTGGCCTTGTGGGCGATTGCTGTCCCCGTTACCGTATCACCAGCGATTTCTTTGTCTTTTATCCAGACAAGGAGCAGCTGTTCCATCTCGTCGTGCACGTGGGTCCTCTTGCTAGACAAAATAGTGATGCCCTTCGACGGTGTAGCTGCTTTGATGGCATCCTTCTGTTTAAGGATGGTGCCTATTGTCGACGGATTACGGCCGTATTCCTTTGCGATCACACTCAATCGCATACCAGCTTCGTACTTCTTGATGATCTCCATCTTTGTCTCCAAAGAGAGCATGCGCTTCTTTCCGTGAATTTCAACTTTCTTGGGACCCATGACTACGTTATCTTGTACGTAATTTACGTATAAGTAACACAATAAAGTTTCCACACAACACGATAGTATACTGCAACGAAATCACTAACGAATTTACGTTACTAAACGAAATCGTTGGACCGAACGAATGCCGTGTGCGTACGATAGAGATGTTGGTACGAAGAGGCCGAGAAAGGTATGCCACCACGTATACGTATAAGATGCATGATGGGAGGGATGCTGTCCAATAGGACAGAAGGATTTCATGGTTTGGCTAGCATCAGGAACCAATGGGAGAGCAGGAGGATGGTGGCAAGTCTACTAGTACTAAGATGGCGGAGCGCGGCGCGAGTTTCAAAATTGTTATCCGGGCGAATCTCGGACTTTCAGAAACCTTTCGTATCTTGAAAACTTTTCGTATGTAGAGCAGTAAAATTTTTCGCATTGGCTTTCGTATCTCAAGTTTTTCGTAAGTTGAGCCTTTCGTATCTCGAGGTACTACTGTACAGTGTTCCTCTCGTATTCGCAGTGGATGGGTACCGGACACCGGCCCCCCCACCCCCCGGGAATAGCTAGAACCCGTGAATAGTTGAAACCCCTATAAAAACTTAAAACTGCCTATTTTGTTAGGTAAAACTCAAGAGAAACCCACTAAAAATATTTATAACAGGCTTTTGTAATAGTTTTATTACAAAAAGAGCATTTTATGATAAATTTTTTTAAAAATCAGGAATCTGTGGATATTTCCCATAGAAAAATACAGTGAATAGGTGACGTTTCCACAAATAATGGGGGTATAAGTTCCAGAGAGAAATCCGCGAATCCGGAGTCCATGAATAGGGGGGTTCACTAGATTATAGTGTTATGAGATCCTAATAAGTTACCCTTGGCTCCTGATGGGCCATTTACATAGATTCAATCGGATGTCCGTTAGAATGCAAAATATATTTCAACAATTATATTTCAGCAAATATACCCTTATATCAATATATACACGATACGTCAAAGTAAATATTACGAAACAAGGATCACAGCATTATAAGAAATCATTGATTAGCGACACTCTGCACTGGAGCAAACATCAAGCAAGGCAATACTGTACAAGTCAGATGTAAGGGACCAATATCAAGAATCCCTAACATTAACTTCTAGATTTATATCATTATATAAAAACAGACTAAAGACAATAAACAAATAAAATTTTAACAAAACACAATAGAAGCTTACAAATCGGTCAGTGGAGGGCTGCTTTGGTAGTTATCTGTCAGGATTTTGTACATTCACTCTATACCTCGGATGATAAGAACAACTACCCAAGGATACAAAACTGGAAGTTAAACCAACAACTTCCGACAACGCCTTCTATTGACAAGTTTGCTCAAGACTTCTTACGACAATACTTCGACATTTTGAGTTACAAACTTTTAACTTTTTGTAGTAATTTGATTGACCTAAAAAGTGAGAGTATACTCCCGAATGAACAGACAGTACTTTTTTCTGGAAAATGGAATATTAATTATTGACCTGGTTCTGTTTTGTTATGCCAAAGTTGGATTGTATAAAACGTCTAACAGAGGGAAAGTAATACCACCAATACTATACCAAAGACTTTTATTATGATAACTATACCTGAAGCAGATCTATGTACTATAACAATTCATAATAAAAAAATTAGATATTTGGAGATTGAGACATGCATTTTTCAGCATTAATAAAAAGCATAATATCTGTCACATTTTGCCTCCCAAAACATGTAACACTTTGCGAAATGGAGGAATAAATATAATATAAAAATGCCTGCAATGCAAAGGCCAATTACAGGAAGTCCCTGGTTACCATTAACCGAAACTGCAATTTATGGCGGTTATGGCACCAAGTTTCGGTTAATGAAGCCTCTGTTTAGGTGTGGTACGATGCCATAACTCTATCGTCTGCATCTTAAAGCACTGATAACTGAAACTCGGTGAATTATGGCACCATATATCGCTGATTTTATGGCACCAGACAAGCCCCATAAAACCGGATCGCCCTTAACTGAGTCCACCACCGACTGCCTATATACATAACTCAACTGCATTGAAAATCAACTATGTAAAAATTAGTGGTATTGTACATTTGTAGAAAATTAATGCAATGAAGAACCTAAGTGATCAAAACAATGATGCAAAGAATAGGCTTCTTATTCCAAATGTAACCAGACATTTGTTATATTGGTGCTTATGATATAAACAAGCTTTACATATCATGCCAAAATACCAAGTTCATATTAGTGTTGAGCTCTGAACCACGAGTCAACTTCCATAAGAAACATATCTTTGCTAACAGGACAGTACAGGCAGTCCCCAGTTTACAACAAGGCTTCCATTCTTGAGTCGTGTCGTAAACCGAAAATCGTCATATGTGGGACATCGTCGAAAATCGTCAAAAATCCTAAGAAAATCTTACTTTTAATGCTTTGGGTGTATTAAAAACTATGTAAACAGCATTTTTCATTTAAAAACCTTTAAATATTGATTACTTTTTCTTTCTGGAGTCATATTTCTTCCGTCAGATCAGTGTCGTAACCCTGGAAATAATTTCTGATGAATATAATTGAAAAGCGTTGTAACCTTGGAACTTCCTAAGCCGAAACCATTGTAAACTGGGGACTGGCTGTACAATACTTGAGCACTGTGAGGACAAAATAGTAGGATGCTAAGGACCATCTCTAAATCACATAAAACGTAGAAGCATTATTGTTAACATTCTAATCACAATAAAGACTAGACCATTCTCTCAAATATTCCTGTTCCCAAGAAGGACATACATGAAAATACTGTAAAACATGATTCATTCTTTAAATTATCTTTCATATAATTGTAACTGAAGAAAACAATGCTATACTGAAGTAAAAAGAATAGACTATTCCTTATGAAAATACATTGTATTATGCACTGTATATTTTATAAAGAAAAAATTTCAGAAAAATAATATTGTTATGATACAATAAAGTTTTATACATACTTACATGGCAGATATATACATAGCTATATGTAGACTCCGTCTTCCCGACAGAAATTCGAATTTCGCGGCACGCGCTACAGGTAGGTCAGGTGATCTACCTGCCTGCTGCTGGGTGGCAGGAATAGGAACAATTCCCGTTTTATATCAGATTTTCTCTTCCACTTGTCTCCTGAGGGGAGGTTGGGTGGGCGATTAATTGTATATATCTGCCAGGTAAGTATGTATAAAACTTTATTGTATCATAACAATATCATTTTTATACATTCAACTTATCTGTCAGATATATACATAGCTGATTCACACCATTGGAGGAGGGTAAGAGACAGCTAATTACTGAACAGACCGATAAACAACATACGTTGTAGGTAATAAATAAATAAAACCTTGGTTCCTATGTGTTTAGACGAAGGGTTGACTTCCTAGCTATTGCTAGGAGTCTGCTTCGTCTCAAGAGCCTCAGCAAGGATGTGACCTATTGCTAAGAGTTCTTGTAGATCTGTCAATGGGGTCTTATCCACTTACTCGACAGAATCTAATGGTCTTTTGTCAATGGGGTCTTATCCACTTACATGACAATACACCTATGCCTAGTGGCATACTTAAGGAGCACAACACCGAACCCGATCACCTGATCCTAACACGAGGGTTTGTGCTTAATTTGAAAAGAGTTATCCCCAAACTCCTTTCAAACAACCCAAAGAAAAAACACTATGTTAAAATAAAATTTAACTCAATAGTTAAGGATCAGTGTTGGCTCCCTATCCCAGCAACGTATCCGTAGACATGTATAACCAAGAGAGAAGGATCTCTCGTAGGTCAACTTGACCTCCTTCGTGTAATGGGAAGTCAACACAGAGTTGCATCTCCCGTAAGTGACAGCTAATATGTCCTCATGACATATTGTTAGGAAAGAACAAGAATTCATAAAAGCTCGCACTTCATGCGCTTTTAATTCTCAGCTGTTTGAAGGAATCATCAAGTTACTCACGAAGTGCTTTAGAGCGATCACACTTGTTTCAAAGAAGACCAGGGCTTTCTTTGAAATGGATCTGTTCTGGATGAAGCCTCTCGCCTGGCTGGCGCCTCTCGCCTGGCTGGCGCCTTGCGCCTGCCTGTCCCTCGCGCCTAGCTGGCGCCTGACGCCTGGTTGGCACCTAGCGCCTGTAAGGCACTTTTTGCCTGACTCCTGACTCCCGCCTCGCGCCTGGAAGGAGCTTCGCGCCTGGCTCCAGACTGGCTCTTTTTGGCGCCTGGAGCCTGGCTGGCTCCTCCCCACTTGCTGGAGCTTCGAGCTTGGTAGAATCTCGAGGATGTCTGGCGATGTCCACATCGGACGCTCTTATCTGTCCGATTTGTTCGCCTCTAGCGCATCTGCACTAGGTTGGAGACTCGCTCTTTCTTCTCATCAGACAATGACTGTTCCTTGGAACTGTCTGCCTCTGGCGTTTTTTACGCCTGTTTTGGCATCTGGCGCCTAGTTGGTGCTACATTGTCCGAAAGTCCTGAACATCCACAATAGTTTATCAGGAGACTGGAGAAGGGTGGAAGAAATTCTTCCACTTTGAGCTTTTGGCCTCTCTGGCAAGGGGAGGTGATTGTAGTCAGCTACATCCATCAGAAGATAGGATATCTAACAGTACGAGAGATAAGAGTCTTCCTCCGAGGAGGATCCTTCTTGAGTACTTCCGTTGCTAACGAGATCTCTTCTTACATGTTGATGAGGTTCCTCGTTGCAGAATCTTCCCTATCCTTGTCCGAAAGAAGGGAAGGAGCCTGGAAGTCGAAGGAGACTCTGAGCTGAAATTGGGAGGACTCCTGATTTCTAGCTCTTTATTGTATCCCTCTGAATACCTTCTGGGAAGCATTTCGAGCCCTCATCGCATCCCAAAGACTCTGTAGGCAAACGTTTAAACCATTATCTGTAGATGAAAACGTAAGTACTCTGCCTGGACAACGGAACCTCTATCTGAAAGCGTTGAGTCAGGAAAAGAGGGTTTTAGTTCTTTTACCAGACATACTATGCTGGCAAGAACCTATAGCCGAGTATCCATAGAATCTGATGCGAGATTCCAATGCACAAAAAATTCACTTGTCTTCTTGGTCGTTTAGAACCAAGAGAAACAAAGAATTACCTCAAAATTTCTCAAAGAAGTTTAACGAGGAGCAGTTCCATCTTGTCGGAACACAGAATCTGAGGTCCAAAAAAAAAAGGATCCCATTCCCTCTATTATTTGAGAGCCTCAAATCAAATAATGAAAAACGGTTTGCTACAAATATCTATAGAAGAGGATGATTTATAATCCCCTTAATAGTAATGAACTAGGAGAAGGAGGGGTGTGCAGGACTCAAGAGACTCTCCGAATTCAAGCAATAAAAGGGTACTAAGGTCTTGTAATCTGAAAGACCTGCACCCTCATTGACTTCCAAGTCTGATATATCTTTGTCCCATAATGTTGGGAGAAGAATGAGTCACCTGAGGAGAGCGCCTCTCTTCACAAGGTGAAGGGCTTTAAGCAGTAACAGCCCCTTCCTGACAAGGTTATGTTCGCATGTGCGACATCTTCAGTACCTGGCAGGTGAAGGCTGATCCTGCAAAAAACGTCTCTCCAAATCAAACCATCCTGACAGAGATGAAGACGCTTACGCGACCACTAGAGTCCCTGTCATGAGAAGTTTGTTCTAGCTAGAAACTTCCCACAATCTCAGTCCATCCTGACACGGGCAACGGCCGCCTGTGCGACAACTTGTGTCCCTGTCAGGAAACAACTGATCTTGTGACAAATCTCAAAGAGGAGACTCTTGGTGAATTCTATCTCCAAACACGAAGAAGCTGGAGATCCTGGAGCCTGGCACCTGTCGCCTGGCTGGAGCCTGGCTGGCGCCTGGCTGGCGCCTGGCTGGCGCCTGGCTGGTGCCTGGCTGGCACCAATTGATATCCTACTCATGTCGTATTGGGATATCGTATAAGATCCCGAAGATCTTAATTCTCTGCTATCTAATTCTCCTTGTAGAGACAGAGTATAGCCTTTTACTGCGTTATGATAGCAGATATATACAAAGGTGATTCTTCCCTCTGAAAGGGAAGAAAAACCCCCCATGTGGTTCACAGAGGTATCGGAAGAGGACAGTTTCCCCATTCCATCTAGCACGATCTGCAGCAATTCTATGTCTTTACCATGACTCTTGTCTTTTACCTTGAAAAACTCCTCTCATTCATGTCTACTTCTGGTCAGTCTGCACGCAGACCGACTCAGAGTTGAGAGGTTTTTCAGGTCTATTTACAATAGATTCTGATAGAATATCCAGACTCTCTTGGAAAAGCCTTACGAAACATGCTGTGAAAAGAACGTGACTTCTGTGAATCCAACCTCTCTAAGGCCAAAATGAGGCATAAAGTATCATCCTCTCGTCCTTTGACGCCCTTTATCTAAATATCTGTTAAGAATTTATATTTAGGGGAAAAAAGACTAAAGATTATTCCCCTTTCTTTAAACTAAAGATGGCGTATATTGCTACTTCTCTGGGATCGAGAATAAGGAAGCAATCTATAGGAAGCCTTTTCTTCTTCCACCTTGCGAAGAGATCTATGAAAAAAGACTTCTCGCCGGTTTTTTACAACTCTTTCCAATAAATGTTAGACATACATTAACAGTTATTATCGTCGATCGAGAAGGTTTTCACGGACGTGCAACATCTTGCAACGAACCTCTTAAGGATCGTTACGTTCCGTGTCTGTTTTCCAAATAGGTTCTCTTTTGTCAACGCGAACATGGGCGAAAAAAGAGATTCTCGATGCTCCTTGCGACATGAGAGAGCTGTGGAATTGGCCTAAGTGATTAAAATAAATCATTTCATCCTTCCTTGGGATCGACCCCTTTCCGATTAGACGGGGAACGAAATCAGGAACGAAACTTGCCGTTACTGAGCCTCCTATCCCCATGCAGTGAAGTTCTTCTTGTCGGTAGTGGATAGGACACCGACACTCCATGGTGGGTGTCGATGGTATGAGTACTGGGGCAAGCCATTAGGACGAAGAAAAGATTGATTTGGAACAACCGAACTAAGTCCACAGCGAAGTTCGTAACTGACTCGGGCGCTCTGACAGCTGCCGACTGACTGCGTTTGGTAGGAGGCAAGTTGTCCAAGCATCCGAGCAAGTCACGTGACCTTCGCCCTAAAAGGGTTATGCCAAGAGACTAAACAAATTAATTTGTTCGTCACCGATGCCAGACGGCGAGGTGATGATTCTCTTAAGGCATGTGCCCAACAGGCGAAAGTCAATTGCCTTCTAGAGACCGAGGTCCCTGATGGCAAGATATCTCATAGTATAGTTGAATCTCAGCTAAGGAGAAACAACACTATGTGTCGTTGAAGACGAAGATGGACAGAAAATGCAACCTTCGTCTTCACAGCTGAATCGAGAGAAGGATTCTCAAGATTCTGAACCTGTGCTTACAAAGACTGAGAACGCTAACCGCTATTTCATTGCTGTCCGGTGAGTGTCGTAGTTGCAATGAAAGCGGAGCACTTTTCAGTAATGAAGACAGCGAATTACTGCCTGAAGAACTGCTCCTCATGGGCTGAACATTTGGAAGTAGAGCTGTCAGGTCGGAGAGTAGGCGATGTCTTCTGACACATCTGTTAATTCGGGGTGAACAATGAACAATTGCACACCTACAAATACGAGATATTTGAAGACAAACTCAGATGTCTGCAAAAATCATTCGCATTATCGCAGAGCGATGCAGTGGGAGACTAGTACAGACTTCTGTTACCGTGCGGTAAACAGTCCAAGAGATATCTCTGTTGAAAATTCTCACAATGTCGAAGGCGATGAAATCGAGCGTCACAGCAGTAGATGGTCCTTCATGTTTGCGAGAATCCCCGTTAATCAGAGACCTAAGTCCATGATTGTTGGGCAGAGATACGGTTCGGTAGTCAATCAAAGCAGGGGAGAGAGAAACATGACAGACCGTACATCTCGGAGACCCAGCTGATACTGAGCTGCTATCAGGCAGTTCAATACGCAGTAGCTCTCGCTGACTCGTCATCCTGAGTTGCCAGGTAATCTATTCCACGAAGGAATGCGTTCGGCTAGAACCATCGAGCATAAAAAATACGCTCGAGCAATTATATTTAAACGAAACGGATTTCGGTAAATACAAAAGCTGATTTGGTGTTGTCGTGACAATACCAAGTATCTAAAATCGAAACTGGTAACTGCTGGGAGGTTGCAGGCAGCCCCGTGTTGCAGTTCATGCTGTCAGAGAGGCTACTGGACTATTAGGTTAATAACTCGCTAAAACGAGAAATATCATGGATGGCGCTTCGCGGGCAGGCTGGCGCTTCTAGCACTCCTGGCAAATGCGCCAGGCTGGCACTTTTGAGCCAGCCTGGCTCTTCTGGTATTCCACCTTGTGAGGTGGCGCCAGGTGCCCGTCTTGGCGCCTGGCTGGAGCCAGTCACCTAAATTGCTTGTAATTCTTTTCAGATATGTGCCAGAACATCTGTGCCTTTATGGTACCCGGCATCCTTTCGTATGTTAATTCCGTTCTTAGTAGGAAAAAACTTTTATAGACGTAGTATAGTCCATTCGGGAAACAACTTCTGCCACGAAGAGAATGTTTCCCGTCAGACTCATCTCTCTTCTTCTGAGCAATCTCCGTGCTCTAATAAGTTTATGCTTTCTTCATGCGCTTTTCGAAAGCATGAGAACATTATATAATATCGTGCACTGCCGTATTATAATCCTCCATAATACTGTTACATCGAGGTAAACAGCATTAATCTAGGAAACCTTTGTAAGAATAGAAGGAATTCAGATGTCAGCCATAGAGTTAACTTCGGTATGTGCATATGACTTGACCATACCGCAGTCTTAAAGTGAATTCTCTACTACATTCTTTCCTAGCCAAAGCAGAGAGAGAATGGAAAATTCTCTACCTTCGTTTTTTTCTTTAATAAAACAAATTAGTGTTAGACGAAGTATATCCTAATGAGAAGCAAGGATCGAAGAGAATCACTCAAGGTTCCTATCCTTGGACATAAGGTCGTAACCTACGTCTGTTTAAGTCCACCGGAAGGGACTATTGATTGAAAGGAAAACTTTCTTTCCAGTTACTCATACCCATGACGAGATTTATCTTGCATATTACGAGAATCTTCGTCTTAGTTCTTCTCTCTAGAGGGTATGTAGGTATAATAATAAGGGAGAAACACTGTTTTAGGATGCCTTTCCAATGGCTATCCTTGGCAGTCTGGGACGCTCTACAGAACCTGCCGAAGGGACGCCTGACCGATGGGAATTCTCTGAAACCTCCTTACGGCTTTCGACATTCCTTCTCCTCTGGGCTTGGGAGCTTGAAAGAGGTCTGGGTCTGGGAGTGAGACAGAGCCGATCAGACGCACCCTCCACTGCAATAGGGAACACTGTAATCACTTCTTACCTTTCAATAGCTCGCATTTTGAGCTACATCCCTTGTCTTCAAATTGCAATTATGAATTTGAAGTTTCTGTGAAGTAAGAAGATGATGAGGATGCAACACTACTAGTACTGTTAATACTCTAACTGCTCCTTAGTACAAGTATCCGAAAAACTTCTAAAGGAAGCGTATCTAGTTACATGCTTTACTGATTCCCTACAGTAGGAAGTCAGTTTAATTTCCTCAATCAATTCTAACACTTATCACACGTATTAATGAATAAATATTAATATTTCCCTTTCTTGCAAACTATGTGAGTGTCTACCGACAATTTCGGTAGTTGCACGTTTTATATTCTTCGCAATTTTTCAAAGCCAAATTCATTAAAAAGTTAATAAAAGCGTATGCCGAGCCAAAGACCCAGTACTTCCCTGCAAAAGATAGCCCAGAAGATCGATGGCGATGAAACACGAAAATCAAGTCAGGAGGTACCGCAAATGTATGTTTACAATATGGCCGACAGAGAAAATCTGATAGAAAACGGGAATGGTTCCTATTCCTGCCACCCAACGGCAGGCAGGTAGATCATCTGACCTACCTGTAGCGCGTGCCGCGAAATTCGAATTTCTGTCGGGAAGACGGAGTCTATAGCTATGTATATATCTGACAGGTAAGTTGAATGTATAAAATCTGATGACCAATATAAGGACTTAAAACATGAACAGTTGAATCTTTGGTTTTTATGACTTGATTCGTTTTCACTCTTCATACTCTAGTTGTGCAAGCATCTAACAAAATGGCTTCAGCTGATTTTCAAAGCAATCTCAAAAGTATGATAAGAGAACTGTATCTCCTAAGGTTTTAGTGTCAATACTGTAGACTAGATATTTTATAAACATACAGTGACATAGTAGTAAACACTATTAAAGCTTAAGCAATAGCAAATTTGGTCTAAGTTGTTTGATATATATACAGTATACAGTAAAAAGCTGGGTTTGTGTGTCCTCAGATCTATACTACATACTATACTCAAAGTTTTTTCAACTTCTGAAATACAATTCTACCTCCCTTATTCCTCAACTGCACTTAGCAAATGCATTCTAACCTAAACAAGACATGGTGATAAATCTCCATATCAGGACAATTATTTGTGTTGTAAAATCTCCAAAATCTTTCTATTAAAATATCTTAACAATACAAAGTAATGTTTATCAAAATATCTTAAAATCAACTGACAATAAGAAGTAAACACATAAACAGGGTAGGCATTTCAAGTAATGCTATGTTCCACACCCTCTTGGCACTATAGTTTTACAAGGACCATGCTTTCTACAAAAATCCACTCATCTTGTGTCGCGTAGTTTTCATCCACGTAAGTAGTATGTCTTCCCATCTTTGAGTGCTAAAAGGAGCCCAGCTGACACCAGGTAGACATTTCATCCATGTTATATTAATCAATGAATTTTGCTTGTATTTACCACATTTTTGTGGAACGAGAGGTAAAAGCCCATAATGTTTTGTGATGACAAAGACTAGAAAATGGATTTAAGTTGATGCATGATGCAAATTATGCCCTTACTATTGTCAAATTTCCTGGTGATAGAGTAAAAAAAAATCACATAGTTGTCCAATCTTTTTATGTACATTCAACATTTTTCCTTGTGATCTGAGAGGAGAAAATTTTTTAAATACTACATACAAGATCAACATCGTCTAAGAACAACCTTATGTTAAAAGGACTAATTTGAATGAAAAAATGTTCTTGCCATGCAATTCTACCAGCTCAAAACCCAGTTCATTACCTGTCGAGTCCAAGTTTTAATTAAGAACCTTTTAAACAAATAATCAAAATGATCCCTGGGCATGGTATTGACGAGATTTAGAGCTGCAAACTGCATTATACAAATGCGTACCATAGTTTCTAAAATTTATATAAATAGACAAAATGTATTAAGATTTCTGAATTGAGTCACTTACTTGCCATTTTGTGCTTAACCCTTAAACGCTGATTGGACGTATTATACGTCGACATAAATTGTCTGTTGGGTGCCGATTGGATGTATGGTACGTTGATATAAAAAGTTTTTTTTTAAAATTCGCCGAAAAAATTCTTATAGGCCTACCAGGCGAAAACTTTTGAATCATGCACCTTAAGTGATGCTGGGAGCTCACGGATCAAGGTGTTGTTTTGTTTACAATCGTTAGCCGTTACATGGAGTATTATATATGAAAATGTGCACAATTTCATGTAGAATACAACTAAAATCAATTCATGGTTGTAGCTTTCATCAGTTTTGAAATATTTTCATATAAATAACGATAAGTGCCAAAATTTCAACACCAAAATGGTCGAAAAACGGAATTTTAAGCTAAAACTCTTACATTCTAGTAATTTCAATCATTTACCTTTATTTTGCAACAAATTGGAAGTCTCTAGCACAATATTTAGATTTATGGTGAATTTATGAAAAAAAAAAACATTTTCCTTACGTCCACGCGGTAACTCTTCCGAAAAAAATCAGAAATTGTTTCGTCCGATTGTCGTTATACTTGCACCATTTTAAATTAGCCGTTACATAAAGTTTTATATATGAAAATGTGTGCAGTTTTATGTAGAATACAACAATATATGATTGAAGGTTGTAGCTTTTCTCATTTTAAAAATATTTGCATATACATCATGATAAATAGAAAAAAAACCACGTTCGGTCAACTTTGACTCTACTGAAATGGTCGAAAAACGCAATTGTAAGCTAAAACTCTTACAGTCTAGTAATATTCGGTCATTTATCTTCATTTTGGAACAAATTTGAAGTCTCTAGCACAATATTTAGATTTATGGTGAATTTAAAAAAAAAAAACTTTCCTTCCTCCGCTCGCGGATTCTCCGCCGCAAATCTCCAAAATGTGTACATCGCATTCTTGTAATATTTGGTCCATTTCATATTAGGCGTTTCATAGAGTTTTATATATGAAAATGTGCACAATTTCATGTAGAATACAACAAGAAATAATTGAAGGTTGTAGCTTTTCTCATTTTTGAAATATTTGCATATAAAAAAATATATAAAAAAAATTCAACATTCGGTCAATTTTAACTCGTCCGAAATGGTAGAAAACTGTAATTGTAAGCTAAAACTCTTACAGTATAGTAATATTCAATCATTTATCTTCATTTTGAAACAAATTGGAAGTCTCTAGAACAATATTTCTATTTATGGTGAATTTTTGGAAAAAAAAAAAAAAATTCTTACGTCTGTGAGTTACGAATTCATGCATCATTTTGTGATAATATTTTCTCTGTGTTGCTTTCATCGTTTTACAATGTGTTATATACCAAAATGATTGCAATTTAGTGTACAATAAAACAAAAAAATTAACTCGTTAGCTTTAACCGTTTTGCTCACAGCGCGATTTGAATACAATTATATATGAAATTTTGTTTTCGCGCTATCATATATTGCATTATTTATATATAATAATATTATTTTCATTTCTGAAGGTTGCATACTAAACTTCAGGCAATGACAAAAAAAAGGAGCCAAAAATGAACTCTTAATCTTGAAAACTAAGCGTGCTGTGATTTTTGAAAAAAAAAAAAAAATTTCCGCTTCAGAACCCCCCCCGGCATACGGGAAACGATTTTTATTATACCCCTTTGGCGTTAAAGGGTTAAATGTCTTACAACAATGACAACATTACAACTTGCCCAAGGGGCTTTGGAAGACATTGTTTTGATGTATAAAAAGACTTATAAAACAAACAGAGTGCAGAAGATTGCATACTGTAATTACCAAGTGCTTCTCTGGTTTGCCATCATATTTTGTTATTACTTTTTTCTTACAGTTGCACTGTAATCACTTTAACTAAATCATCTAACATTGCCTTTACAAAGATCAAGGCCAGATAATATGTATAATCAAACAAACCCCAGTGATCTGCATTTTAAACAAGGAAATGATATTCAGCACAATGTACAGAAATGAACTTGAATCCAATAATGCGTTCACATAACCGAAGTACCACAAAGAGACCACTGGATCACCAAACTGAGATTACCTTCATTGTTAAAGATGAGCATAATGACCTAATGTTTCATTTTGAAGTCTGATACAAAATTATTGTTGCTCACATTATCATAACCCCTCTATTCCAACCCATTTTCTTAATCATCATCCTCATTATCATTATCATCATCCCACTCATCAATCTCATCTTCATCATCTTCGTCGGAATCGTCAGAGTCTGACTGAATGGCCTGAGCGCGGATCTGCAGGGCACGATTCAACTGCAGGGCCATACCCTCCAGAGGAGGAGGCTCGTCCTTTGCACCCTCAAAGTGATCTTTTACCTGTAACAAAAACAAATGAGTGTGATACAAAATAAAGAATAGCATGCATGTGGTCTAGAAAATTGGAGTTTGAAAACTTATAGAGGGTTAACCTGAAAAGAGAGATATTCTTGAGTTACATATTAATAATTATTAGAAGTTATCTTGAAAACACTAAACCTGTTTGTGACCACAGCTAACTAAAGACTTCGGCATGAGATTAACGGACAGAGAGACACTCTTACTGACTGGCTTACCTTAACCCTTAAATGCCGATTGGACGTATTAAACGTCGACGAAAATTGTCTGTTGGGTGCCAAATTGACGTACGAAACGTTGACGCAAAAAAGTGTTTTAAAAATTTGTGGAAAAATAGTTATAGGCCTACTTGGCAAAAAATTTTGAATCACGCACCTTGAGGGATGCTGGGAGCTGTTGTTTTGTTGTCAATTGTTACCCAGGTGCGTAAGCACGAATTTCTTTCTTCTCGCAATAAAAAGCATCAGCTACACATCTCAGAAATTATTGTCACTTTGACATAATTTTTGCACCATTTTATATTAGCCGTTACAGTTTTATATATGAAAATGTGCGCAATTTCATGTAGAATACAACAATAAACAATCCATGGTTGTAGCTTTTATCAGTTTTGAAATATTTTCATATCAATGGTCAAAAAACGGAATTTTAAGCTAAAACTCTTACATTCTAGTAATATTCAATCATTTACCTTCATTTTGCAACAAATTGGAAGTCTCTAGCACAATATTTCGATTAATGGTGAATTTATGAAAAAAAAACATTTTCCTTACATCCACGCAGTAACTCTTTAGAAAAAAATCAGACATTTTTTCGTGCGATTATCGTAATGTTTGCACCATTTTAAATTAGCCGTTACATAAAGTTTTATATATGAAAATGTGCGCAATTTCATGCAGAATACAACTAAAAATAAATGAAGGTTATAGCTTTTCTCATTTTCGAAAAATTTGCACATAAATCACGATAAATTGAAAATAAACCACGTTCGGTCAACTTTGACTCTACCGAAATGGTCAAAAAACACAATTGTAAGCTAAAACCTATGACAGTCTAGTAATATTCGGTCATTTATCTTCATTCCGCCACAAATCTCCAAAATGCGTACATCACATTCTTGTAATATTTGCTCCATTTCATATTAGGCGTTTCATAGAGTTTTATATATGAAAACATGCGCAATTTCATGTAGAATACAACAAAATATAATTGAAGGTTGTAGCTTTTCTCATTTAAAAAATATTTGCATATAAATCACGATATAGAAAAAAAACCATGTTCGGTCAACTTTAACTCTACCGAAATGGTCGAAAAACGCAATTGTAAGATAAAACTCTTACACTCTAGTAATATTCAGTCCTTTATCTTCATTTTGAAACAAATTCGAAGTCTCTAGCACAATATTTAGATTTATGGTGAATTTAAAAAAAAACTTTCCTTCCCTCCGTGCGTGGATTCTCCGCCTCAAATCTCCGAAATGTGTACGTTGCATTCTCGTAATATTTGCTCCATTTCATATTAGGCGTTTTATAGAGTTTTATATATGAAAATGTGCGCATTTTCATGTAGAATAAAAAAAATAATAATTGATGGTTGTAGCTTTTCTCAATTTCGAAATATTTGCATATAAATAAATATATATATAAAAATTCGACATTTGGTCAACTCTAACTCGTCCGAAATGGTAAAAAAATTGCAATTGTAAGCTAAAACTCTTACAGTATAGTAATATTCAATCATTTATCTTCATTTTGAAAGAAATTGGAAGTCTCTAGAATAATATTTCGATTTACGGTGAATTTTTGAAAAAAACATTTTTTTACGTCCGCGCGTTACAAATTCATGCAACATTTTGTGATAATATTTTTTCTGTGTTGCTTTGATTGTTTTACAATGTGTTATATACCAAAATGATCGCAATTTAGTGTACAATTCAACGGGGAAAAATTAACTCCTTAGGGCTTTAACCGTTTTGCTCACAGCACGATTTGAATACAATTATATAAAATTTTATTTTCACGCTATCATATATCCCAATATTTATATATAACGATATTTTTTTTCGTTTCTGATAGTTGCATACTAAACTTCCCGCAATGACAAAAAAAAGGAGCCAAAAATGAACTCTTAATCTTGAAAACTAAGCGCCCTGTGATTTTTTGAAAAAAATATTTTTTCTGCTTCGGCGTTCACTCTGAGACCTCCCCGGCATACGGGAGACGATTTTTATTATGCCACTTCGTCGTTAAAGGGTTAATTAATTGGTTGTCAAATATAAAAGTTTTTGTTTCAGTAGATTATGGTTTCCAGTTTTTTACTATGCAATCTTGTTTTTAAAAAAACAGTTTTGTTTCAGCACGTTAATGTTACCATTTTCTGAATATATAATCGTTTGATTAAAGTGTCTTGTAACCGCACTATAGTTTGTAACGTCAATTGTAATGAATTGAAAATTGTAAAGAGACCATCATACAAAAAATCTCACAATAGTTTGAGAACCACTGTTCTTAACTCATGAAACATTTCTATCATCTGTATTTCATTTGCTCAATATCTTAAATCTCCTCAAGTTCTTCACCGATTGCTTTGAAATTTTGAAACAACATTGCATTCGAATACACAAGTTTGTATCATGGGGTTTCATCCTACCTCCCCCTTCAGAAGAGGGTGGGGGTGAAAAGGGATTCTCTGAAATGGAGCTGGTTCTGCCTGCAATATGGGGGTGGTTGTGCCCGTAGACTTAGTTACTTTACAAATTTTTCATACATAATTGAGAAGGGGGTTGACAGAGAGAGAGAATAAGAGAGAGTGGAAGTGAGAGAGTAGACGGGGTGTTAGGGAGGAGGAGGAGGAAAAGAGAGAGAGAGAGAGAGAGAGAGAGAGAGAGAGAGAGAGAGAGAGAGAGAGAGAGAGAGAGAGAGAGAGAGAGAGAGAGAGAGAGAGAAATTTGGTATTAGTGAGAAGAAAGAGGGAAAGAGACAGTGATGGTCAGAGAGAGAAAGAGTGAGTAAGAGGAAGGAGCTTCCTCTTTTCTTTCTTTTCCATTTAACCAGACTGGGCCACAGCAACACATGGCCGGATACAGCTAGTAACCAATAAAAACACAAGTTTATAACCACAACTTTACTGAAGCTTTGTGGTCGAGTATTTAGTCACTGGCAAATGTTTGGATATTGGTATTTATAAGTTCACAATAGCATTCATATTCACTCTCACATGATTTATATTAAGACCAGCTTAACCTATAATCAGTGGCTAAAGGTCCTTCCCTCGAAAGAAAAGGTGCAATTGTAGACACATTAAGAAAGGGATTCCAAGTACTGTATGTCACATCTTAGGATTCAGTGGCTGAACTCTTTATCTGTCTTGGGTAACTCGTGGTCTTCACTACAAGACTTGAGTAAAAAATGCTTCACTGTCAAGGCCATCCATTTGAAATAGAGACAATACCAATAATTCCAGTTCCATGCCCTCCATAAGCAAATACAGTACATATACTGATTGTAGGGATCATAATTTATACATAACCCAATGCTACGGACAAAGAATAATACTGTTTCTCATGTAAAGATATCTTATGGAGGTAAAAAGCTCACATAAAAATGATTAGCACCTTCAGTGACTTCCAATGAAAAATTACTTGGCAAAACTGAAACAGACAAAATGCATTGCCTACTTACACTCTTCAGCTGGAGTCCACCTCTGATTTGCTCCAAAAGCTGACTCCTTGAATCTGTTACTGGTTGCCTTTCAGTAAGTTTCACTTTCTGGTAGGAAAAAAAGCTTGGATTATAAAAGGAGCACCATGATATTATAGTCTGAATTACATTACCATACTGATTTTCCTACTACTGGCCAAAATAAAGGCAACACAAGTTTTATCAATACAGCATAATTTAAAGAGAATACAATAAGGTACCTCAAAATTTTCATCTGAATAACCCAAAGTCTTTGTTGAGGAGTTTCTTGGTATACTTCAGAGGACGACGATCATTAAACATTAGCCCAGTATTTTAATCATTTTAATTTTCTACTTGTTTTGATGGAAAACACAAAATCAAATTGAAGCACTGCAAGTGAATAAAATGTCACATATGTCTATAAGCCAAACAAAACAATATGGCAGTATTGTCATCTGTGTTCTGTACAGAATAATGGAGCTAACTTTTAAGCATAGCATTTGTTTTGTTTTTCTGTAAACACACAGTACTTTGAAAAGATCTTTGCTAAAATAAACTAATCAAACATCTGACAACTGTATTTTCTTCATACAACAATCCTCTAAATCCTAAACTGAACTCAGAAAACCATGTAGTGTCTTATGTCTGTAGTCTGGTTTTGAGGAAAAAATATGATTGAAGGCCAACAAAAAGAACATTCAATCTCAAGACATTGGTCAGGGTGTGGTCTTTACAAGATAGAAATTACAAAGTTTTAATCAAATTTGGGATTGGTGGCGACGAGGTCTAGGTGGCAACTGTAGGCCTCCATCGCTTATGATTCAGAGATGATGCCTCAGTTTCATCCAGCCCAGTAACTTGATTGAGGGGTGGCTAGAGGTGGGCACTATAAGTTAAGGCTGCAGGTTTATTAGCTATGAAAAATACCAATTGATTAAAAATTTGTCATTTGTTCAATGCAAAACAAACCTGGGTCTTAACTTATGGATAGACTCACTTTTGGAGGGAGGAAAGAAAGTCTGAAACTGACTGGAGGTTCAACACACCTGGTAACTCTTCCTGGCCTCTAGAAACCATGGAAATGAACCACAGCCTCTGACGTGATAAATAAATTATTATTTGACAGTCAGACTTCTGGGCCTTTGTACAATGTGTTGTGACAATGTATTGCTTGTTTGTATGGTGCTTTTACTTTGCTTGGAACCAGTGATTATTCAGCAACGGGACCAACGGCTTTACGTGACTTCCGAACCACGTCGAGAGTGAACTTCTATCACCAGAAATACACATCTCTCACTCCTCAATGGAATGGCCGAGAATCGAACCAGCAACCACCGAGGTGGGACGCCAATACCACACCAACCACGCCGCTGAGGCGCAACAAACCTTCGTAGCCACCAATAGTTTGCTATCAATCCTCTCTCCCTTTGCTAGAGAGAGGAGGAACTTGCTTTTACAAAAGTTTTAATACTCATGTAGGAATAAGCAAAACTCAAGCAAAAAAGCTGCAGTCTCACCTGTATAACACATGATCCAGCACATGATGGAATGACTTCTCATTGCCCACCAAGTAGAGAAGAAGAGAAAGGAAAAGGAAAGAGACCAGTCATTTCATTCATTCTCACTTTCATACACCGGACCCAAGGAAAGTGTCAAAGGACCTGTGGGCAACATCCCACAAATAGAAGTGAAGTGAAGGCGGTCTGACAACGCCATGTGACTGCCTTTAAAATCCTTTGAACATAAAAGTTCTTTTTGAAAGCCAATGAATGGCCTAACCCTCTAACATCATGTGCTCTTGCATGCACTGTGTTAGGACTGGGGCATGAAGTCGAACCATAAGCTTGTCTGATAGTTTCATGAAGCCAAAAGGAGATCATATTCTTCAGACACTTCTTTCTTGTTCTGCACAGTGCTAAGGAAAAGCCTTTGTCACCCTGATCTCAGGGGAGTCCTTCTCAGATAGCAGCTTAGTGCTCTGTCAGGGCAAAGGAGCAATTCATCCGGATTGTTGTCAACAGTCATTAAGGAATGGAATGGAAAAGGATTCAAATCTATCATCATGAGAAGAGGGGTTTTGAGTCTTAGCCACAAATTCCAGGACAAATTCAAATGCTACAGACATCCAACCCCTCTTATATTTGACATCAAAGAATAGGCCATGGAGTTCAGCAACAGGTTCCTGTCTGATGCACGGTGTAGAGGCTTGAACAGAGCAAAGGTGCTGTCCAGTGCCAAAGTCAGGTCCCAATTGGGTGGTGTAAGTTCTTGTGGAGGGCAAGGTGGGTCAAAGCTCTTGAGAAGCATTGAAATCTCCCATGAGGAAGAAAAACTTACATTCCTCACATGTAAAACTGCACTCAAGACAGCTCTGTAGCCCTTGATGGAAGACATGAAAAGATGTTTCTCTCTACAGAAAAAAACAAGAAAGTCTGCTACTTGCTGAATAGAAGTTCTGACTGGAGAGAGACTCCATTGACAACACTCACCACAGTAAACGGCCCACTTGCCCTGGTGTACGGCTGACAAAGATCTTTTGAGAAAACCATACATCTCTAATGCTGCTCTGTAAGAAAAGCCTCTCACTCGCAGGAGATACTGAATAGTCTCCAGCCAAGAAGAGATAGGGACCCTACTGAGTGTGGTCTCTGGAAGTTGGGTTGACACAGAAGATTGTGCCTCGAAGGAATCTCTGTGAAGAGCTTCTGACACTAGGGTTATGAGATCAGGGAACCATTCCATGTTAGGCCCGAAGGGAGCAACTAGTACTAGTGTGGTCGAATTAGCTGAAAATGACGGTCAACCTGGAATTCTTTTTCCCTGTAACATATTTAACAGCATTGAAAGTGCAATTTTACATAAATTTGAAAAATCATATGCCTTACTTTGCCTTATTTGGGGAAAAAGTTGCTTGTGTTTGAAGAGAGGGAGGTCTACAGAAATGATTCCATATCCCATCACATTAAACAAGAATTCCACATTAATATTAAGGTTAGTCACAACTATTGGCTTTTTATTCAAAGATATATTGAACAAACTGAACATAAGGAAGGTCAGGAGAATGTACAGGGGCCTAGGGCCCAAACGGTCCAACAAGTGGTCTTCATAATTCAATATTTATGACTTCCGCACAGCGTAACTCTTCTAACCTAACACTTTTGCAACAAATATTGGAGGAAAATTTAAAACAACAGAGAAAAGAATGAAACAAAAGTATATACTCTTGTGTTTTGAAAACTAACCAGCAGTGTTATTAATGATTATTAAGTCTAAGGATCCATTATGTAAGTATTGACACCATCGTCTGTGATATCGACATCTGCAACAACAAATCGATTTTGGCAGTCCTTGCCTCTACAGTCACCACGAGCTAAAACACAGTTGAGCCCATTCTTCCAACAAGAGCATGCCTAAGTGCCACAGGTATTTTTTGAGGACATTTTACATTTGCAGTGAATGTACTTAAGGAGATGAGGTGGGCCTGGCTGAAGGTCAGTTTTGACCAGAATCAATGTGTTCCCCTGAAACACCCATTTTACGTCCAAATATTTCCAATGGGACACCTGCAGAAGAAATCTCAATGCATGAAAAGGTGCTGCGCTTTCTGATGACGGGAGACGTCCAGGGTCGAGAGCAGAACGGGAGGCAACATTTTCCATGAATTTCTTCAGAAAGGGCAACATTTGATGATGTCATTTGGCCTCTTTGATAAGGTTCGTGTGACTTTAGGGACCATTTGTCTGTGTAGCCATCAGATACAAGGATCACAGAATCATATCAAGCCAAAGTACTGATCTGTAACCTGACTATATGTTTCTTTTAATGGTGTTGCAGTAATGCAACACCATCCACCATGCATATAATGGTATTAACATCACACGATGCTACCTTCTTGAGGAGATAATTCCACAGCATTCATTTTGATATCTTCCTCATCATACCATCAGTACCTGGAGTTATTTCAAGTGTTCGCAATCTGTCGCTAAAAGTGTTTGTGATCTGTTGGTAATAAGATTAATGTGAGAATAGTAAGATAAAACATCTACTAAGTTAGTTTATCGAGTGAATTATTGAAAATTCGCACAGGATGGCAGAGAGCTCCAACTGTGGGAAGCAATGGCAAAATCTCACATGCCTTGCAGATATGCATTATGATGAGTTAGCAGGAAGGGAACTGGCTTTTCTCATCTATGAGATCAATAACAGCCCTAACCAAAAAGATGCAAAATGTTCATAGACATACTGGAAGGATATGATCCTTCAATCTGGGACAAGTCAGCAGAAAATATTATGAAAATAAATGAAGGAGTACCAAATAAAATTAAAGTGGTCAAGAGACTTATAAAGAAAATTTACATCAATCAACACATTCCAACAAAGAAAATGAATAAGGTGAACATTGTGAATATACTAATTGATGCAATAGGAAAAAGAATGCCTAAAGCATGTAAACGGTGTAAGGTGTGGTATAGCATTGTAAATCCACAAAACCTGATCAAGAAATGCTATGCATGCAACATACTCACGCATCCTCAATGCGCAGAAGTCCAGCAAAATACAAGTAAGGATACAAGAGTATTTTACTCAATATGTCTATCATGGATAGATAATGTTATTAAATTGAGACAATGTACAAATAGTAAAGGATGAAGAAGATGAGGAAGAGGAAGAAGAGGAAAATGGAAAAGAAGAAAATAAAACTGAAATAATAACACGAGAAAAAATAATGAAAACAAAGAGCAGGACAAGAGTATAGATGCAGAGATACTCATAGATACTACATATGAGGCAATAAAGCAGCATACATACGATGAAATAAATTACGACATGACAACACAAAATTAAATCCCAAAGAGACTTTACCTAGATCTTCATACTGATGGGAAAGGGCAAGACAAGAGAAAAGAAAAGCACAGTCTGCACTCTTTTGAAAAGAGGGAATTGCAGATTCTGTGAAAGAAGTTACTACAAACTTCCCAAGGTATGTCACAATTATGAGATTTATGGCAAATGTGCATACCTAGATAGTTATGAGGATGAATGCAGACATCTACATCCAAAAATATGCAAAAACTTAAAAGAAGGAAAAGGATGTAAGTTCAACAAAAATGTAAATATATGCACCCTGTAGTAGCCATGAATCAAAATCAGTTAAATAATAAAATCCAAAATAAACAAGAAACAAATAAAGAAAGGAACAAAGAACATGAGTTGAAGGAAAAAAACAAGTCATCACCGCGCTATGGAATGTCAGCATCGAGAATGCAAGCATCAGCTCCAAGATACAGTGCAAAGAACAAGCACTGTATATACGATGCCAGGGGATGGTGCACATATGGAGATAATTGCAGATTCATACACAAAATGAATAATCATGAAAAAGTAAGATCAAATATATTGGAAAAGTTGGATTATTTAATGTCAGAATTTCTAGAAATGAAGAAAAGAACAACATACCAGAACAGGAAAGAGACATGGGAAAATCCTTATTATTACCCATATTAAATGAAGGAGATAACACACAAACCATCATAGTGATGAATGCGCAGGGTTTAGTTACAAGTAACTCAAAATGAAAAATAGAGTACTTAGAAGAACTAACCCAAATTGAAAAGAAAATAGATATAATGAATTCATGCATTATTTTGTGATAATATTTTCTCTGTGTTGCTTTTATCGTTTTACAATGTGTTATATACCAAAATGATCGCAATTTAGTGTACATTACAAAAAAAAAATTAACTCGTTACCTTTAACCGTTTTGTGCATAGCGCAATTTGAATACAATTATATATGAAATTTTGTTTTAGCACTATCATATATCGCATTATTTATATATGATAATGATAATTTTTTTCATTTCTGATGGTTGCAAACTAAACTTCAGGCAATGACAAAAAAAAGAAGCCAAAAATGAACTCTTAATCTTGAAAACTAAGCGCGCTGTGATTTTTTGAAAAAAATATTTTTTCCGCTTCCGCGCTCACTCCGAGAACGCCTCGGCACACGGAAGACGATTTTTAATATACCCCTTCGGCGTTTAAGGGTTAAAGACCTTGGTGTGATGTTGAATAGGAACATGTTATGCAATGATCAAATAGCAATTCTGTTGGCAAAATGCAAAGCAAAAATGGGGATGTTGTTATGGCACTTCAAAACAAGAAAAGCTAAACACATGATTATGCTTTATAAAACGTATGTACATAGTCCACTTGAATATTGCAGTATGATGTACCCACATTACCAAAAGGATATTGCACAAATAGAGAATTAACAAAGGTCCTTCACAGCTAGAACAGAAGAAGTTAAGGAAATTGACTACTTGGAAAGACTACAATTTTTAAAATTATATAGTCTAGAAAGGAGAAGAGAACGCTAAATGATAATACAGGCATGGAAACAGATAGAAGAAACTGCCGAAAACATCATGGAGCTATAAAATATCAGAAAGAGCAAGCAGAGGTAGATTAATATTGCCCAAAACTTTACCAGGAAAACTAAGGAAAGCACACAGGACATTAATCCACTATACACCAGCATCGACAATGCAATGTCTATTCAATGCATTGCCAGCTCATCTGAGGAATATATCAGGAGAAAGCGTAGATATGTTTAAAAATAAGCTCGACAAATATCTAAGCTGCATCCCAGACCATCCAAGATTGGAAGATGCAAAATATACCGGAAGATGCATTAGCAATTCTCTGGTAGACATTAGAGGTGTCTCACACTGAGGGACCTGGGGCAACCCGAACAAGATGTAAGGTCTGTAAAGTAAGGTCTCTCTCTCTCTCTCTCTCTCTCTCTCTCTCTCTCTCTCTCTCTGAAAAATTCCTATCCAATGGTCTCTCTCTCTCCTCTCTGTTATTGGCTGTACATACGTATATATTTTCAATGGTAAAATGTTCAAGATGACTTTGAAATGATAATAATAATGATATTGTTAGAATACAATAAAGTTTTGTACATACTTACCCGGCAGATATATACTTAGCTTATGTCTCTGACGTCCGACAGAAATTCGAATTTCGCGGCACTTGCTGCAGGTAGGTCAGGTGATCTACCCCCCTGCCGCTGGGTGGCAGGAATAGGAACCATTCCCGTTCTAGAACCAGATTTTCTCTTCCACCTGTCTCCTGAGGGGAGGCTGGGTGGGCCATTCATCGTATATATCTGCCGGGTAAGTATGTACAAAACTTTATTGTATTCTAACAATATCATTTTTGTACATGCAACTTCCCCGGCAGATATATACTTAGCTGATTGACACCCTTGGTGGTGGGTAAGAGACAACTATTTACTGAATAGACAGGTAAACAACATACGTTGTAGGTAATAAATAAATAAAACCTTGGTTCCTACTTGTTCAGGCGGAAGATTCCATGGCTAATGCCTAGGAATCTGCTTCGCCTCAAGAGCCTCAGCGAGGATGTGACCTATGGCTAAGAGTTCTTGTGGGTCTGTCGATGGCGTCTTATCCATTTACTCGACAGAGCCTCTTACATGACAATATGCCTATGCCTAGTGGCATAATTAAGGAGCACAACACCGATCCCGATCACCTGATCCTAACACGAGGGTTAGTGCTTAAGTTGAAAAGAGTTATCCCCAAACTCCTTTCAAACAACCCAAAGAAAAAAACACGACGTTAAATAAAATTTAACTCACTAGTTAAGGATCAGTATCGGCTCCCTATCCCAGCAATGTATCCGCAGACACGTATCAACCAAGAGAGAAGGATCTCTCGTAGGTTATCTTGACATCCTTCGGATAATGGGAAGTCAACACAGAGTTGCACCTCCCGTATGTGACAGCTAATATGTCCTTATGACATATTGTTAAGGAAAGAACAAGAATTCGGAAAAGCTCGCACTTCATGCGCTTTTAATTCTCAGCTGTTTGAAGGAATCATCAATGCACTTATCAAGTGCTTAGGAGATCACATTGTCTCAAAGAAGGCCAGGGCGTTCTTTGATATAGATCTCTTCTGGGTGAAGCCTGGAGCCTGGCTAGCGCTTCGTGCCTGGCAGGCGCCTAGCGCCTGTCTAGCGCCTCGCGCCTGGCTGGAGCCTTGCGCCTGAATGGCGCCTAGAGCCTGGCTGGAGCCTCGCGCCTGGATGGCACCTCGCGCCTGGCTGGCGCCTGATTGGCTCCTCCCTCCTGGCTAGCACCTCGCGCCTGGCTGGAGCCTTGCGTCTGGCTGGCGCCTTGCGCCTGGAGCCTGGCAGAAGACTTCATGATTACTGTCTATGAGTCTGCATGCCTCAAGAGTTTCAGCGAGGTAGGGACCTATGACTGACAAACCCTTCTGGATCATATCAATGGGGGCTAGCCCGCTTACACGACAGAGCCTTCTCGGATCGTGCCAATGGGGGCTGACCCACTTACATGGCAGAGCCTTACCTGTATCATATCAATGGGGACTAGCCCTTTTACATGACAGAGCTTTAGGTTTCTCTTTACTGGAAGGAGCCTTGCGCCTGGATGGATCCTCAATCCTGACTGGAGCCTAGCCTTGAAGGAGCCTGGCACCTGGATGGCGCCTGGCAGGCTTCTAGAGCCTGGCTGGCTCCTAGAGCCTGGCTGGCGCCTCGCGCCTGGCTTGGCTCCTCCACACTTGCTGGAGCTTGGAGCTTGGAAGAGTCTCTAGGCTGTCTGGCGATGTCCACATCGGACACTCTTATATCTGTCCGATTTGTTCGCCTCTGGCGCATTTGCGCCAGGTTGGAGGTCCGCTCCTTCTCAGTATCCGACCATGACAGAGTTCCTTGGAACTGTCCGCCTCTGGCGTTTTTCGCCTGTATTGGCATTTGGCGCCTGGCTGGCGCTACATTGTCCGAGAGTCCTGAACAACCACATAGTTTATCAGGAGACTGGAAAAGGGTGGAAGAAATTCTTCCCCTTTGAGCTTTTGGCCCCTGGCAAGGGGAGGTGATTGTAGTCAGCTACATCCAGTAGACGACAGGATATCTAACAATACGAGAGAGAAGAGTCTTCCTCCAAGGAGGATCCTTCGTGAATACTTCCTTTGCTAACGAGATCTCTTTTTACATGTTGATGAGGTTCCTCGTTGCAGAATCTTCCCTATCCTTGCCCGAAGGAAGGGAAGGAGTCTGGAAGTCGAAGGAGACTCAGAGCTGAAATTGGGTGGAATCCTGATTTCTAGCTCTTATTTTATCCTTCTGAATACCTTCTGGGAAGCATTTCGAGCCCTCATTGCACCCCGAAGACTCTGTAGGCAAATGTTTAAACCATCTCTTCTTCTGTAAATGAAAATGTAAGTACCCTGCCTGGGCAACGAAACTTCTATCTGAAAGCGTTGCGTCAGGAATAGAGGGTTTTAGTTCTTTTGCTAGACATACTATGCTGGCAAGAACCCATTGCCGAGTCTCCATTGAATCTGAAGCGAGATTCCAATGCACAAAAAATTCACTTGTCTTCTTGGTCGTTTAGGGCTAAGAGAAACAAAGAATTCCTTCATAAACTTTCTCAAAGAAGTTTGATGAGGAGCAGTTCCATTTTGTCGGAACACGGAATCTGAGGCCACAAAAAGATCCCATTCGAAGTACATGATATCCTATTGCGGTATCGTATAAGATCCCGAAGATCTTAATCCTCGGTTATCTCTAATTCCCCTTGTAGAGACAGAGTATAGCCTTTTACTGCGTTCTTTGATAGCAGATATATGTAATAAATACATTTTAGAATTACATATCTGTAAATAAAACCCATGACCTGAGGTCATTGGCGAATTAGGAGCGTCCTACGTGACTAAATCAAATCTAGATCACGCTATGCAATGCCTGCAGTAGCCTGGTTTAAGTTTGTTTGAAAACATAATCATTTTACATTTCTGTCAACTAGTCATAACAACTTCCATGGGAAGCGGTTGACCTATTAACCTGCGCCGGAACTTTGTAACTTCCGAGCCGGCGGACTACGTATGTTTTTATGTGAATCGCTGAGATAGCTAATGTATCGCTATCAACGTGATGCTCTAAGAAGTTAGTTCATTCCTATCGATCAAACGGAACGGTCTCCTGACCGAACTGTCTCTCTTGTTATGGAGTGCAGAAATAAAGTTGTTGTACTATTATCAACTTATCCGTTTGAATCATCTCCTTTACACTAAGAAGAACCATTTTACTAAGATACCACATAAGAGAGGAGAAAAGAAGGAACCAGTAATGCTTACGAACAACAGTCGTAAGAAAAGACAAACAGTCTTTCGCAAAAGCGAAATGACCAAGAATGGTGGCAGCCTCTATGAAGAATAACATTAACAAGACCCATATCAGCCGACCGAAGAACTGCAATCACCAACTTCCAGCTATAAGTCAATAATAAACAGAGGAAACGGGATCTTCAATCAACGCAACATTTTATGAAGACGAAGATATGTCCTTCATCGAGAAGAAAACAAGCATCAACATCGACGATTGAGTGACTGTTATCACATATCTCCGAGAATCAACACCGGACGAGGAGCAGCATCAAACATCAACAGAAAGAAGAAACATAAAGGAAACAACGCGCGATCACTAGCAAGGACGCGAAGAGTAGGCCAAGAGGAAGCAACGTGAGGAAGGGGGCTGTGACGTCATCAATCTTGGACTTCTTCATGCAACCCGAGGAAGGGAGGAGACCGTGACGTCATCACGACTTCCGACGCGGGAGAGAGGAAACTGTGACGTCATCCCATGTCAACAATCCTTCCCCATATAACCCAGAGCTAAGTAGAATTTTATCTATTCAGGTTTTTTCTCAGTGAAGTGTTGTTCATCAGGAGTCGATCGTCCAATATTACAGGAGGTGAGTTGTTCGCCATCTTAATCTTCATTCATTACAGGAATCAATCTTCAACTACAAGTTCTCGCCCGCAGATTCTTTTTCTCGTTGTTGCGAATCGTTTTCTTGCAGGAATTCTCCGTATAATATCTTTATCAAATTATCTGTATTTCTGTTATCTTTTTGGGGGATTTTCCTATTATTTGCAACACATTTTTATTTTATATTGAATATGCGTTTGCGCAGTGGACGTTCGTATCTATACAGTGTTAGTGAAACAGTTAGGTATCGTATCAGTCGGAAAAAACACGAATACAAGAGGAACACCTATAAAACCAAAAATCCAGTAGTAAAATTAACTTGGTTCAGGACACTAATTTTTCCTGTTCAAGGTCCTGGAGGTAAATATAGGTTTGAGTTCTTCGAGTTCTACGCGTAAACAAGCTTCTATGGCTCAGCCTAGTGTTGTAGAACGGGAGGCAGTAATGGCCGACCGGTTAAATGAACATCAGAAAAACTTACGTAACTCCACGTGGGTTACAAGATCCAATATCGCTGTGAATGTGTTCATACACTTGATATATTTAATCTGTATGGCAGTCATGTTGCCTGTAGCTTTAGTGCGGTGTTGTGTTAAAAAGCTAACGCCTGACAGTACGGAACTAGGTGTGTATAAACAGATAAAAGCACACATGTCTAAATGTACTGACCTTGATCCCTTGCTTACTCAAGCTTTTGCAAAAAATGAGGATAAGCCACAACAAGTAGACGAAGTTAATCATAATCAAGCAGCAGGGATGACTTGTTACAATTGCAATAGGCCAGGTCACGTAATGTCAGACTGTCGGACGCGTTTTTGTTCAATTCATAACAGTACCACACATTCATATAATCGATGCTACTCGCGGAATCAACAGCAGAATCCTAAAAACACGCAAACAGTTGCCTATGTAAACAAAAAGAAAGGTCCTCAGTACTATAAAAACAAACAAGCAAACAGGAATGCTGCTCAACAGCAGAACCAAACAAATCGTGCTTCAGGTACCTCTGTTCCTGGGCCGTCTAGCCAGAACTCGCAAGGTCAAGCAAATTTTTAAGGGGTGCTAAACAAAGCAAATACCAAGTAGTTCGCTCCAAGGGGGGAGAGGACGATGTTGGGTCATCCATATCAACATCTTTTGTATCAAATAATCAGTTTAATCATTTATCAGATCATTGTGAGGCAATCGATTTTCCTATGAAACACACGGCCGAATTAAAAAAATCTGTGCAGGTTCCCGTAGATTTGCAACAAATTCATGCAATTATAAGTCAAGACGAGTTACGACCAACCTTACATGCAGTAAATTTGGACCAAAAGTCATTTACTTTGTTCTTTGATTCTGGTAGTCCACGTAATATCATGGATTTGAGGACTCATCATGTACTCTTTTCAAACTTCCCTATAGAGAAGTCCGGAGTAAGACTCTCGGGTATAGGAAATAATGAATTAAATGTGGTAGGAGTAACTCATGTTCAGTACAAGGTCGGTAAGCGTCCCGCAGTAATTATCGGATACCCATCTATGGGCACTCAAAATATTACCTTAGCCCCTGCAAAACACGGCGTGTATATCAAAGGAAAATTCTATAAGTCTTCTAATACCCTAAAATCAGTTTTAGATAATAAGGAGACAGACAGAGTAGTAACATATGTCGAAGAACCAATCACTTGTCTCATAAACCAAGAAATAATCCATGCGACCCAACAGAATTCTCGCTCACCCGTAATATCAGCTTGCACGCAAACTCTCGAGCCGAACGTAACTTCGAACATATTAGTGCGTGTAAAGAAAACCTTGCCGGGATCTGAAATGCTAATCCTTTCCGACACTCTGAAAACACACGGATTATCCGTCACACAAGCCATTTATACAGTCGGCTCACAACAACAATGTAACATCGAAGTCTGTAATCATTTGAATACCACTTTAGTAATCCACAAAAATCAACATATCTTGGATGTGGAAGTTTATAAACATCGCATTCTTACCGTAGCTGAGATCAATCACGCTCAATCAGTTGCGGATGAATCCCTTTTGCAATCTATAAAAAATAAAATCAATAAGGACACTCAAGAAGAAGAAATTCAGCAGAAAGTTTTGAATCTTTTAACTGAATATCATGATGTTTTTTCCACTACGGATGGAACCTTAGGAAAAACGGATGTCATCGAGCATCAAATAAGGCTAAAGGACAAACAGAAAGTAATCTATGTACCTTCGTACAGACTTCCTATGAAATTTCAGAATGAGATAACTGGGGAAGTAGGTAAAATGCTAAAGGAAGGAGTCATTAGGAAATCAAACAGCCCTTATAATTTTCCGTTAATAGTAGTACCGAAAAAAGATCAAACTTGGCGGATATGCGTCGATTTTCGTCGCTTAAATGAGGAAATAATCCCTGACCGATTCCCAGTGCCATGTACTGACGATATTTTATCTCTACTAGGTCAGAACAAATATTTTACCAGCTTGGATCTACTAAAGGGCTTCCATCAGATTCTGTTGGAAGAAGAGAGTATCCCATACACTGCCTTCAGCACAGCCAGGGGACATTATGAATTTTTGCGTATGCCTTTTGGTTTACGTTGTGCTCCTATAACTTTTACTAGAATGATAAACATTGTGTTTGGAGACTTGTTAGGAGATATCCTACATGCCTATATGGATGACCTAGTAATCTTTTCTAATACCTTAGAAGAACATCTACGTAAATTAGAGTTAGTGCTACAAAGACTAAGGCAGCATAACCTAAGGGTAAAGATAAGTAAGTGTGAATTTTTTAAAACAGAATTAGTCTATTTAGGTTTCACGGTGTCTAGTCAAGGTCTTAAAGTAGTCCATGATAAGGTATCGGCTATCCGTAACTTCCCGATACCTACAAACGTCAAGGGAATACAGCAATTTTTAGGGTGTAGCGGGTATTACAGGAGGTTCGTTAGGAACTACTCCATCATAGCCGCTCCCCTAACCGATCTTATAAAGAAGGGCGTAGATTTCATATGGTCTGAAAAACATCAACAGGCGTTCGATAAATTGAAAGATGAACTGTGTAGTTCTCCTATCTTGAAATTTCCTGACTTCGGTAAGGAATTCTTTATTGCAACAGACGCCTCAGACCTAGGAGTAGGTGGTGTATTGCTTCAACAATATGATAAACAGTTTTTCCCGATAGCTTTTTATTCACGTAAACTGAGGCCTTCCGAAAGTAAATATGCAGTAATAGACAAGGAAGGGCTCGCTATTGTTAATTCACTAGTACATTTTAAATTCATAATATACGGTTATCCCGTCAAGGTTCTCACTGATCATAAGCCCCAACCGACTTCTTTAAAGGCTTTAGTCACAGCCCTAAGCGAACTCGGTGGCACATGATCATCCAAGACTTTGGCGCGAGGATCAGGTATTTACCAGGGAAAGTAAATATCATTGCCGACACATTATCACGCAACCCCTCGTCATCTTGTACAGAGCCATTAGCTGAATTAATAGATATCTCAACCTCCACGCCCATTGTTAAAACTATATCTGAACAGGAAGATCTGGGCTGGAGTGCTGAACTATTACAGACGGAACAAAGAAAAGATCAGCAAATAGAAAGAATCATAAATGTGTTAAACGGAAATCCGAAGGAAAAGGAATATATAAAGTATAAGCAGCAGAATTATATAATCAAAGATAATATCCTGTGTCGATCCGTGACGAGAAAAACCCGCAACACACCACAGTTGAATAACAACCAGGTGGTGGTACCTATCTCACTCATACCCACTGTCTTAAAATGGTTGCATGAAAATCCACTGCATGGACACCCGGGTTTTTCCATAATGTCACAGAAAGCCAAATCTTTATTTTATTGGCATACGATGCTTACAGATATAAAAAAGCACATAGCAAATTGTCGCACTTGTCAAGAATACAAAGGGCACACGAAGACACCTGTCAGCCTAGGGGCTTACCCCGTGCCAAATCAACCCTTTGAAAGAGTACACTTAGATTTATTAACAGGATTTTACGAGTCAGACAGAGGAAATAAGCACCTCCTAGTAATCATAGATGCCTTGACTCGATATACAGAACTGATAGCGCTAAAAACAAAAACCGCAGTAGAGTGCGCTAGGAAGTTTTACGAGTGCTACATTTGTAAACATGGAATTCCACACACCATTATATCAGACTTGGGCGGGGAGTTCAATAATCATTTCCTTAACTCCTTGTGCGAATTCCTTTGCATAAAGAAAATCAATACCATGATCTATCACCCAGAGTCTAATGGGCTAGTGGAAAGGGCAAATCGTAAGGTTTTAAACATTTTAAGGGTCACCTTAGGGGGGGCAGACCCCAACTGGGACATTGCCATACCTGCAGCACTAAGCAAACTTAATCACTCACATCATGTGTCTATTAAAATGACACCGCACGAGGCACTGTACGGTATCCCAGCTAGAACACCTTTCCATGTATTAACGCCAACAACCAATTTATCAAATCCTCTAAAGGATGTTATGGATGCAAGCATAAGTCGATATAATATACTTCGTAAGAATTTAGAAGAAGCACAAATTATAATGAAAAGAAATCATGATAAAATAGCTAAGCCAACTAGAACATATGCCGTGGGCGATAAGGTACACATACAAGTATACGTACGTAAAGGACTAAATTACAAATTGACACCTAAGTTAGAAGGCCCGTTTAACATTTTAGAAACATTAACGGCCAATAGATTTAGGGTTCAAAATGTATCCCAACCCACTGATATGAGAATAGTTCCATTGGCACATATCAGAATCTAAAGAAAGGTAGATGGAGTGAGGGAAAAATGGTTGTATTTATGAAACTTGTATAATAATTTATATATATATATATATATATATATATATATATATATATATATATATATATATATATATATATATATACATATTATATATATATATCATATTTGTATGTAAACATATTCTTTAACATGAGTTATTACATATATTTTACTCATTGCAGGTTTCCAAAATGAATCTGTTATTGTTGGGAGTGATGGTGTTTGTTCAGATATCTTTGTTGTATGGAAAGAGCGCTAAGACGAAAGAAATAGTTTTTAATCATGGCACAATTATCGAAAGAACAGTAGACATTTTCATTACATCGAGTAATATAGTCATAGAAGTAGACATGCAAGCTATCTTTTTGCCTGAAGATGACGTCCTTAACTTAAAGAATGACCTGTTGAGGTTTGCCATTTCGCTTAAGGAAATGCACCAACGTTATTTTCATGCTAACTCAGAGATTTCGCTAGCTCAAACCCTAAGTGTCGCAGAAATGTTATCTTACGACTTGCAGAATAAAACCGCTGAGGCAGAAGAACTTGCTCGAGACCTGCTGATGTGGTCTGTGCGGCACAATAATCTCGAACGCCGCAACCCGCTTATTCTTGCTGGACTAAACATCTTGGGATCTGTTGTGAGTCTAGGCTTAGGAATTTCAAATCGCCTTTAGATAAATAATCAAAATAAAAGAATTGAGTTTTTGCAACACAAAACCGAATTAGCTTTGTCTGAACTTCGCAGCCAGTTATCTTCAATCAATCAAATAATGAGTTTGGTGAACGAACATTCTAGTAATATCGATCAGATTATGGAAGTTCAACATTTGCTGGCTACGTTAGCTTATTATAGTTCGAAAATAGATCATATCCGTGTCAAAATATCACATTTTATTGAGAAATCAAAGGACTATGTAGAAGCTATTACGTTAGCAACAAAGGGTGTGTTATCTCCACACCTTTTGCCTATTAAAGATCTGACGTTAACTTTGGAGAACGGACGGGAGAAACTAGGTTATATTCCTTTATTAGACGCCCATAAAGTAGAGTTCTATTATAGCCTAATATCGGTCAGCGTTGAAAATTATAGGATTATGATCACCATTCCTTTTGATTCTTCCGATGCTTGGCAATCATACAAAATAGCACCGTTTCCAACTTTCATGACGAATAACTCAAGTCCAGTAATATCCAATTTGACGGGACGTGTTCTGATTTCTCCTGATAGGAAATCATTTACAGTCATTAAAGACTTAGATAAACTCACTCACTGTTCAGAAGCCATGAATAATAAAGTTTGTACAGCTGACTCTTTTGAATTCTATCCTATATCAGTGGATTCATGTGAGTTAGGCATAGTGCTAAACGGCTCTCTCTCTCATACACGCGAAGGTTGTCTGAAGAAACTTTATCCCTTTTACAATAATAAGTTCAATTACAGAATGAATAATGGCTCCTGGATCCGATACGACAACGACGGTTTTCAAGTCGAATGCCCGGACGGGACCACCGCCCATTCACAAGTCTTTGTAGCAGCTGATGGCTGTACGGGGACATCTACAAACTACACCGTCAGAGGGGTCAACACGATAATACGTGAGAAGACGTATTTTGCGAACTATACCTGGGCGACTACAATTATCCCATCACTACCTCTCCCATACAACGCGCGGGTAGCTCATCATTTGACGCAACTGGCTGAGATGAACCACGCGTCACCGACTTATGCAGGTGGAGAAAATCTTTGTTACTACGTGCTGCTGGCCGTGTTCAGCGTGACGGCCATATTGGTTATCGCCGTCAACATCTTTGCTTGGCGTAGGCTGAGGCGTACACAGAAGGATGTTCAAGGAAACGTGTTGCCGCATCCAGATGACGTACCTGTTGCGCTTAAGGCGTATACATTTAGGGCCGCTTGAAACTGGCCATTTCACTTGGTGCCTAGGAAAATTGTCTGGAATTGTGTTGTGTGTGAAAAGCGGTCTGTACGCTGGCAAAATGTAGGACAAGAAAGACTCACGCCTTTGCATTTGAACAGTTAAAGTATCTCCCGGGCACCTAATAAAATATTATACCCCAATATATATATATTAATATACTCCTAAAAGTATTTTTCGGGCACCTAACAAAATATACCAGCCCTATATATTAATCTGTGCACACTTATACTGTTATACCATTGTACATTTATATTTATCTATTACAAAGAGTGACAAGTACTCTTTAACAATTATCCATGATCATGTTTGTGTTTCCCAGTAACCGCTATTCTTAATCAGGTTACCTATTACCATAATCTTCATGTATACATGTTAACCTTTTGATTTTTTTGGTACCTAATAATTATTATTATCAAACATGGATCTATATTTTCCATGCATTTATCTTTGTTTATGAATATGTCCAAAAAGGGTATGTAACAGAACCTTTTTATGCATTTAATCACTTGTTATGTTTATATCTAAACATATGTTACGAGCACACTCCTAAGAAACCATGTTTAAAGTAACTTTTGTTATTCAAGGCTTGAATGGTAACAGTCCGAGCCTAATGTAATAAATACATTTTAGAATTACATATCTGTAAATAAAACCCATGACCTGAGGTCATTGGCGAATTAGGAGCGTCCTACGTGACTAAATCAAATCTAGATCACGCTATGCAATGCTTGCAGTAGCCTGGTTTAAGTTTGTTTGAAAACATAATCATTTTACATTTCTGTCAACTAGTCATAACAACTTCCATGGGAAGCGGTTGACCTGTTAACCTGCGCCGGAACTTTGTAACTTCCGAGCCGGCGGACTACGTATGTTTTTATGTGAATCGCTGAGATAGCTAATGTATCGCTATCAACGTGATGCTCTAAGAAGTTAGTTCATTCCTATCGATCAAACGGAACGGTCTCCTGACCGAACTGTCTCTATTGTTATGGAGTGCAGAAATAAAGTTGTTGTACTATTATCAACTTATCCATTTGAATCATCTCCTTTACACTAAGAAGAACCATTTTACTAAGATACCACATAAGAGAGGAGAAAAGAAGGAACCAGTAATGCTTACGAACAACAGTCGTAAGAAAAGACAAACAGTCTTTCGCAAAAGCGAAATGACCAAGATATATACATAGGTGATTCTTCCCTCTGAAAGTGAAGAAAAAACCTCGCTATGTGATTCACAGAGGCATCGGAAGAGGACAGTTTCCTCATTCCATCTAGCACGATCTGCAGCAATTCTATGTCTTAGTCATGACTATTGTCATTTACCTTGAAAAATCCTCTCATTCATGTCCACTTCTGGTCAGTCTGCACGCGGACAGACTCAGAGTGGAGAGGTTTTTCAGGTCTATTTATAATAGATTATGATAGAATATCCAGATACTCTTGGAAAAGCCTTACGAAACATGCTGTGAGAAGAACGTGGACTTCTTTGTGAATCCAAACCCTCTCTAAGGCCAAAATGAGGCATTCATCCTCTCTTCCTTTGATGCCCATTTATCTTAATATCTGTTAAGAATTTATAACTAGGGGAAAAAAGACTAAAGTTTATTCCCCTTCTTTAAATTAAAGATGTCGTATATTGCTACCTCTCTTGGTTCAAGGAAAAGGAAGCAGTCTATAGGAAGCCTGTTCGTCTTCTACCTTGAATAGAGATCTATGAAGAAGACTTTCCGCAGGTTCTCACAACTCTTTTCAATAAATGTTATACATACGTTAACAGTTATTATCTTCGATCGAGAAGGTTCTCACGGACATGCAAAATCTTGCATCGAACCTCTTAAGGATCGTTACGTTCCGTGTCTGTTCCCAAATAGGTTCTCTTTTGTTAACGCGAACAGGGGCGAAAAAAGAGATTCTCGATGCTCTTTGTGATATGAGAGAGTCGTGGAATTGGCCTAAGTGATTAAAATAAATAATTTCATCCTTCCTTGTAAGTGAACCCTTTCCGATTAAATGGGTAACGAAATCAGGAACGAATCTTGCCGTTACCGAGCCTGCTGTCCGAGAGGCTACTGGACTCTTAGGTTAATAACTCGCTAAAACGAGAAAATATCTTGGATGGTGCTTCTGGTGCATTGCGCCAGGCTGGCGCTTCTGACGCTTTGCGCCAGGCTGGCGCTTCCTTCTAGTTCTTTTTAGGTTATGTGCCAGAACATCTGTGCCTTTATGGTACCCAACATCCTTCACATGTTAATTCCGTTCTTAGTAGGAAAAAAAAACTTTTATTTACGTAGTATAGTCCATTCAGGGAAACAACTTCTGCCACTAAGAGAATGTTTCCCATCCGACTCACCCATCTTCTCTTGAGCAATATCCGATTCTAAAATGGTTGTGTGCGTTTCTAGAAAGGATGAGAGAATTATATTATATCGTGCTCTGCCGTATTAGAATCCTTTATAATACTGTCACATTGTGGTAAACAGCATTAATCTAGGAAACCTTTGTAAGGATACTAGGAATTCTGTAGTTAACCTCGGTATGTGCATAAGACTTGACCATACCGTAGTCTTAAAGTGAATTCTCTACTACATTCATCTTCTCACTAAGCATGTACTCTAATAAGCCATGCTTTCGTAAGCATGAGAGCATTATATAATATAGAGTTCCGCTGCGTTAGAATCCTTTAATAATGTTACCTACGGTAAAATGTAGTAATATCTTTCTTATTGAAAGCTTCTTAGCAAAACGCAGACAATATTTTACTTATGTTTGCTTAACTATCCCCTCAATCCGAGGCTAAAACCGCGATTGTAGGGGAGAGACACGGTTAGTCATTCCATCCCGCAGGAGAGAGACATGTAACCGACCACTCATGACCGACACCTACACGGTACTGCGTTGGTCTAAGCGATAGCAGTCTCCATTAGCCGTCTGGCCTTACTCTTCCAGAGTTGCCAGCTACTCCATTCAATAAAGGTATCTAATAAAATTATTATCGAACTTCAGGAAGTTCTTATTAATGCATATTTAAGCGAAACAAGACTTCGATAAATCTAGAAGCTAAGTAGGTGTTGTCTTAACAATCCCTTTAAGTGTAGTCCTTCCTAGGAAATTCCTGGAAGGATACTGGTAATTGAGTTGCTCAGCAAAGAAGTAACTACGGTATGTGCTTATGATTTGCCGTATCGTATTCTCATACAGCAGATACTCTACTACCTTCTTTCCCTGCCGAGGCAGATAGAGAAAGGAAAAATTTTTACTATCTTCGTTCTTTTCGTTAATAGAACGATAGAAAGAGTATATATATCTCCTTAAGGAAGGAAATTAATCCAGGAACTCTTTAAATCTTCGTGATTTCCTCATAAATCGCGGAAGAGACAGAATTCCTGTTCACCTGTAGGGTTTACGGAAGGAAGTAGATATTTCCTATCCGCCATCATACCCAAACGTCAATGAGATTCTTATAAGAAAACTCCCAAAGCTCTTGCCTCTTCATAACGAGGGAAGAGCATGAATGAAGAAGAGAGTCCGCATTGAGAGGAATGCCAAACACAGGAGTCTTCTGAATAATGAAAAAATGGCTTATCTTAGTATCAGAATCCTTCTGACAAAAGCGACGGCCACCTGTGCGACATCTTGCACCTTTGCCAGGGGAAAGTTGCTCAAGTTAAAAACTCAAAGAGGAGCCTCGCGACTGACCTCTCTCTCATAAGAAGATTTGGAATATTCTGGCACCTGGCTCCTTGCGCCTGGCTCCTTGCGCCTAGCGCCTGGATAGTTCCGAGCGCCTGGAATGTTCCGCACGCTAGAAAGGAGACTCGCTCCTGGAACGTTCCGCTTGTGTGGAAGGTCCCGTGCGCCCTGATAGTTCCAAGAGCCTACTAGACCCCTTTTAGAAAGAGCCTCTTGCCCGGAAACGTTCAACACTTCGTCTCTTTGAAGGCGCCTTGCGCCAAGAAAAATTTTCTAGAACGCGGCTCGCGCTCAGTTGCTGGAACGCGGCTCGCGTTTGGTTGTAGGAACGCGGCTCGCTGCTGGCTGTTGGAATGTGGCTCACGCTAGCTTGCTGGAACGCGGCTTCCTGGCTGGCTCTTGCTCAGTGTTCTCTTAGTTTTCAGAGAACGCGCTAGATCATCCAAACTCCAAACGTATACATTCTTCGTCTTTTCACTTTTCAGATGTAAGATGAAGAGACGCACTTTTTTAAGGATGCCTTTTCAATGGCTATCCTTGGCAGTCTGGGACGCTCTACAGAACCTGCCGAGGGGATGCCTGACCGGTGGGGATTCTCTGAAACCTCCTTACGGCTTTCGACATTCCTTCTCCTCTGGGCTTGGGAGCTTGAAAGAGGTCTAGGCCTGAGAACGAGACTGAGCTGATCAGACGCAACCTCCACTGCAATGGGGAACACTAGTAATCACTTCTTACCTTTTAATAGCTCGCATTTTGAGCCACAATCCTTGTCTTCAAATTGCAATTATGAATTTGAAGTTTCTGCGAAGTAAGAAGGTGATGAGGATGCAACACTACTAGTACTGTTAATACTCTAATTGCTCGTTAGTACGAGTATCCAAAAATCTTTTAAAAGAAACGTATCTAGTTACATGCTTTACTGACTCCCTAAAGTAGGAAGTCAGTTTATTTCCTCAATCAATTCTAACACTTATTACACATATTAATGAATAAATATTAATATTTCCCTTTCTTGCAAACTATGTGAGTGTCTAACGAAAATTTCTGTAGTTACACGTCATATATTCTTCGAAATTTTCGAAGCCAAATTCATTAAAAAGTTAATAAAAGCGTATGCCGAACCAAAGACCCAGTACTTCCCTGCAAAAGACAGCCCAGAAGATCGATGGCGATGAAAAACGAAAATCAAGTCAGGAGGTAGCAACAACATATGTTGACACTACCGCGACAGAGAAAATCTGGTTCTAGAATGGGAATGGTTCCTATTCCTGCCACCCAGCGGCAGGGGGGTAGATCACCTGACCTACCTGCAGCGTGTGCCGGGAAATTCGAATTTCTGTCGGACGTCAGAGACATAAGCTAAGTATATATCTGCCGGGGAAGTTGCATGTACAAAAATATAATGTCAAAGATTAATTCAGTAATAGTTTAGTATTTTAAGGTATATTTGAAGTAGGATGTTATTTAAAGTATACATATGGTATTTGAACTTTCAAGACAGGCAGTTATAAGCATTTTTAGAGAGGGTTCTAAGTATTTGTGGATTTTAACTACTCCAGGATGGGTCTGATATGTATCTCCCGCGAATATGGGGGGTCCACTGTACCCTAATATTATTCTCCTTGTTTTAACCATTTTTTTTTCTATTTGGTAATTTATTAATCTCTTCTTATGTATTTCTAATGAACACCTTCATATTCTTTGGAAGCTTGAATTTCAAGTCAGTGACCCCTGTGGTGGGTTTGTTCCATACTAGGATAAGTTTCTGAATAATAATAATTCACAAAGAGGAAAAAAATGAAGGCACTTACTTTCAGAGGACAGCCACCTGTGTGTATCTGACTCATGAGAGTTGAATGAGGGTCAGAAAGTGCTGGGCTGGCAAAGCTAGGTGGTGGTGGTGGGGGTCTACCCCCAGGTGGTGGGGGAGGCATACCCCCAGGTGGTGGTGGGGGTTTACCCCCTGGTGGTGGTGGAGGCATACCCCCAGGTGGTGGTGGTGGTATACCACCAGGTGGTGATGGTGGTATATCCCCAGGTGGTGGCAGTGGAGGACGAGGTACAGTACCAGGAGGAGGTGGCGCCACTCTGAGTGATGGGCCCATTTTGGCAAGAGTCGGAATGGGTGGTGCTGCCATAGGTAAATAGCCATAAGCCTCCGAGGCTGGAAGTGGTGGAAGGGGACTCTTCTTAGACCCTGCAACAACAAAAATAAAAGAATTCTGGCAGTGTACTATGAGGCTGGTATGAGGTGTGTTCTTATGTGGGAAAGTTAAATATTTCAGTACATACAATTGTATATTACGATAATAACCTTCTTGCATGCTTGCTTTATTTTTTATTACTACAGGTAGTCCCTGGTTATTGGCGGACTCAAACTGGCGATTTATAGCGCCATAACAGCCGAGTTTCGGTTATGGGCGCCATAAGGTGCCGATAATAGAGTTACGGTGCCATAACATACTAACAGAGGCGCCATTAATTGAAACTTGGCATCAGAAGCGCTGTAAATCACAGAGAATGGAACCCCGTCGATAACTGGGGACTGCTGCCTGTAATGCACTACACAACTTAAACCTTTTTCCTATAACCATCTTTGGTGTTTACCTCAGGTTTATGTTTCTGTGATGTAATGTAAGTGGTAATGGAGGAAAGAAGCAAAAGGGAAGGAGGGAGAGTGTATACCTTATTCAAATCACAAACCTACCACTTTTTAAAGATGTTAGTTTCAGATGTAAAACAGTCAGGTTGTGATGGATGCATGTGATCTGATATTAGTGGTTGTAGGTTTAGCTGCTACATCAGAATCTTCATATCCAATTATGCCTACAAGGGCAGGGTTTAATATCATGCAACATTTAACCAACTGTATACAGAAAACCTTGTTTCAAAGAAAATTGTAGGACTATACAATATTTTTAAAGGGTCTCTATAGGACTTCTTGAGTTACACAGAAGATTATTTCTTTGGTGGCATACAGTGGTCAAGAAAAACCCACTACAAATTTTTGTACCTGGGTTTTTTATTTTTAACACAGGTATTCTCCTACTTACGATGGGGTTAGGTTCCAAAAAACCTACTGTTTATAAGAAAAATCTTACCTCGAATATAGCCTAGCCTACACTAGGGTAATCAGTACCATCTTTACATACACGGTAAGCCTAGCCTACACTACACGGTATACTTCATACATATGTATACGGTATAGTAATTATTAATTTCAGCTAATTCTCTCGGTTCAGTGCATATTGGCTTATGATAATTCACTACAAAGAGAAATTAACAAGTTTGCCTAGCATATAGGCTACTATGGTATATCGTATACATAAGAATACAGTAGCCTAACCTACAGTAAACTCTATACTACATATACGGTATAGTAATTTATTTATTAATCATATAAGCCAATTCTGGAGGTTCAATGCATTCTGACTATGATATATAAGTAGTAAAAAATAAGAAATTGGGCACGAAACTAGAATAATTAGGACTGACATCGACATAATTGACTGATGTCAGGCTGCTGATGGCTAAGTATAATTATAAAATAAAAACATAACAAATATGCATCTTTTCCATGAATCTTTTAAAAAGTTATACGTTACTTCCCTGTATCCAATAACATTGTACGTATTCTCACACTATTGTATCATAAAATACTAACAAAGCAGTCAATGTTTTGGTTTGGAAATCAGCTGATGGTGAGTACGAGTTTATTTCGCCGTATTTAACTCAATTGACAGAATTTTCTTGCTTCTAGTTAGCATAAATGAATATCTAGATACTTTGCTTATATGAGACAAGGTCATTTTTCATTATACGAAGTGTTTTTAAGTCGTTGTGAAATAAATTATTTATTTCGTTAACAGATTGTGTTGTGGCATGTTTATTGCGTAAAAAAATTACGTGATTCCGTTCGCTATTTTCACTTTATTTCATCGTAAAATGAGCTTTACGTTATTTATCTTTTATCAGCGTGAAAACAACAGTAAAATGTGTTCTTTCAAGCCCAGAAGTTTTGATTAAAATGATTCTCTCAATTTTATTATTTTCATCTACGGTTGTGATTGAGGGCATAAGTTTACGGGAGTTTTATTCTTATTGCCGACGCATGACAATAATTATAAGCAGCTTGGACAGTTTTCTCAGCTTCGGTTACAACTTGGTTTAAATTTAACAATAGGCAGTCCCCGGGTTACAATGGGGGTTCCGTTTTTGAGACATGTTGTAACCTGAAAATCGTCGTAAGCCGGAATATTATAAAAAAATCCTAAGAAATCCTTACTTTTAATGCTTTGGAAGCATTCAAAACTAAGTAAAATGATATTGTTAAGATACAATAAAGTTTTGTACATACTTACCTGGCAGATATATACTTAGCTATAGACTCGGTCGTCCCGACAGAATTTCAAAACTAGCGGCACACGCGACAGGTAGGTCAGGTGATCCACCATTCCCGCCGCTGGGTGGCGGGGTCTGGAACCATTCCCGTTTTCTAAGCCATAATTTCTCTTCCACCTGTCTCCTGAGGGGAGGATGGGTGGGCCATTAATCGTATATATCTGCCAGGTAAGTATGTACAAAACTTTATTGTATCTTAACAATATCATTTTTGTACATGAAAACTTACCCAGCAGATATATACTTAGCTGATTGGCACCCTTGGTGGCGGGTAAGAGACAGCTAAAAACAAAATAATAATACTTAAACTAAATACATTAAAAAACAGGGAAAAAACAACATATGTTCTTGGATAAAATAATCCATGGTTCCTACCTGATTGGGCTGAAGACTTCATGACTACTGTCGATGAGTCTGCCTGCCTCAAGAGTTTCAGCGAGGTATGGACCTATGGCTGAATAACTCTTTGGATCGTGTCAATGGGGCTAAGCCGCTTACGCGACAGAGCCTATTCTGGATCGTACCAATGGGGGCTGACCCACTTACATGGTAGAGCCTTGACCTTTTGTCATATCAATGGAGACTCGCCCTCTTACATGACAGAGTTAACGTTACTATAAGTAATCACAAGGAGCACTGAAGCCAATCCCGATCACCTGACCATGTTAGTACTGTTATAATCTATGAATTGCAAGAGGGTTCCCTATTCCCTCTGACCATCAACCAATAAAAACAACCACCAATAAAAGATAAATTAAACACTAAAGTAAATTACGAAGGATTAGCCTCAGCCCCTTCTCCCAGCACAGAATTCGCCGAAACATACGCTCCCAGAGCAAAACACTTTTCGTACGAAATTTTTACGTCTCTTAGGTAATTCGAGGCAAACACAGAATTACATCTCCAAAACGTAGACTCTATAAGTGCCTGCAGAGACCATGTTTTGTGAAATGCCATTGACGTAGCTATGGCTCTCACTTCATGCGCTCTTACTCTGAGAACCTTGAGGTGCTCTTCATCGCACGTAAGGTGAGCTTCCTTTATTACATCCTTTATGAAGAATGTAAGGGCATTCTTTGAAATCGATCTTTTCGGATCTCTTACAGAGCACCAAAGACTTTCTTCTGTACCTCCTAGCAACGTTTTCTTCTTCAGGTAGAACTTGAGTGCCCTGACTGGACACAAAGTCCTCTCTAGTTCTCTTCCTGTTAGTGAAGAGAGTCCTCTTATCTCAAAGCTTCTTGGCCAAGGCTTTGAGGGATTTTCATTCTTTGCTAGAAAAAGTGGTTTAAAGGAGCAAATTGCTGAATCCTTCTTAAAACCCACTTTACCTTCCAAAGCTTGCAACTCGCTAATTCTCTTAGCTGTCGCTAATGCAAAGAGGAATAAGGACTTTCTAGTTAAGTCTCTAAAAGAAGCTGTGTGAGACGGTACAAATTTTTCCGACATTAGGAACTTGAGGACCACATCCAAGTTCCAGCTAGGTTTCTTGATTATATGGTCTTTCGCGTATGTTTTGAAGACCTTATAAGGTCATGGAGATCTTTATTATTGGTCAGATCTAGTCCTCTATGTCGAAAGACTGAGGCCAAAATACTTCTGTAACCTTTCACTGTTGATACTGCCAGGTTACAGTCTTTTTTCAAATATAAAAGAAAATCTGCGATTTCAGTTACAGAGGTACTGGAAGAGGATATTTTCTTCCTCTTACACCATCTTCTAAACAACTCCCACTTCGACTGATATACCCTAGAGGTGGAGACTCTTCTGGCTCTTGCAATAGCCTTCGCCACTTCACGTGAAAAGCCCCTTGCTCTGACAAGTCCTTCAACAGTCTGAAGGCGGTCAGACTTAGAGCGGGGAGGTTTTTGTGAAACCTGTCGAAGTGGGGTTGTTTGAGAAGATCGTTCCTTAGTGGAAGCGATCTTGGAAAATCTACTAACCACTCCAGCACCTCTGTGAACCAATTGAGAGCTGGCCAGAAGGGAGCGATGAGGGTCATTCTTGTTCCTTCCGAGCAAGCGAACTTCCTCAATACTTCCCCTACTATCTTGAAAGGAGGGAAGGCGTATGTGTCCAAGCCTGTCCAATCTAGCAGAAAGCTGTCTACTGCTACTGCTTGTGGATCCGAGATCGGGGAGCAATAGTTCTCTAATCTGTGATTCTTGTTGGTCGCGAACAGGTCTATATTGGGCCTTCCCCACAGATGCCATAGTTGTTGGCAAATCTGAGGATTGAGAGTCCATTCCGTGGGTAGGACTTGGTCTTTTCTACTCAACAGATCTGCCCGGACATTTCTCTCTCCCTGCACAAACCTTGTGAGAAGAGAGATCTTCCTTTCCTGAGCCCAAATCAGCAGATCCTTTGCTGATTTGTACAGGGAAAAGGAATGCGTCCCCCCTTGTTTCTTTAAATATGCGAGGGCTGTTGTGTTGTCCGAGTGGATTTGAATCCCCAGACCTGAGACCTGCTCCTCGAAATGAACTAAAACTAGATGAATGGCTGTTAGTTCTTTCTTGTTTATGTGCCAGGACACTTGTTCTCCTTCCCAAGTGCCTGACACTTCTTCCGAACCTAGGGTCGCTCCCCACCCTGAATCTGAGGCGTCTGCAAATAACGCTAAGCGAGGGTTCTGTAGGTGAAGGGAGATTCCCTTGCTTAGTTTCTGTGGATCTAACCACCAGCGGATATTCTCCTTGATTCCTTTCGAGATCGGAAAGGTTTCTCCCAGATTGTTGGACTTCCAATCCCATCTCTCCTTCAGATAAAATTGAAGGGGTCGTAGGTGTAGTCTTCCTAAGGAAACGAACTGTTCCATCGAGGAGAGGGTCCCCAGTAAGCTCATCCATTCCCTCGCGGAACAATGTTCTTTCCTTAAGAAGACTGCCACCTTTTCTAAGCAGCGTTCTCTCCTTTCCTGCGAAGGATACGCTAGAAAATCCCGAGAATCCATCTGAATCCCCAGATAGACAATACTTTGCTGGGGAGTCAGCATGGATTTCTTGCGATTGACTAAAAGTCCCAGGGACTTTGTCAAATTTAGAGTAAATAAAAGGTCCTCCAGACATTTTTTCTCCGATTGGGCTCTTATTAGCCAATCGTCCAGATATAATGAGATCTTATCATAAGACAAATGATCATAACTTGAACACTTTCTGTAGTTTTATCACGAAAAGTGCATTTTATGATGAAATTGACAAAAATAAAATAAAAGGAATTTGTGGATATTTCTCACAGAAAATATTGCACATAGGCAAATTTCCTGCGAATAATGGAAGCATATGTTCCAGAGAGAAATCCGTGAATGTATGAGTCCACAAATCCAGAGAACGCAAATACAGGGGTCCCACTGTTAGGCGGTGAAATCAGAGGCACATGATATGGAGGCAGATGTTCCTAAAGGGCAGGAAAACTACACATATTCAAGAGAAGACACGCAATGAGTGATTATTTATGAACACAATTATTGGATCAAATAGTCCAGTAGTAGGAGAATGACTAGCTTGACTCTAACTGCCCTATACACAGTTACAATTTCACAATTTAAGAAGGGTGGTAGTTCATGAAATCCAACTTGTCAAGATCTGACTAGAGAAAATTCAAAGCCTCTACAACAGACTCTATGGCTTCATTTTGAACTAGTTTAATGGCTTTAACAACGTTGCTCTTAAGAAGAACCATGACACCATAATCTACAATGGGAAAAGTTCCTTAGTAGAGTAATATTCAATTATTTATCTATCAGCACCCTAAATAGTAAGAGAAATTCTTATAATCAAATTTAATTTGTTTTCTTTTTCTTTTACTATCATCTGTAACTACCTCAATTTAAATAAAGTCAAAACACATATTCTGTAATGTTTAATCTTCAAGAGTAAACAGCATATTTCCCAGCATCGAAGATTGATTTAGAGTATAATAAATCTTAAAAATTCCATGTATCCTAGAGACTACAAGCTACATTTTTCTTTGGCCTATCCTAACCCCAGAAGGAGGTTATCTTTGCTGGACAGTAAGCAAGAGCTCCAGTACATGAATGAATAAACAGCATACACTATACTTATTTAAAATAGTAAATAAAAGCATATAAATTATAATGATTTAAAATCTTGATTTTTATGATGAAATAAATTTTTTAGGAGGACTGTGAGAGAGAGATGGCTGGAAAGGGGGAACATAGAAGGAAGACAGGGTAACAGAGTGGAAAATATCTGGGCAGACATGAGAGAAATAGTTGTGGAGGAAGCAGTGGAACTGGTGGGAAGAACAAGCGTATATGAAACGTCAAGCGGAGAAAAGTGGTGGTGGAATGGAGAGTTTCAAGAATCAATTTAAAAGAAAATCAAAAGCACTTCAGGACTAGAAAGTAAGGCATGCACAAGGTGCAGAGGAATGGTACAGAGAAGAGGAAAGAGATGCAACAGGGAGGATAGGTATGGCTATTGGAAGTACAGCAGAGCAGCTGAACTTCAAACTTGAGGAAAAGGCAGAGGCAGGTTTTGGGTAAATTGGGTGTCATCAAGGATGAAGATGGAAAGATACTGCATAGGGATGAAAACATGAAGAAGAGACGGAGAGTATTTTGAACAACATCTAAAATACTGAAAATGAGAGTGGAGATTGGGGAAGCACAGAGGGTAGAGGGACCAGTGATGGAGATACAGGATACAGAAGTGAAGAGAGAATTAAGTAAAATGGAGAATGGTAAAGCACCTGGTCCATCAGTTCCAAAATGAAATGATCAAATTACTAGGTACAGAGGGGGAGAAATGGATGCTGGATTTGTTAACAGCTATATAGGAAGAGGAAGTACTAATGCCAAGGGACGGGAGGAGAGTCTAATGATATGCATATACTATATACAAGCAGAAGGGAGATGTGATGGATTGTGGTAACTACAGGGGAATTAAACTAACAGAGCATGGATTCAAAGTTTTAGAGAGGATACTGGACAAGAGATTACGAGAGACTGTAGAGATCGGCAAACAGCAGTATGAATTTATGAGAGGAAGAGGAATGGTGGATGCCCTCTTCATAGTAAGAGAGCTAAAAGAAAAGAGGCTAGAGGGGAAACCAGGAACTCTATTGGGCATTTATATACCTAGAGAGAGCATAAAATAGAATCCCAAGAGAAGTGATGCTTTGGTGTTTGAGAATAGTCCTAGAAAAGTTGGTTAGGCTGGTAGAGATGATATATCAAAGAATGAGCATAAAAGTAATAACAGTAGCTGGGGAAACATACAACTTTGAAGTTAGTGTTGGATTACACCATGGGTCAGCATTAAGCCCATTTTTGTTTGTGCTGGTCATGGATGTGTTAAATAAAGAAATTAGGAATGAAGAGCTGTGGGAGTTGTTTTGCATCGACGATCTGGTGATTACTGCCGAAAATGAAGATCTACAGAGCAGGGTTGGAGAGTGGCAGCCAAGAGGGGTGTTAGGCTGAAGTTGACAGTAGGATAAGAGCTGCGTGGGGGAAGTGGAGAGAGGTAGCAGGAGTAGCATGTGATAAGAAAATGCCAATCAAGTTAAAACTTACGATCTATAGCATAGTGATAAAACCAGTGTTAATGTATGGATATAAAAACACGGGCTCTAAGAAGAAAAGAGGAGGTAATGCTTGAGAGAACAGAGATGAGGATACTGAGGTGGATTATGGGAATATCACTGCCTGAGAGATTGGGAAATAGTGAAATAAGAAGAAGGGCAGGATTAGTAAAGATTACAGAGGTGATAGGAGTCACAATTGAGATGGTATGTGCATGTGTTGAGGATGGATGACGAGGAGAGAGTGAAGAGGGCTGGGGAGGAACCTGTTAGAGGAAGAAGATTGAGAGGGAGACAGAGAATTAGATGGTAAGATAAAGCGAACGAAGACATGGAGAGAAGAGACTTGGTGGAGGATGATGCCTTTGAAAGAAGGCAGTGGAGAAGGAGCATCAGGCAATCGACCCATTAATGTTGGGATAACGGTGGGAAAGAAGATGATCCAAGTTCCATAAAAGTGGCTTTTGCAGAACATTCCGCACCTTCCGCATTTCCAGCCGAAATGAGCAAGCAGCTTTGCATGAGTCAACATCGTTCGAAATATCCAAGACAGTATGCCTTAAAACAGAAGCCAACAAGGATTTATAGCCTTTGATGGAGGCAACAAACTAACCTTTTGCATATCTCAAGAACTGCAGAAACTTTATTACATTATCAATGCTGGTGGCCATGAAATGCCCTTGGACCTGCACCAAGGTCTATATAGCTCAAGTCTGATATAATATACAAGTGGAGTTTCTCCTTGCAGCAAGGATAGAGTCGCTAGACGTCTTTGAAAAGTCTCCAGAGCTGTGGAGCTTGTAAAGTTTTCCTGCAGTTTGACAAGGCATGTTTATGGTACATATATGTCCTTTCGTAATGAAGCCTACCTGTCCCTACCTGTCAAAGCAGATTTGTTTTAGAAGGTCTGTGAAACAATGTTCCCTTGGCCACCAAGGTGCAATTAGAATCATGGTGCTGTTCCAGGACTCCATCAACTTCTTGAGCAACTCCTTCCACAGTGGAAACAGAGGGAAGGCCTATATGAATAGGTTTGTCCAATCTACAGCCACAGCATCTATTACCCAGAACTGGTGAGATGTACAGCTGGAGATGATGATTCTGCTTCGTTGTGAAGAGACCAATTAAAACGTTGGTTGAACTCTCTCTAATTTGTCTTGCAAACTGAAGGGTTAAAAGTTAATTTGTGAGAGAGTACCTGTCTTAAACAACTTAGCATGGCCACTAGAACTTCACTAGACCGGGGACAAACTGGGGCATTAGGAGAATATTCCTCTCCTCTGTCCAGAGAAGTAAATCCATGGCGATGGCTACCAAGGTTTCTGACTGTGGCTCCTTGTCTCTTAGATAAGCCATGTGAGTCTGTGCCAGTGCTTATTCAAGCGTAACTCAAGCAGTCTCTTCTACAGTCGAACATCCAGGACTAACTTCTCCAGAGAAGACAAGACCTATGAGAGAGCCAAGATTTGGCAGGCATGCTTTTGAGGAGGAGGATTCTCTTGCAATTGATAACAGATTATTTGATTGAGCACATGTTGGTAAAACCTCGAAAAGAACTGAGTTGATCACCATGTCCAGGTAGGTCACTCTTTGTGTCAGTTCCAGAGAAGATATTGTGACATTTATAAGTAAGCCCTTGCGCTGTCAATAAGCCTAGTGCTAGCTCTCTTGTGCTCAGGCAATCCTCCTGGACTTTAGAATGATAATCCAATTGATTGTCCAGGTACAGATGTATCTTTACTCCTAATAAGTGAAGCCATTTTGCAAAGGGGGATAGTACCCTGGTTAAAACTCGAAGTGTGGAATTTTGCTTGAAAAAGAGTTCAAAATTAGTGAATGGGGAAATGAAAGTACACATCTTTCATGAAATGAATCGTGGTTTTTTGGCTCAGAAGACAAGCACTGGGGCAGCTCAGGCCATTCAGTGTTTATACACTAAAAATTCAGTAATGCCAATATCAATTATGTATACTAAAAAAAAAAGACAACTAGTTTATAAGACATGCACTATAGCTTTAAAAGAAGACCAGCTTTGATAATAAATCAAAAAAATGTCCTGACATCACACATCAACCCTTCGCTAAGGACCTCGGGAAAGATGAACATGCCACTCCCACCTAGACAAATCTTTCATGCCCACCATAAACATCGTTGCCCCTTACTCTAAGACTAAGAACATGGAGGCTGACTTCATGGAAAAAAGGGACAACTGAACATAGAGGCTGAGTTTGGATATATCCAGGACAGGCCTTCAACCTCCCGTGGCCTTTGGAACTAGGCATACTTCTGTTGTAAAATCCTGGCAACATACCTGGTACCTCCTCTTTTGCTGCCTTCTCTAACAGAGAAGAGACTTTCTGACTCAACACCTTTCTCTTCTCAAGGCTGCCTCTGTATGACTGAAAGGTTATGGGGTAGTTTGAAAGGCATGCAATAACCTTCCAAAAGTATTTTCTATACCAATGCACCTGCCTCTTACGGAACTATTCTTTTTTAGGCTTAAGATTCTTGCTGTTAGCAGATGAGTTAAAACATCCCTCCCTTTGTAGAACAAGATCTGGAATCTTGCTACCAAAAGGACACTTTCTTCCTTCCTGAACTTGAAAAGGAAGACCTGAAAAAGAGGTAGTATATCCCAGGGAGTGTTTAAAGTCAGAAGAAGAGACAGGAAGCTTCCATTTAGAGGCCTGGGACTGGCGGATAAGCTTTATTTTCAATTTTCTCAGTCTCTGCAGCTATAAACAAAGACAGCTTGTAGTCTATTATTTTCCCAAAGGAATGAACTAACAGACAACTTGAGAGACTTAAGGGCAAATGTAAGACAAACTTAGCCTTTGGTTGGGAAAGACAGTTCATAAATACTGTGGCTTTGCTGAAGCCAAAATGGGGCAACAAAATAGGAGACTTGGCATAAACACTTAGTATCTGAGGACTCAATATTCATAAGAGACAGTTCCAGGACCAAAGGCAACACTCGGTACAGATTGCGATCAGTTACCTGGCTCAGACAAATCACTAGAATAACCATAAGCTAACTGGGTCAAACACAAATGTCTAAATCTTGTCACCCTACCGTGCCTGTCCTTAAGTGTGCACGATCTACATTCATTCAAGGAGAACTGAGAAGCAAAGGCACACGCAGTAGCCCAAGGAAAGAGGGGACACTGTCCCTACCATTGCATTAGACACATTTAATGCAAAAGACTCAAATTTGTTACACAAAAATGCAGTTCTAGATTCAAGTGAATCAATAGCTGACGTCATTAAATCTAATCTACTACCCTAAGGTGACTGGGTGTAGAAAGAATGTATAGACTTATCTATCTTTTTGACCAGATTGTTAATTCTCAAGAAGACCTACATCTAAGACTAGCTATTCCCTTTACTCTCTAAGTCTGTCCTCTCTTCTAATTCAACAATTTACCATCCTCTATATCTCTTCTAAAGGCCAATCTGTTCTCTTTACTCTCTTTCTAAGTCTGCCCTCTCTTCTAATTCAACAATTTACCATCCTCTTTATCTCTTCTAAAGACCAATCCTTGCAATGATCACAGTGTTCATCTGAATCACAATTTACCCCTTGATGATCAATGCATATCTCGTGAATATGGTACTTCAATTAACCCAATCTGGTCTTACAACCACTTGCCTTACAAAATCTAACAGATTTCAATATGGAAAGATTGAGAAGATGCCATATTGTAAAAAACAAACCAGAATCCAGATGATCCAATGTGTTAACCAAGAAAACAAAACAAAATTCAGAGCAATTGTGTAACAACCTGCCAATGTCATCAAAAAGAAAAGAATGGGAACCAAAGCCATTGCTGTCCTACCCCGCCCTCCAAAAAGTGGGGGCTAACTACGTATTGGAAGCATTCATTAATGACCGTTTCACTTTTAATACTAGCTGAACCTCTACTAAAGTAGTCACAGACAAAGCAAATGATAGAGAGTAATTTTCACCTAAAGAATAGTTAATAAAGACAGTACAAGTCACAAAATTCATTATATCTTACTATAATAAGACTATTGTAATTAAACATTTTCATGTTACGTTTAACAAATGGTAACAATGTGCAAAATTCTAAAGTTTTGAAAATTTGAATGATATTCCTCATCCATAATATCTCTGTTGAGTGGATTTTAATCTTTATTCTAATTTTATTTTGTCTGATTTCAGCTGTCATGTTTGTGTGGTGTTTTAACAAAGTGTAACTGTGCAATAAAATGTAATCTGTACTTCTTATGTTTTCCTACTACGGGTGCAGGAGTCGATGATGCGGATTTCGCATTGATGGAATTATCGGATATTGAAATAGAGAGAGAGAGAGAGAGAGAGAGAGAGAGAGAGAGAGAGAGAGAGAGAGAGAGAGAGAGAGAGAGAGAGAGAGAGAGAATTACAAGGATTGGGTTGTCTCTTAACCCTCTTACGCCGAAGCCCTAAAAATCAAAACCTCTCCTGTATGCCGGCGCCAGTTTGGAGTGAGCGCGGAAGCGGAAAAAGTAATTTTTTCAAAAAATCACAGCGCGCTTAGTTTTGAAGATTAAGAGTTCATTTTTGGCTCGTTTTTTTTTTCATTGCCTGAAGTTTAGTATGCAATCATCAGAAATGAAAAATAATATCATTATCATATGTAAATAATGCAATATATGGTAGCAAAAAAAAAAATTCATAGATAATTGTATTCAAATCACGCTGTGCAAAAAACGGTCAAAGCTAACGAGTTACTTTTTTTGTTGTTGTATTGTACACTAAATTGCAATCCTTTTGATATATAATATATAGTAAAACAATAAAAGCAACACCGGAAAAATATTATCACAAAATGATGTACGAATTCGTAACGCGCAGACGTAAAAAAATGTTATTTTCAAAAATTCACCGTAATTCTAAATATTGTTCTAGAGACTTCAAATTTGTTTCAAAATTAAGACAAATGATTGAATATTACGATACTGTAAGAGTTTTAGATTAGAATTGCAGATTTCGACCATTTCGGATGAGTTAAATTTGACCGAATGTCGAAATTTTTATATATATATTTTTTTATATGCACATATATCAGAGATGGAAAAAGCTACAACCTTCAATTATTTTTTATTGTATTCTTCATGAATTTGCGCACATTTTGATGTATAAAACTCTATAAAAAGGGTAATATGAAAAGGAGCAAATATTAGGATAATGCGATGTACGTATTTCGGAGACTTGCGGCCGCGAATCGGAGCGCGGAGTGAAGGTAAATATATTTTTCAAAAATTCACCATAAATCACAATATTGTTTGAGAGACTTCAAATTTGTTTCAAAATGAAGAAAAATGACGGAATATTACTAGGCCGTAAGAGTTTTAGCTTACAATTGCGTTTTTCAACTATTTCGGTAGAGTCAAATTTGACCGAACGTGGTTTTTTTTCTATTTATCGTGATTTATATGCAAATATTTCGAAAAAAGAGAAAAGCTACAACCTTTAATCATTTTTAGTTGTATTCTACATGAAATTGCGCACATTTTCAAATATAAAACTTTATGTAACAGCTAATTTTAAATGGTGCAAACATTTCGACAATCGCACAAAAAATTCTGATTTTTTCGGAAGTTACCGCGCAAACGTAAGGAAAATGTTTTTTTTTTTTCATAAATTCACCATAAATCGAAATATTGTGCTAGAGACTTCCAAGTCGTTGCAAAATGAAGGTAAATGATTGAATATTACTAGAATATAAGAGTTTTAGCTTACAATTGCGTTTTTCGACCATTTCGGTAGAGTCAAAGTTGACCGAAAGTTGAAATTTTTGCACTTAACGTTATTTATATGAAAATATTTCGAAACTGATAAAAGCTACAACCATGGGTTGTTTTCTGTTGTATTGTGCATGAAATTGCACACATTTCCATATAAAACTTTATGTAACGGCAAATTTAAAAGAGTGCAAACATTAGGACAATCGCACGAAAAAATTTATCGGAAGAGTTATCGCACGAACGTAAGGAAAAAGTTTTTTCATAAATTCACCATAAATCGAAATATTGTGCTAGAGACGTCCAATTTGTTGCAAAATAAAGGCAAATGATTGAATATTACTATAATATAAGAATTTTAGCTTACAATTGCGTTTCTCGACCATTTCTGTAGAGTCAAAGTTGACCGAAGGTTGAAATTTTTGCACTTATCGTTATTTATATGAAAATATTTCAAAACTGATAAAAGCTACAATCATGAGTATTTTTTTGTTGTATTTTACATGAAATTGCGCACATTTTAATATATAATACTTCATGTAAAGGATAATTTAAAATGGTGCAAAAATTATGTCAAAGTGACGAAATAATTTCCGAGATGTGTCACTGATACTTTTTAGTGCGATAAGAAAGAAATTCGCGCTTGCGCGCCTGCGTAGCGATTGTAAACAAAACAATGCCTTGATCCGTGAACTCCCAGCATCCCCCAAGGCGCGTGATACAAAAGTTTTCGGCTGGTAGGCCTATAAGTATTTTTCCGCGAATTTTTAAAAAAACTTTTTTGAGCCGACGTATGATACGTCCAATCGGCATACGGGAGACATTTTGACTCGACGTTTAATACGTCCAATCGGCGTAAGAGGGTTAAGGCTTATCAGTCCATCCGAATAGGAGACATCGTTTGCTCACTTATATCTCAAGGAGCAGGTTTTACCGTTCATTCACAGTGTCCTCCTAATGATTTACCCAATATAATAAAATTCTTTATATATTGCAAAAGCTGAAGCCCCATCCATTTACACATATCGAGACACTGTAGGTCAATAAAATTTCTTAAGAAACAGCTGGGAAATTTATACCATATCTTGTATACTGCTTGGTAAACTGTTAAAAGTTTTTCAGCCCACTGGTATGTCAACTTCAGAGAATCTATTAAATACTATAATAAATAAACAGGAAAAATACAAAGACAAAGTATTTTCTAAATAATAAAATGAAAAAACTCCAGTAATCAAAATGCTTTAGCAACTGAAGCCACAGTGCTTTAATGCACTGAGGAAGTTGAATGCAAGCAGCTTGCCAATAAAAACAAAGACTCAACTTGAACACATTTTTTACACTTCTGCAAGTCTAAATTGAGGTGCATCTTTGAAGCAAATGTCTTCAATACCAGGAAATACAATAAATGAGGCAGTTTCCTGTTTAAAATTATGGTTACTTTATTTACATTGTGGTGCCACGTTTGATTATTGCTCTTCTTGTCTGTAACAACTGATGGAACATGGAGTTTTATGACTGTCACCCCCACCAGACCACTCGGCCTTGCTAGGCTACACAATGTACTTCAGGTTATCTCCATGAGTAATATACAGCTTTCTATATGGTATGGTGCAGAATAATGAGCAAGAAAGGGATAGAAAGTGTGAATGTTTTTGTTTTTTTACCACAATCTTGTATAAAACCTTTTACACCTATTCTTAGATTATGTACAAACACATGAAAAGCACAGTATACACACTTTTAAAATGAGTCTGTCCTAATGTTCACTCAATATGATAGAAGAGTACACTCAGCCTTATTACTTCCCTAAGTAAAAACCCTTCAGTAACTAAGCTAAAAACAAGATCTCCCCAACCTAAAACTACTGAAGCGAATTGCATATAAGTATTAAAAAAAGCCACACAACCTACTTGCAGCATCCTGCTCTAGGGGTGGTAGTGGCATTGGAGGCCGCTGAGAGGGGTTAGGTGGTAGTCGTGGAAGAGTATGATGAGAACTCCGAGGAACGGGAGGAGGATGAGGAGAAGGAGGGGTTGCATTTTTATGAAGTGCCCTAGGTGGAGTCGGTGGGGACACAGGATACTTTGGTAGAGGGAGAGGCATGCGGTTGGACGCAGTGCTACTAGCAGATCCTTTTGGAAATAGAAGGGGTAGCGAGGAATATAGCATGTCCTCCTCCACTGCCTTCTCCACTCCGCCATTCCTTTCAATGAAATCATAGATGAACTGTCGGGTGCTGCGATCCGAAAGCTGTTCCTGACTGACGCCAACCTAAACATTGAGAGAATATTAAATAAACGCAAATGAAGATTTTAAAATAATTCTGACATATTCACTTCTTAAAACACATTGCTGAAATGGATTTGAAGCAAAATCAAAGATGCTTACCATCCTGAAAAATGTTTGAAGCTTGTCATCAGCATTATACTCTGTCCCTCCCTTGTTTGCTTCATAATCAACATGATTGATATGCTTGAAGTCAGTTGGCATCCCAATCAGGTGTTTGCTGTGGGAGAGTAATTAACATATCTCAACTTCCATAATGAAGAAATATCAGCCAGAGACATGTTCCACTTGCAGTTAATACCACAGGGCAAAATTACAATAAAAGCTACCAGTAAAAGACAAAGTAGGCTGGAGGGCATTTGGTGTGAATACAACCTTATGGATAAAAGATGACTATTATGTAGAACTGCAAGACAATTCCTCACTAGAGGATACACAAGTCATATTCCTTATGATGTTAGAAATTCATGTACAGGCAGACCATGGTTATCGGCAGACTCGATTATCGGCAATCCAGTTTTATGGCGCTTGGCTGGCACCGTAAAATTGGCAATTTATGGCACCAATACAGGCAAACTTCCAGTTTTCGGTGCCATAAGGGGCCAATAATAGTTATGGTGCCATAAAACACCTAACAGAGGTGCCATAAATGTGCTTATGGTGCCGATAACTGGTCATTGGCATCATAAGCACCATAAATTGCCGAGTTTCGGTTAACGGCGGTTTTCACTTATTGACACACCCCCGGGAACAGAACCCACGCTGATAACTGGGGACTCCCTGTATATGCTCTCTAATTCTGATAATTAACAAACCTTTAAAACTTATGTTACACCAATCTTTTTTTACGCAAATTTCCAAAGAATAAATGAGTGATCATATTATTTTCTGAAAGTTTTTAAAAAAAAAAAAAAAAAAAAAAAAAAAAAAAAAAAAAAAAAAAAACCCACTAAAACAGTGGCAAAATTAGGTAATGAATGTTAAACACTGACAAAATCCAGTAAAAACCTTGATATTTATAACTTAGCTGAACTGCTCCCTTAAGATTTCTAAAAAGAGTCCTACCTTAGCTTCCCTTTGTTTTTGTCGCCTTTCTTCTTGTTCTTCTTTTTGTCTTTGCGAAGTTCAACTGCAGGAATTTGTGTTTTCTGGGGAATTGGTGGGGACAGTTTAGGCTGTTCTTGCTGTCCTCTTCCTCCCTTGCGTCCTGTTGGGATCAGAATATGTAGTTCCTTACAATTATACAAGAAGTGTACTATTGAGGCCTGAATATAATCACTTGCACTTTTACCGTAAGTGTACTGTTGGGGCCAGAACAATTACAGTGGTCCCCCCGTATTCGCGGGGGATGCATACCAGACCCCCCCGTGAATAGTTAGAATCCGCGAATGTTTGGAACCCCTATGAAAATGCTAAAATCAGCCTATTTTGTTAGTTAAAACTCAAGAAAAACCCACTAACAAAAAATTTTCATACTTGGTTTTTTTAATAGTTTTATCACAAAAAGTGCATTTTTATGATGAAATTCATCAAAAAAACCAGGAATTTGTGGATATTTATCATAGAAAAATACCGCGAATGTGTGAATTTTCCGCGAATAATGCAGGAAACGTCCCCAGAGAAATCAGCGAATGTGTGAGTCCGCGAATCTGGAGAACGCGAATACGGGGGGTCCACTGTACTTGCACTTACACAAGTAGTGTACTACTGGCAGTCCCCCGGTTATCAGCGGACTCTGTTACTGGCGATCCAGTTTTATAGCCCCAGTCTAGCACCATAAAATCGGCGATTTATGGCACCATAATGTGCCAAGTTCCAGTTATCAGTGCCATAAGGAGCATTACGGCACGCCATAAGGCGCCAATAATGTTATGGCGCCATATCATAACTAACAGAGGTGCCATAATGGCACTGATAACCAGTTATCAGCATCATAAGCGCCATTACGGTGCCATAAATCACCGAGTTTTGGTTAATGGCGGTTTTAGCTTATCAGTACCCATCTGAGAACGGAACTCCCGCCGATAAACTGGGGTTACAATAATTAATCATAATTACCCAATAAGTGTACTGTTTCAGAAAGAAGAATTACTTGCACTTATACCAGAAGTGTGCTGTTGGGGCCAGAACAATTTCTTGCACTTAAAAAGTGTACTGGTGGGACATGAGTAATTACTTGCACTCTTTGAAACAAGCAGCATCCTTTTGACTCCAGAATCAGTAATTAAACTTGAAACCTTACTACTCATAGTGGGCCCTGGTGTCATTAGCCAAAGTTCAGATGGGTAAAAGAGGAACAAAAAGAGGTCTATCCCCAAATACAGTGATCTAGAAATAGAAAGCATGATAAAAGAAAAAGGAAGTGGATATTGTCAGAGCGCAGTGAACATAATTTCAGCACTTATTCTCACC
>NC_087223.1:14769314-14815419 GCF_015104395.2 Macrobrachium nipponense
ACTTATTCTCACCGCAGGCTTTTTCAACATTTGTCCTACAGGTTTGACCATTTTGCAGAAGTGAAAAATTCTGAAAGTGTTTCTTTAATTTGTATATGAAAAAAATGTCAATTCTCACTGCATGTTTTTTTCCATTGTATTTTTCAATATCCACTTTGTAAAAAACATACAATCCACCATTTACACACACACACACACACACACATATACATATACATATACAGTATACATATACATATATACATCAAATATACATATACATATACATATACATATACATATACATATACACATATATATATACATAGTATATAAATCTATATATAATTAAATATATATATAATATTATATATAATTATATATATATATTATATATATATCTATATCTATATATATATAATTATATATATATTAATATATATATATTATATATATATATATTATATATAATATATCTTATAATATTAATATATATATATATATATCTATATATATATATATATATCATATAATATATATATATATATATATATAATATATATATTATAATATATATATGATAATATATATATATATATATATTATATATATATATATATATATATATATATATATATATATAGTATAATATTATATATATATATATATATATCTATATTATATATATATATATATATATATAGATTATATATATATATATATATATATATATATATATATATATATATATATATATATCTAATATATATATATATATAATATATATATATATATAGATATATATATATATATATATTATGATATATATAAAATATATATATAAATTATTATATTAATATATATATATATATATATATATATATATATATATATATATATATATATATATATATATAATATATATATATATATATATATATATATATGATATATATATATATCATATATATTATATATTATATTATATATATTATTATATTATATATTATAATAATATATTATTATTATAATATATACTATTATATTATATATAATATTATATATATATATCTATATATATATATATATATATTATATTATATAATTATATATATATAATTATATATATATATATATAATATTATATATATACATATGAAATTAAAAAATCACAAAATAAATACCATAGTATATATATATATATAGATATATAATAATATATTATATATATTATATAATATATACTGAATATATTATATATATATATAATATATACATATGCTTAAAAAATCACAGTAGATGCACGTGACTTCATAAATAAGCGAATAGCACGGGAAAATGATTTTCCCGTGGTATTCGCTTAATTTATGAATAAGTCACGTGCATCTACTGTGATTTTTTAAGCATAATGGAAACCACACGCAACTTCTATGCCTTTTCTTTGAATTTTCTGAGCCTTGTTCTATTCGTGACATCCTTCTGTAATGCTCTTATCATCGCTCACAACTGAACCAAACTCCGACTCAAACTTTCTACGGAAGTGCATGAACGAGCAAGTGATGCCCAAGTCGATTTTACCAGTGAGAATTCTTCGCCTAGCTGAGCGACCTTTCGACGAGTTTCAACGCATCATACTTCAGAAACACATCGACAATCATTTTCCCGTGGTATTCGCTTATATGTATATATAAAACTTTTCCATCTAAGTCTCACTGACTTCTTCATTTCTCAGTTACTGTTCTATTCTTTTTACTGCTTTCTTTGTCCTTGTTTCTTATATTTACTTGCAGAGATCAGCGTATGGCATTTTCTTGGTTGTCAGGCCATGTCATCTGCCCTAGCCAGGTATACAGCTACCATCCTCCTCTCTAATGTAGTCCATTCATCTCATTAGAATATAATGTGGCCTACGTATCAGCTCCTCTAATCTTGAATGTTATTAACTTCTCGCTGGACTTTCTGTACATTACAATCGGCAAACCAAACAGCATCTAAAATTTGACAGAATTTCACCAATGCTTTTCAATAGCAATTTCTCTCTCCAAGGCTATAACATCTCATCACATGCTCAAAACCACCCCATATAAAAAATCTGGTTTTTTTTAATTATATCTACCATAGGCCCTAAGGGTATCATAACAAAGGGCAAAAAACTGGTTCAGGAACAGTTTTCATGTAACAAAGGGCAAAAAACTGGTTCAGGAACAGTTTTCATGGAGTTCAACAGTAATGAAACAAAAAAATTTTAAATATGAAAACATGAAGACAGCAAGTAACAGGAACCAAAAGTCCTTTGCTACTTCCACCAGGGAGAGCCATTAAAGTATACCAATTAGACTGCACTTCTATGGACAGCTATTTCTACATAGTTAGTATATGACTACAATGTTCTGGAAATATCTAATATCATAATATACTACTTGAATTAATAAAACATATTTCAATTAACTTTGCAATAAATATTACCTTCTTTGTTGTTCAACAATTTAATCACAATACTGTGTTCCCCCGTATTTGCAGGGAATGCGTACCAGACCCCCTCGCTAATAGCTAGAATCCGAGAATAGTTGAAACCCCCTATAAAAATGCTTAAGACTTCCTATTTTGTTAGTTAAAACTCAAGAAAAACCCACTAAAAATTTTTATAACTTTTTTTTAATAGTTTTATCACAAAAAGTGCATTTTATGATAAAATTGATAAAAAAAAAAAAACGATTTTGTGGATGTCTCAGAAAAATACCCTGAAAAAGCGAGTTTTCCAAGCATAGTAATGGAGGTGTATGTTCCAGAGAGAAATCGGCGAATACATGAGTCTGTGAATCCAGAGTGCATGAATACGGGGGATTACTGTATTGTGAGTTTCTTTTCACAATATTACCTTTCTTATTGTGTTGCTTTGCTAGCTGTTTATTCACAGCACAGCTGAAAAAGTCTGCTTCCCTTTCGTCTGCAAAATTAAGGCCGATCATCTGATCCTGAAAAACGAGATAGTAATTGAAAATACAGTAATATATAACAAGAGATGTGACTTAATATGTAATATGTACCTAAATTATGAGTGGCATAATTGTTTAAATAACTTTTCCTGTGGAATATACATGTAAAGGATATGCCTATATCTAAATATCTGAATAACATGATAAGCTTTGTCTTACATAGAATTGTGATGAAGAAATATGGCATAAGGCATTGTTCTGTAAAGGAAGTGAAAGATAATCATGTACTACAAACCTCTTGTGTTTAACCAAGCCAACACTTTGTCCTAAAGGACTCTTATGACACTGTCACTTCTTAAGTGAGTTACACACTACGTCCTCATGACAGGAAAGAACATATGAGAATGCATATATTATAGAATATATTGACACTGACAATATTTATATATCTTTAAAAATACTGAACTTTTTATATATGCAAGCAGTCCCCGGTTGTTGATTGATACAGTTAATGGCGATCCAGTATTATGACACTTCTCAAAAATATTTTTTTTAAATACAGTTTCTTATGGTACCATGTCTGGTTATCGGCGCCATAAAATCGCTATAGTGCACCATAAGCTTTCATGTTAGGCTTATGGCGCCATTTTTTAGTTATTGGCTTTTTATCGGTTATCGGCGCCATAGTCGTTATTGGTGCCATAAGAGGACCACCCTAGCGGTAGACGGGAACTGGTTTCTGAGCGTACTTAACTCCACTTGACCGGACAACGACCTCACTGCTGGCTGGGTCAATCGCACATGCATGCGGTGGATGAATACCACACAACCCACAGCTATATGAGAAAGCATGGTTAGTTCTTTATTCTCTTTGTGACTCCCATATAAGCAGGTTGTTCATCACAGCACTCTAGTATTATGCTACTAGTGTTCAGCATGGCTCCTAAACAGAAGAATCCTACATCTGATGGAGGCCCTAGTATGGAGATGAAATACGACATCATTAAGCGTTCTGAAAAAGGTGTTGTTTTTTCATTTCTTTTCCTAGGCTGTTTAGAACTGAGCAACCCTTGCCATCAGGGCAAATTTAATATATGTAGCACAGTCCCCCACTCATATTATCAAGAAATAAGTTGGTTCAGTTGCGCTGATTTGATTAAATGAATTTGTTAGTGTTAAATAAACATCTCATACATAACTAAGTTTTATTAGGATCGTTTTATGAAAATCACTTTGTTAATCTGGCTGCAGAGCGCCAGCGTTTCTTTGTTAACCTGGCAGTGGAATGCCAGCATTTCTACCACCATTATCGATACAGAGTTTCCAAAAAACACATTGAATTTACTAAGATATAACATGCTTATACATTAGCAATTTGGCAGTTACTTATAAAGCATTTTGTTGTACAACTTCAGTCTTTTCCAAGGTTCTTTAAAAGCTTAATTTTCTTTTGGTTTAACCGAATAAATACCGAATGAAAATATGCATGACACACATCACGAAAAATGCATTTACAGTACATAGTATATAGTACAGTATACTGTATACAGACTTCACATGCTTGGTATATTTTATTTCAATTGGCAGTTACAGTAACTCATTTTTTAATGAAACCACAATCTTTTGAAAGGTTTCTAAGAGTTTTCTTTCGTTTGAACAATTCAATATTGAGAGAAAATATGTACTATACTTATTTAGCAATCTGTGACATGGGTGACATTTTACCCTGTTAAGGGGACCGTCCGCTATGGCGGATGACATGTCAACTTGAAAAAATAAAAAATTGAGTTATTACTTGTATCTATGCAGAAACATGCGTGCCATGCTTTCCAGAAGTTTCAGCCAATTATTTTCACAAAATAATGAAGATATAGCGTAAATGATGATGTCATCGTAACTGCGCTCGTCTGTATGACTTGATGTTTGACAGAATTGTTTTTGCGTGTTTATTTTTGCATATATACAGCGATTTCTTTAAGATTTTTTTCGAAATTCTCATACATCTGGTAGCAATGAAAGGTACTGTGACACTGGGTGAGAGCGAGCTGCTCAGAGTGGTTATTTATAGGCGAGACTCGGAGAATGACTCAGTTACGCCACAGACATCAAAGCAGTTACACGCACGTAGGCACTTGCGTTTGGTTACTAGCTATTTACGTTGTATTTATAACTTCTTAGTGAACTTATAGCAATGCCGAAGTTACCTAAGATCAAGAAGGCTACTCAGCAACTATGGCTAGCAAAATTAGCGAAGGCCAGGAGTGTGCTGAAAGAAAAACACGAAAATTAATTGTTTTCAGCTGCCCTCATGTCTCATGTCTCGCTGTCAACATCATTATCTGGTGTCACGCTGAGGGTATTAACACCACTTTTAGGGGTAGGACCACGATCCTTGATGTAGAAATCAACAATAAAAGTACAATAAAGAAATTATAATAATGTTGTTTTGACTTTTATAAGAAAAAAGCAAAAAATTTACATAGCAAATCTTGGGAGCTCATAACTTAAAAACATACTTATGCGCTTGTCGGTAACCATTACTCGGTTATTTATTATCCAATTTTAGAGAGAAAGATATCATTGGAAAGAGGAATAAAAATTCCATAATTCTGTGAGACAGAATTTTGATATCTTTTTTTCTTTTTTTTTTAGAATTTTTTGAGTGTCTAGACTAAAAAAAAAAAAAAAATTCATGAAAAATAAAAAAATTAAAAAATAAAAATTCTGTCACACAGAATTGTTCCGTATATAAAGAAGTTTTTATGGTATGATTTTCAATACAATGATGTCATATTAGCAGAAAAAAACTCTACCAATTTTTTTTTTTTAAATTTTTTTTTTTAAATCATGATTTTTTTGCTAATAAAACGAAAAGTTTTTGATCAAATGACTTGAAATTTTTATATGATGAAGGTATTATATATATCTAAAACATATATGAAAATTATGTATTTTGCGTAATAAATAAAAAAATAGACATCATAGCGGACGGTCCCCTTAAAGAATATACTATTTACTATCATTTCAGGGTCTTTTGAATGTAGTTCAGTACTGTACTGTCCTGGATGCATACTGGGGGGGGGCGGTGGGGGGGGGGGGGGGGGGGGGGGACAGCATGTATACTAATTTTCAATACCAAATTCCCAGCCTGGTTAACCTAATGCTTTTCTTTCAGGTTGAGACTAACGCTGAGATTGGATGTGCCCTTGGACTGAACAGAATACTGTTCAGTCTATAGTCAATGACAAGGAAGATGTTTAGAACACATGAAAGGTGGTGCCTCTATGAGGGCTATCTCTACTCAAGGTGCTACGACCAGAATAGGAAAGCAGCACAACCCCCTCCTTGTGGAGATGGAGAAGTTATTGTTGGTCTGGCACAAAGACCAAAACCAACGACATGTTCCAGTGAGCCTTGCATTGCTTCAGGAGAAGGCTAGGGAATTGTTTCGGGCGGTAGTGAAGAAGCATGGTGAAGGTAATGTAACTGAACCATTTGCAGCCAGCAGAGGCTGATTTAATCATTTCAAAGTTTGTGCATATTTGCACAACATTACAGATGAGGCTACTAGTGCAGACAAGGAAACAGCAGAAAGATTTCCTAGTTGTCTTGCTGAAATTATCAAAGACGGAGGCTATACTGCTGACCAGGTTTTCAATGCGGACGACACAGGCTTATTTTGAAAGCGTATGCCTAGTCATACGTGCATATCCAAGGAGGAAAGACAGCACCAGACCATAAAGTCAGTAAGGAGAGACTGACTTTACTCCCAGGGAGCAATGCCAGTGATGACTTCAAGCTGAAGCCCATGTTAGTATACGTACTTGGCTAAAAATCCAAGGGCACTTGAGGGAATTTTCAAACCTCACCTCCCTGTCATTTGGAAGGTTAACAAGAAAGCCTAGGTCACTGTAGGTGTCTTCGAGGAATGGTTTGATGATCATTTTGTACCATCAGCTAAGAAGCATTTGCAGAAGGGTAAGGAATTTAAAGTCATGCTGGTGCTGGACAATGCACCTGGTCACCCTACTACTTTGAGTGAGATTTATCTCATAGTGGAGGTAGTCTACTTTCCACCAAACACTACATAGCTTTTGCAACTGAAGGACCAAAGAGTCATTGCTAACTTCAAGGCTTACTACACCAGGAGGACATTTCGCCATGTCCTCAGTGTCCCCGAAAGTAGCAGTGGCAAGTTGGATGTCAAGCAAGTCAGGAGGCCTACAGTACTATCAAGAACATCGAGGCTGCTTGGAATGAGATCAAGAAATCCACTTTGAATGGAAGAACTTGTGTCCAGATTTTGTGATGAACTTTACAGGCTTTGAGAAGGGAGACTGTTGATGCTGCGAGAATGAACCTCCTTCAGTACAGCAAGGAACTCAATTTGGAAATGAAAGCCGAGGATGTGAACGAACTGCTAGAATCCCCATGGAGAGGAGTTGTCAGCAGAGGAGCAGCAGATGATCGTGGAGGAGGAGGAGGAGGAGGAGGAGGAGGAGGCGAGGAGGAGGAGGAGGAGGAGGAGGAGGGGTGGAGGGAGGCACCAACCCTAAAGCCCAGGGCATTAAATGCTATGAGCTTGTCACTAGCTTTGGCCCACTTTGAGCAAGGACTGGTTATGATCGAGGAACAGGACCCTAATGTGGAAAGGTTCATAAAGTTTCAAAGGATAATTCAAGATGCTCTTACCTTTTACAAGGGATTGTAAAGAAGCAAACAAAAAGAACCCTAGAGTTTTTCAGCTTTAAGACAAAGTCTCCGGCATCATCTGCCACTCTTAACCCAGGTAAGGAATTCTTCACTTTCTCTCTTTGTTTACCACTGTACAGTACGTTACTATTGTATATAGTAAAATATTTTATAAATTCTAATACATTTTATAAAGGAAAACTGTTACATAAACGGTTAGTATACACAGCACACTATAGTACACTATACAGTACATACTATAGTTTTTACTATAGTGTATGTAAGTATATAGTATATTATGTATAACCCAATAATTTTTTACTATTATTGCAGAAAGAATGTCCTTTCCCAATTCCAATGAACCTGGCATAAAGAATTATCTCCAACCTCTCCTGGTAAGGAATTAATATTAATCTTTTATTTGTTTTACTATACTGCTTCTTCCCAGCTTCATCCCTATTCGGGGTCGCAGTTTTTAATGAGTCTCTTCCATATACCTCTGTCCTGTGTCATTTCTTCCCGTACTCCCTTCTCCCTCATATCATCTCTAATACCATCTCTCCACCTGGTGTTAGGTCTTCCTCTCCTTTGTGTTCCATCCACCTTCACGTCCGTCACTTCTCTTGCCATATGTTGCTCTTCTCTTCTCATCAGGTGGCCATACCATCTTAACCTTGCCTCTTGCACTTTCTTTGATGCTTCAGTGACCTTTAATGTACCCCTAATATGTTCATTTCTAACCCTGTCCCTTTTGGTTACTCCATTCATTTGTTTTACTGTACATATGTACTAAATAATTTTATATATCCTACTTTAAAGTAGTATGTGTAGTACATAGTATATACGTACCTAGTATTGTGCATACTAATGTATATTACATATTTATGTATTGTTGCTTAACCTCATTATTATTATTATTCCAGGATTGAGCCACCACCTTCAAACTCCTGATCCTGATGATCATCCACCAGTATCAGACCCATGAACCTCTCCAGCGTAATCTGGTAAGGAATTTTTTTTCTACTTGTTTTATTGTAGTACATATGTACTGCTGTACTACTAAACTATTTTATGTACACTATAAAGTACTACTGTACAATATATACATACTACTGTACTAATATACATTTACATATATAATGTATACAATACTACAATGCTGTTACATAACCTAATATTTTTCATCATTATTCCAGGGATGAGACCACCAAACCTTCGCCAAGGTCTGATTCCTGGATGAGCACCACCCCCAGTAGTAAATCCACCAGCCTCACCAGCTATATCTTGTAAGAAATTTTTCTTATTTCTTTTGCTGTAGTACATAATATGTACTAAATTGTTTTATATACAGTGGAACCTTGGTTTTTTTACATAGTCCGTTCCAGAACGTTCCTTGAAATTCAAAATGTACGAACAGAAACAATAATTCTCATAAGGAATAATGTAAATATAATTAATGCATTCCAGACCCCCAAAAATATTAACAAAAAATAAATTTTATAGGGAATAAATAGTCTTACAAACAGAAAACAATGAAATAAATATAAATGACTAAAGAACTTCAGGTATCAAAGACCTATCAGGGGTTACTTCTCTTCATTTTTTACTGGCACTATCTGAGGTTACTTCCACTCTTCGTTTTTTACTGGCACTAGGACCAGCTTGAGAGTTACTGGACCCCTGTTGCACAATAAAACTGTCCAGAGACATTTGTTTCTGGCGTTTCTTTAAAATTTACCTAAAGTTAAACATGGCATTGTCAATAAACACGTTGGAAACACGGATTACAACTTTTGTTGGGATGATAATTCTCCACAAAATTTTTTACATCATTCCACTTTGCAAACATCCTCCTTAATCCCTGAAGTAGGCACATTATGTATGCCCATTCGTTTTCTTAATTTTCAAACCTGCCTCTGCTGGCCTTAAATTCACTACCAGCAGTGCTTGTAGGTATTTTCTCACTGAGATAAGCATGCAACTTCCTCCAACACTTCGCTACGAGTTCTTTTTTAAATTCTATAATGTTTCTTGCCTTTTTAACGGATGCACTGGCGCTTGGAACTTTCTTTGGCCTTGTGATGGCTTATTTAGCAGTTGCACTAGAATAAAAAGCACAAAAAAAACGAACACAAAAGCAGAATGGGTCACGAAAGAAGATGGGATGCTTTGTTTGGGCACTCGATACAGGGCCAGGTCACGCACTGGGCTCCAGATGGCGCTTTTCCGAGTGTACAAAAACAAAGGAAACATACAATAACCAAGACAAAATTTCGTAGAAAAGTCTACAAAAAGCGAAACATGCGATAAGATAGGAGTACGAGGTTTGAATAACATACTTACATGTTTGTACTGCAATGTACATGTACTGTACAGTATACTACTGTACATTTTATATATTTATATGTATGTACTGTGTACAGTAAGTAGTACTGTTGCATAACCTAATTTTTTCATCATCATTATTCCAGGATCCAGCCACCACCTGCCAATATCTGATGACCTTCCAAGTGATGACTTTCCATTGTTACTAGACCCACCAAGCCCTCCAGGTCTATCTGGTAAGGAACTTTTTTTTTTTTTTTTTTTTTTACATATTAAATTGTTTTATATACATAAACATACTGTAAAGTACTGTACAATACGTACTACTGTACTGATAGATTTATATTTGTCTGCATTGTACAGCACAGTACTGTTGTATAGCCAAATTTTTTTCATTATCATCATTCCAGAATTGCCAACACCTTCCAAGTCCTGATGACCCCTCCAAGTGATGACTCTCCAGCTGTATCTGGTCAGTAAAATCAGCAATTTATGACACCATAACACGAAGAGTTCTGGTTATCAGCGCCATAAGGATGCTTATGGCACGACACAAGGATGCTCACGGTGCGCCATAAGGGCCCTTGCTTATTTGGTGCCATAAGCGCCATTATGGCGCCATAAATCAGAGTTTCGGTTAATGGCAGTCTTCACTCGTCGGCACACCCCCGGGAACAGAACAACCCCCCCCCCAATAACCGGGGACTGCCTGTGCATAGTTTTAGTGTACGTACTACCATAGTGTACTAGTACACAGTTACACTGTATGTATGTATTACTGTATGTAGTATGTACTACTGTTTCTTAAACCTAAATTTTTTTTTTTACTGTCACTCCAGGTGTGAGCAGCATGTTTGAAACAGACCAAAATTCCTATGATGAATCCTTGGAAGGTTTCCAAAAGCATTCCAGCGAACCCTCTTCCACTTCAAAAGGTAGAGTACAGTACAAATATATATAATATGGAATTCTTAACTTTTTTATTTGTTTAAATGGTTTTATAAATTGTTAAAAATTTTATAAATGTATTAAGTTAAGTATATCTTAGTTTTGCCAAACCACTGAGCTGATGAGCAGCTCTCCTAGGGCTGGCCCAAAGGATTAGATATTTTTACGTGGCAAGTAACCAATTGGCTACATAGCAACGGGACCTACAGCTCATTGTGGGATCCGAACTACAGCTCATTGTGGGATCCGAACCACATTGAGAAATGAATTTTTATCGCCAGAAATGAACTTCTATCACCAGAAATAAATTCCTCTGATTCCTTGTTGGCAGAGAGGGAATAGAACTCAGACTCTGAGATAGGTAATCAAGCATGTTACTGACTCATCCGAGGAACTTTTATAAATGTATGCTACATATACTATAGTAGTAGGTGTGTATTGTATATATTTTATCATTATTCCAGATCCAGGAGTTAGCCCCTCCTCCTAAGCCCAGCTCACCCTCTCCAACTGAATCAGATACAGTGATCCCTTCCTCAAATGCCAACTCACTAGACTTTGTACCCTCTCAATGTCCATCAGGTAAGGAATTCTTTATTTTTAATTTATTTTTAGGTATACATACTACTACTATACATACTATATACTACAGTACATATACATATACTACGAACTATATAAAGTTTTTTAATTGTGTTACAAAAGACTTACTGTATGTATATACCAGCAGTGCCTCAGGATACGAAATTAATCCGTTCTGAAGCGGCCTTTGTAACCTGATTTTTTTGTATCTCGAACCACATTTTACATGTAAATTGCCTAATTCGTTCCAAGCCCTACAAAAACCACCACAGTAAATTTTATAATAAAGCTAAATTGACCAATAAACAATGAAATACAACAATTTGGACCATTCAATACTTAACACAACCTATACTATGCCTGTAAATAAAGTGTATTAGTGTACAGGGTAAAAGAAATACTGTACGTACATAAGTAGTAAAATGTGGAACCTTACCTTTCGAGTGAGGCAATGTCAAAAAAGTGGCGACCGAGGAGGAGGGCAAATGGCAGAAAACATGAACACTTAACTTTACAAAACACTAAAAATTGGCAGAAAACATTAACACTAAACTTTACGAAGCACATAAACAAATGGCAGAAAACATTAACACTTCTTGATTGTCTCCATCTTCGTCTCCATAGAAAACATCTTCTTTTCGTGAACTTCAGAAAATTTTTGGGACCCGTGTCTAATAACATAAGTCATTAAGTTCACACACAACACGATAAAGTAACTTACAGTACAACGAAAGTGAAATCACTAATATGAATTTACGTTAACAAACAAAATATATGTGAACGAACGAATTCCAAAGATGTTTACGATAATGCTGCCGCAAAAAATGGTCAAGGAACGCCTTTACATAGAGGCATGATGGGACAGATGCTGACCAATAAGAGAGCAGGATCTTACGGCGGTGACTAGCATCAGGAACCAACGGGAGAGCAAGAGGATGGTGGCGAGTCTACCGAGTTGACGGTGCACCAGTTTTAAAATTGTTCTCGGCGGCCCGGGCGAATCTTGGACTTTACCCTTTCGCAATCTGAATGATTTTCGTATACAGAAGCAAAAAAATCTTCGTCTTTGCTTTCGTAACCTGAATTTTTCGTAGGTAGGGACTTTCGTATGTAGAGGTTCCACTGTATGGAGAAATAGATTTGGTGGAGGATGATGCCTTTGACAGAAGGCAGTGGAGAAGGGTGCATCAGGCAGCTGACCCCTTAATGTAAGGATAACGGTGGGAAAGAAGAGGAAGAAGAAGATACCTTTACAGGTACTAGTGGTACAGTTCAGTACGTATGCATGTAATATAGCACATACTATGTACTAACTGCATGTATGTAGTAGGTACTACTATAGTATGTAGTTTACTACTGGGCTTACAGTATTAGTAGTACATGTTGTATCATTTTTATCTCATCATTCCAGACTCCCAATCACAGGGAGATTCCACTAGTCCATCCTAGTACAGAAAAGCCCATCCCAGTAAAAAAGCCAACCACTAGAATTTGGTAAGGAATTCTTCACTTATTTTATGAATTGTTATATATATTCTATACTAATACTACTATAGTAAGTACATACTATAACTGTATACTATATACTGTTACTGTATAACCATATTTTCATTACATACTAATGTGTACAGAATTCATCAGTAACTACATCAAGTACACATGTAATGTGCATCTCCATCTCCCACAACCTATCCAACAGTTTCCAACAACAAAAAAGGTAGGGACACATGTATTCAATTTGTTTCATTGGGTATAGTTTAGGCTACTGTACACATATGTAGGGCTGATGCCTTTGTTTAATAAGGCACCCTGTGAGGTTATTTAGACCTGCAATAATTTACGCTAAGGTCGGTTTTTTATGACTTTCCATACTCATTGGAGTGTCTTAGATTTCGATGATAATTTGTAAGTCAGTATCTCTTTGGGTATGAAGGCGGAGATGTTTCAAACTCTTATGATGATAATTCTAAGTTCATTCAGTATCTTCTTCTGATGCGAGGTTTCTAGTTGAAATAACACAGAGTACAAAAATATCTTGTATTCTTGAAGTCGACATGATGAAGATCAGATAAAATTGGACAGGTCTGCCAATGATGATGGCTTAATTCAAGTCTGACTACAATCTGGTTTACAATCATAAAGTGAGCAGACAGTAGCTCGAACATACGAACATACACACAGATGACATAGATTACAAGTCATGTAGGCCGCCTGGGTTATAGGTCACTGTGGTTGTCTCAAGCAGGAAGCTTTGACAACCGTTTACAAAAATGATATTGTTAAACTACAATAAAGTTTTGTACATACTTACCTGGCAGATATATACTTAGCTATAGTCTCCGACGTTCCCGACAGAATTTCAAATCTCGCAGCACACGCGAAAGGTAGGTCAGGTGGTCACCTTACCCGCCGCTGGGTGGCGGGTGTATGAACCAATCCCCCTTGCTTGTCAGATTTTCTCTTCCACCTGTCTCCTGAGGGGAGGCTTGAGTGGCCATTTAATCGTATATATCTGCCAGGTAAGTATGTACAAAACTTATTGTAGTTTAACAATATCATTTTTGTACATGAACTTTCCTGTCAGATATATACTTAGCTGATTGGCACCCTTGGTGGAGGGTAAGAGACAGCTAAAATAAATACAGGAAAGAAGGGAAACAACTAATGTTGTAGGATATAAAACCTTGGTTCTCACCTTTTCAGGCTGAAGACTTTATAGATACTGTCTTTGAGTCTGCATTGCCTGGAGAGCTACAGCTAGGACGTGACCTGTTGCTGAAAGACCCTCGGATCTACCACTGGGATACGTGATCCCCTTCTGTGGTAGAATCCAAGTCGGATCCTGTTAAAGGGAACTTGTCCGCTTACATAACAGATCCTTACCACTACCTCTGCAAGGAGCCAAACCCAACAGACCACCTAACTAAAATACAAAGGGTTAATACTACGACCAAAAGAGGTGCCTCCTGCAACCTTTTTCAGACAACCAAAAAACACAAATACAAAATATAGGGTAACATATCAAAGTTTAAAAAGGATAAGTTTCAGCTCCCTGCCCCAGCACCGAATCCGCCGATACGAAAGGGCCTAAGGCGAAGCATTTATCATAAGTGATTTTTACATCACGTAGGTAGTGGTTTGCAAAAACCGATTGGCATCTCCATCAGGTTCCGCACAGACATATTCTTCTTGAATGCAAGCGAAGTTGCAATGGCTCTCACCTCGTGAGCTTTCACCTTCAGAAGCTTAAAATGCTCTTCCTTGCAGGCAACATGTGCCTCTGTAATAAGGCTTCTCAAGAAGAAGGAAAGAGTATTTTTCGACATGGGCCGAATGGGGTCCTTCACGGAGCACCAAAGTACATCTTGATTATTCTTAAGTTGCTCCTTCCTCTTAAGTTAATACTTCACAATTCTCATCGGGCAAAGAGTTCTTTCAGGCTCTTCCCCTACAAGAAAAGATAAACCACGAACTTCAAAGCTCCTGGGCCATGGACGTGATGGGTTTTTGTTCTTAGCAAGAAATCCTGGAAGAAACGAACAAACCATAGATTCTTCCTTAAACCCAACATTGCCCTCAACAGCTTGGAGCTCACTCACCCTCTTAGCTGTTGCTAGGGCCATAAGGAAGAGAGCCTTCTTCGTCAGATCCTTGAAAGAGGCTGAACTAGGTGGTTCAAATCTAGACGATCCAAGGAATTGTACTGACGTCTAGATTCCAGTTCGGTGCAATATGAGATCATTTTTTTTTTAATAGTTTCAAATGACCTAATAAGATCATGCAGGTCCTTATTCTCGGAGATATTCAAGCCTCTATGCCGAAATACCGCCGGTATCCTTTAATAGTAGACACAACAAGATGACACTCTTCTTTGAGAAAAATCAGGAAATCCGCAATCTGGGTCACAGAGGTACTGGAAGAGGAAATGTTCTTTCTCTTGCACCATCGTCTGAAGACATCCCACTTTGACTGGTATACACGCAAGGTGGAAGGCCTCCTCGCTCTTGCAATTGCTTTAGCAGCTGTTGTTGAAAAGCCTTTCGCTCTGACCAGACTTTGGACAGTCTGAAGCCAGTCAGACTGAGAGCGAGGAGATTTTTGTGGTACCTGTCGAAGTGGGGCTGTCTGAGTAGATCGCTCCTTAGCGGGAGCGATCTTGGAAGGTCCACTAACCATTCCAGTACCTCTGTGAACCATTCTTGGGCTGGCCAAAAGGGAGTGATTAGGATCATTCTAGTTGAATCTGACTCTACGAATTTTTTTATTGTTAGCCCCAGAATCTTGAAGGGGGGAAACGCGCAGACGTCGAGTCCGCTCCAGTCTAGCAGAAGAGCATCTATTGCTAATGCCTCTGGATCTGAGATCGGAGAGCAGTAAGGATCCAGTCTCTTGTTTTTTGACGTGGCAAAGAGGTCTATGTGTGGCCTGCCCCACAACTTCCACAGGCTCTGGCATACATCCAAATGAAGGGTCCACTCTGTGGGAAGGACCTGATCTTTCCTGCTGAGGAGATCTGCTCTCACATTCCTTTCTCCCTACACGAACCTGGTGAGAAGCTTGATTCCCCTTTCTTCTGCCCACAGAAGAAGGTCTCTTGCTGTCTCGTACAGAGAGAAGGAATGCGTCCCCCCCTGTTTCCTGATATATGCCAGAGCTGTAGTGTTGTCTGCGTTGATCTGCACTACTGATCTTCTGACTTTGGGCTCGAAAGCTTTCTGAGCCAACCACACAGCCATCAACTCCTTTCTGTTGATGTGCCAGGATACCTGGTCCCCCACCCAGGTACCTGACACCTCGCTGGTTCCCAGAGTCGCCCCCCAACCCGTGTCCGACGCGTCGGAGAACAACACTAGGTTGGGGCTCTGGGATTGAAGAGACAGTCCCTTCGCAAAAAGGTTGGGATCTGTCCACCATGTGAGTTGTTTCTTGACTTACTGAGATAACGACAGGGAGAACGTCAAATCCTGAGAAGGACGACTCCAATTCCGATGAAGAAAGAATTGGAGCGGTCTCCGGTGCAACCTTCCTAGGGAAATGAATTGCTCCAGTGAGGAGAGCGTTCCCAGCAGACTCATCCACTCCCTCGCTGTGCATACTTCTTTCTCTAAGAAGGTTGTTACTCTCTCGAATCCTCGGGCTATCCTTTCCTGAGAGGGAAAAGCCCAAAAACTCAGAGAGTTCATCTGTATCCCGAGATACACACACTCTTGCTCGGGAATTAGCGAAGACTTCTTGAAATTGACGAGAAGTCCCAACGCCTTCGTCAATTCTAGTGTTACTTGCAAGTCCTTCAAACAACGATCTTCTGAATTGGCCCTTATCAGCCAATCGTCGAGGTACATGGATATCCTCACCCCCTTCAAATGAAGCCATTGAGCTACATTCCTCAAGATCCCCGTGAACACTTGAGGGGCCGTCGAGAGGCCGAAACACAGAGCCCTGAACTGGAAAATTTTTCCCCCCATCATGAATCTGAGAAACTTCCTCGAGGAAGGATGGATCGGTACGTGGAAGTAAGCGTCCTAAACCATCCAGTCCCCTGGACGAAGTGCTGCCACCACTGATGAAGGTGTTTCCATCGTGAACTTCTTCTTTTCTACGAAGAAGTTCAGGGCGCTTACATCCAACACCGGTCTCCATCCCCCTGAGGATTTCGGAACTAGGAAAAGGCGGTTGTAGAAGCCTGATGAACGATGGTCTGTCACTAGTTCGATAGCCTACTTCTCCAGCATCTGATCTACTGCTAGATGGAGAGCTTGATTCATGATGGGGTCTCTGTACCTGGCCGTCAACTCCCTTGGGGTGGTCGTCAAGGGAGGTCTTGAGGTGAAAGGGATGAGGTAACCTCTCCTCAAAATTGAAAGGGTCCAAGGATCCGCCCCTTTCTGGGCCCAGACTTCCGCAAATCCTAAGAGTCTGGCGCCCACCGTTGTCTGAAGGACTTGCAAGTTATTTGGGGGCCTTGACTGACTTGGCGAAAGTCTTACCTCTTCTGGAGGGTCTACGACTCCTAAACGCAGAGGTTCTGGAGGAAGAAGCCCCTCGAAAAGGTTCCCGAGTACTCGACTTCTCTTTCTTAGCCTTGGTACGGAAGGAAGGGCAAGGTTTCCTTGCCGACTGGGCCAAAAGGTCCTGGGTGATCTTGATATGTCCTGGACTAGATGCTTAGGGAATAACTGAGCGGACAGAGGAGCAAACAGCAAAGAAGACCTCTGAGCGTGGGAGACGGACTTCGTCAAGAAGGAACAATGTACAGATCTCTTCTTCACGATCCCGGCCCCATACAGGGAGGCGATTTCACTCACTCCGTCTCTTACAGACTTGTCCATACAAGACAAAACGCACATGAGATCCTCTGGAGAAAAAGACTCTGGCACCTCTATCTTCTTAGCCAGGACTCCCAGCGACCAATCAAGGAAGTGAAAGACCTCCAGCACTCTGAACATGCCTTTCAGAATGTGGTCTACTTCGTTCATTGCCCAAGTTGTCTTCGCAGAGTTAAGAGCAGCTCTCCTTGTGGCATCTACCAGAGCCGAAAAGTCGGAATCGGCCAAGGACGGTAGACCCGAATCCCAAGGACTCTCCTGTTTCATACCAGAACCAGCGCGTCCTGATAAACTTCGAAGGAGGGAAAGCGAACATCGTTTTTCCCCGCTTCCTCTTTGGAAGCCATCCAGGAACCAAAACTCCTCAGTGCCTTCTTCATCGAAAGGGTCGGCTTCATCCTCACACAAGAAGAACCCTTCGCTGTCTTCGACGTAGAAAATAACGAGTGAGGAGAAGGAGGAGCCGTAGGAGTAAGGGAATCCCCAAATTCTTGCAGGAGAAGCTCTGTGAGCTTCTTGTAAGAAGACACCGCCTGGCCAGAAGTGTTCGGTTCTTCATCCGAACCCTCTAGGATTTCTTGTCGGAGGAGCGCGGAAGATCCTTAGGCGACGAAGAGGTCCTAGTAGGAGCCGAGCGAGAGGTTGGAGAGCGCCTTCTCGTAGAAGAGCTCAAATCAGCAGGAGAACAACGAGACGAAAAGGCAGAGCGCCCGTCCGATCTGGATTGTCTGCAATGAGACTCCCTCTCGAGATAGACGAAATCTCGGCTGAAGAAGAGGCAGGGCTCCTACCCCAAGAAGGTCTGGATACATCGACAGGGCACTTACGAGGAGGAGAGCGCCTACCAGAATCTGTGCGCCTATCCTGAGGAGAGCGGCTGCCAGGAGTAGAGCGCCTATTAGGAGCAGGGCGCTTGCGCGGCTCTTGATTCTTGTCCAGTTGAGTACGATCAACAGAAGGTCGACTGGAAGGAGAAAAGCGCCTACCAGGAGAAGGCTGCTTACGAGACTCTTGACGTCTGACAAGCGGATAACATTCAGGAGAAGGGCGCCTCAAAGCTAACAAGCGCCTATCGGGAGAAGGGCGCTTGCAAGGCTCTTGGTGCCTACCAAGAGACGAACGGTCAGGAGTAGGGCATCTAGAAGAAGGAGAGCGCCTACACGGAGAAGGGCGCTTGAAAGTCTCTGGTTGTCTGCCACGAGGAGAATAGTCAGGAGTAGGACGCCTTGAAAAAGACGAGCGCCTACTAGGAGATCGACGTACAGTAGGCTCTTGGCGCCTATCAAGTGGGGAGCGGCTACCAGCAGGACGCCTATCAGGCGCATGGCTCCTACCAGACTCTTGACGTCTGTAGGGAGAGGAGTCACGAGTAGGAGAAAAACGTCTACTCAACGCCCGATCCGAAACTCGAGGAGAGTGACATCCGGAAGACGAACGCCTACTTGTAGAAGGGCGCCTTCTAGCTTCTCGAAGTAGCTGAGGAGAAGTTCCACGAGAGGGAGACGAAGAAAGAGGTCTGTTCTGCTCCAAGTATCTATCTCCTTTCGGCCGTACCCTCGAAACAGCGTGATGAGCAGGCGAAGAGCGCTTACCAGAAGCGGGAATCCAATCTGGAGAAAAAACTTCTTTCTCCACAGAGCGTCTGACCGATGTTTGGCGCCTTGAAGCAGAAAGAGAGCCAGGAGAGTGGGGCCACTCGCGTGAGCTCCTACCTTCATACGAAAACTCCCCATATGAAGGAGAACGCCTACAAAGAGGAGAACGATCCTCTGAAGAACGGCGCCTAGATCTCTTGATCGGAAGAGAAACGTCCTTCTTCCTACGCGATCTAAAGGCCAGAGAGTCCGCCAACGCCGAGATCTGAGCCTGAAGTCCCGCAAGGACTCTAGTAGGAGAATCTGGCTGGTCTTCCTCCGAACCAGGCGCAGATTGAGGGGCGCGAGAAGAAGAGCGATCACAGGATCTCTTGGGCTTCTTTGCTTCCAACGACGATTCTTCTGGGAAAACCTCCGGGCTAGAAGCCAAAGGACTGCAGGGAGCCTTCCAAGCCCTCTTCAACGGGCGCGACGCATCCGGGGAGTTCCAACCTCTCTTCGGAGAGGGAGACGACGAAGAGGAGAAGCATTGACGTAGGATCTCCTTCTTGTAGCGATCCGAGGCAGCCTGGTGGGAGCGTACTTCAGGATCTGCGAGGGACGCCATGACCGGTGGGGGCTCTCCCTAGCCCTCTTGCGGCTTTCGACTTTCCTACTCCACTGGAACTGGGAGTCTGGAAGAGGTCTAGGCCTAGAGGCACTAAGGAGCCGGTCAGACGCACCCTCCACAACACTGGGGACACTGCACTGATCACTAACACTCTCCTTACCTTCTAACCGACGAATCTTCTGATCCATAGAAAGATCGTGGCTCTTAAAGCCGCCGCCTCCGAAGACAAATCTTCGGCTTCGGTGCGGGGAGCAGGGGCTGCAACTTGGGAAGAAGGTTCTACTTCTACATTAGTATTTGGATCCACATCCAACTCACTCATTCTAGACCTACTAGAACTTCTAGAGGAAGCCTTACGTACTCTATCACGTTCCAACTTCCTAACATAAGAGAGAGCCTTATATTCGTCTTCATTCAAAACCTTGCATTCCTTACAAGGCGTTTTTTAGTTTTGTGTTCTTGAGTTTGTGCAACGTTTGGGTTTACTAAAAGAACATTCATTCCCCCTGCATTTCATGCATACAGTGTGAGGGTCAACCGAAGCTTTCGGCAACCTCACCTTACACCCTTCAATCACACAAACCCTAAACAAAACAGAAGTTTTAACTACTGAATCCAGGTCAGACATTGTTAAAGAAAAATCCAGTTCAAAATCAAAACGGTCCACAATTAGCGTATGCCAAGCCAAACAGAGCGTATACGTCACCAAAAGAAGTCCAAATCAACTCCAGGCAAGCGAGAATCGAAAAATCTATCCAGAGGAACCGACAACAGTTGTTATCGTTTCCAGCGACAGAGAAAATCTGACAAGCAAGGGGGATTGGTTCATACACCCGCCAACCAGCGGCGGGTAAGGTAGACCACCTGACCTACCTGTCGCGTGTGCCGCGAGATTTGAAATTCTGTCAGGAACGTCGGAGACTATAGCTAATTATATATCTGACAGGAAAGTTCATGTACAAAAAAGTAGATTTGATGACCACAGATGACGGCAAACTAGACACTGATTGATACAACACGTCATCTTAGCCTACTTTATCATATCTGGTCTGATCACATTCCTGCAAGCAAACTGGTTGACCTCTTGGGTCACTGATTTTAATTAATCATAGTTTAGTTTTTATATATATGGAATAAAATTCCATATTTTAATATTATGTAACACTTACATATATAACATGGTACACATATATATGTATTCTATTAACAAAAATATTTTATGCACTAGTACAGTATGTATATATATGTATACTCATTACAAATAATTATTAACTATAATAAAAAAATAAAGCTTCCGACATTTTGTTTACAATCACTTTGTCAACCTTACTGAGTGCTGAAAGATTGCCAAGCAACCACTTTTAACTAGCGCACATTACATATATTAATCATACATTTCTGGGCTTGGTCCGTGTCGCTCCGTGAAACCCTTTTTTATTATCTCTCTTCAACCACTGAAACCATCAAACAGTATAATAACTATTAATTTCTATTCTTTAATCTACCTTTACCTAATGGAGATACTGACAGTTTTAATGAGACATATAATGACATTATAAAAGAAAAGAATTTTAGAAAAAATGTTTAATTTTGACGAGAGTTGATTAATTTCCTATTTTATGATATTTAATTCACAAATATTTTTTTTTTTTATTAAATGTATTGCATCACTAAGTTTTTCAATTTGCAGCATCATTTTACCAACAGAATAAAACAAATGCAAAATTTTTGTGAATCGTAAATAAAGAGTTATCAGCTGACGAAATACAAATGGCGACTGATACTTTACGTTCAGGAAATTAAGGCTGCACTTGTTATAGCCTAGAACAGCTATACATTAAAAACAACATAACAATAATAAAAGATTGTCATGGTTATATACAAAAATAAAAGTTCGTAGACTTCTGTGCCTGTGTGGGCAAATCGGACAGAATGCCGAGGGTCCTATTCCTAGAACTAGAGCCCCCTAGAATCCGTGGTCCAACTCCAAAGAATAGTTCCGCCTGTAAAAAACAGGTCTGAACATTGTCAGGTAGATGATGGTTCTACTACCACAGTTCCCACTAATTAGCTTCGGATTTCACTCCACTTCAAGCCATGATATATTTTCCCATTTATCAAATTTTGTAAATTTTGACAAAGGTGGAAAAATCCACAAATACTAATTCTAAAATACGTATATAACAATTATATGGGACTCTTGGTTTCAAATCTAGGAAAATTCTAGAGGTTCGAGAGCCCCTCACCATATCAAGGTTGGCCCAAAGTTGAGGGGGACAGCACAGTAATAAGACCAGTGTTAATATATATGGATCCGAAACATGGGCTTTAGAAGAAAAGAGGAAGTAAAGCTTGACAAAATAGAGACGAGAATGCTGAGATGGATTATAGGAATATCGCTGCTTGAGAGATTGGGACATGATGAAATAAAAAGGGCAGGCTTAGTAAAGATTACAGAGGTGATAGAGAGGCACAGTTGAGATGGTATGGGCATGTGTTGAGGATGGATGATGAGCAGGGAGTGAAGAGGGCTTAGGAGGAACCTGTTAGAGGAAGAAGGTCAGGAGGGAGACAGAGAATTATGTGGCACGATAAAGTGAAGGAAGATAATGTAAGGATAATGGTGGGAAAGAAAAGGCAACAGAAGGTTAGTTTGTGTCTTTGGTGCTTGATTGTGCACATGAGCCCTATTTTGTGTCAACAGTTTTTCTTTATTGCTCAGTTGGTTATTAAGTTTAGTATGTCTTAGTTTTACCAGACCACTGAGCTGATTACAGCTCTCCTAGGGCTGGTCGGATGGATTAGATATTTTTACGAGGCTAGGAACCAATTAGTCACCTAACAAAGGGACCTACAGCTTATTGTTCAATCCGAACCGCATTATATCAAGAAATGGATTTCTATCACCAGAAATAAATTCCTCTACTTCCGCGTTGGCCGAGCTGAGAATCGAAATTTGGACCACTGAATTGGTAGCCGAGCGCGAAAACCACTTGTCCAACGAGGAGAATGATTGGTTATTAAAATGCACACCCAAAATCCATAAAAAAAATAACCATAACTTTCCAAAGCCTTTTCTTCTAACTTCTGGCAAGCCTACAAAAATGTCAATATAAATATAAGAGGTGTGCATACGTATTCTCAACAGCTTTAAACACTTTTAAAACAATTTTCTTCTAACTTCTAGCCAACAGTATACAAGAAAGTGTCCATGAATATGAGAGAAAGGTATGCATACTCTTGATAACAGTAAACAGCCAGATCAGTTAACAGAAAACGATGAAAAATAAAAATACAAGAAACCTCGGTACCTGGTTGTCAAAATGCAACCAAGATCGAAGGCATTTTTTGTATATAGAAAGAGAACTTCTAGTTGTTTTAAAGACAAAATGGAAATTGCATCATGTGAAATAATTTTCTCTTATTTTCTTATATATTTTCATTTTATTTAATCTTTTATTTTTTTTTTTTTATATTTCTAATTCTTTTGTTTAATATGCACACTGGGTTTAACATATTGTACTGCCACTGTTTTTCAAGGAGGGATTTTAAAAAATTTTCATTTATTATAAACCTTATTTAATGTACATAAATCATATTGTCTTGATGCACACGTTACTGTATATGGTGCTATAATGCTGTAGGCTAACTAAACTGCAGAATGCCTAGGCTAACTCTGCTTGACATGCGAACAAACTGAATCTGCAAATAAGCTCTTGGAACAGAACTCATTCATACTGGAACTTTTGAGGGACTCAGAAGAATGACTGATGGTAAGTGATTAAAAGAATGGAGATACAGTGTGTGTTAATCAGAGGAATCTCACTAACAGAATATTTGTTGAAGGTAATAGAAAGAATACTTGATGAGCGAGTATGAACAACAGTGAAGACTGCTGAGCAGCAGTTTCCTTTTGCACTGGTTATGGAAGTGAAAGGATCAGGAATGCAAATATATGTGGGAATTGTCAGGAATAGGGTTGCAACCCCCACCAAAAAAGCTTGTTTTTTAGGGAGGAAAATCAAATTTTCACAAAAAATAACCTGAAAAAATCAGGCCAATTTAATTTTTTACATGTATTCACATTCATTGCTTCCTAAGCTAAAAACAACTGCTAACTGGTCTCATATTATGCCCTAGAGCTTGGGTAACCATTGGAAAGAAAAATCTATCAGTGCGAACAATAAAAAGTAGGAAAACTAATGGTATCTTAACCATCAACACTTGAGATTAAGAGCGTTCTGGGTATGTAACTACATTTGTATCATTAGAATTTCAATATTTCACATTTGAACATTGAAATTTTCAATTATCAAACAAGTTTTACTGTTATCTTTCAATCATATCCTGAAACCCTGAGGTAGTGGCGCCAATTATTTCAGTTTCGATGCATTTGAACATGAAGAGAAGTTTGAAAACTTTTATGATTGGGCCACAGTTCCCTAAAAGTATGTGTGAAACACTATGATACAGACATATATGTGCTCAATATCACACATGTTCAACTGAAACTTGTATCATATATGTATCAGATAAGGAAGAATGAAAACTTTTATGATTGGGCAACAGTTCCTTAAAAGTACGTATGGTAGAACCATATAGCATCAATCACTGGATTTGCGATTTCCCTGTCGAGTGTGTGACTTCGGGCAGCCATATTAAAAGGTCTCGGTCAAGTTCATTGTACTATACTCTATTACTATTAATGTTATTTTAATATTATTATTTTTATTTTTTTTACTATTATCTTATTATTATTACTATTGATATTATTTTACTAATATTATTTTATTATTATTTAGTTGATCTTATTATTGTTGTTATTATTTTCATTATTACTGGACCCAATTTCACATGGAAAAATTGACTTAAAAAAACAGATTGGCCTAAGCACTCCAACCATTGTGGTCAAGGCCTAAAGTGCAGGACTTTCTTTGCATACAGTCACCAAGCACTAACTAGATAGTAATGTACATATTCACAATACACTTACATTCACTAAACACTTACACTCACTAAACACACACTTACTTTACACTCATACTTAACATACACTCACACTCAATAACACTTTACACTCACTGAATACTCAACACTCACCAGGCACTCACTATACACTAAACACTCATAAACATTAAATTCACTATATTCTCAAACACTCACTTAATACTATACATTAATTAAACACTAAACAATTGTTAAACACTCACTATACACTAAACACTCATTAAGTACTCACTATAAACTATACAGTAAACTCATTAAGTACTTACTATAAACTAAACACTCACTAAGCACTCACTATAATGCTCATTAAACTCCTAAACATTCATTAAACACTAAACAGTGAATGACTATCCACTCATCACTCAATAAACACATAGACATTAAACATTCACTAAACACTAACATTACAAGACATTCACTAAACACTCAATAAACACTTACACACTAAACATTCACTAAGCACTCACTACACACAAACATTCACTAAACATTAACTGAACCTAAACACTCACTAAACATTCACTGACTACTGACACACTAAACATTTACTGAATACTGACATGGTAAACATTTACTAAATACTTACACAGTAAACATTCACGGAATACTTATACACTAAACATTCACTAAACACTAATCTTCCCTAAACCTTAAACACTCACTTAACTCTCACACAAAACATTCACTAAACCCTAAACACTTACTGAATGCTTACACACTAAACATTCACTAAACACTCATTAAACATTCACTGAATACTTACACACTAAACATTCACTAACATTCACAAAACATTCACTAAAACTGTGTAAGTATTCACTGAATACTTACACAAAAACATTCAATAACATTTTCAAAACATTCACCAAACCCTAAACACTTAGCAAACATTCACTGAATACTTACACACTAAACATTCAATAACATTCATAAAACATTCACTAAAACCCTAAAGACACACTAAACATTCACTGAATACTTACACAATAAACATTCGATAACATTTACTAAACCTTAAACACTCAGTAAACATTCACTGAATACTTACACACTAAACATTCACAAAACATTTACTAAACCCCAAACTATACATTCACTAAACACTTACTCATAAACATTCATAATCACTTATTCACTAAACCCTAAAAATTTGCTAAACGCTTACTCATTAAATATTAACGATAAAAAAATTCATATTCGCACTAATCGCTGTTCAATTTGCGGGTTACCAGACCTTTAAAAATGGCCACAAGGCTTTGCAGCGCCGCCCTGGTGGAAGACCACTGAACTATGTAGTACTGGTATAGAGATTGCAACTCCATGTATATACGTACCCTCTATGGGTAGAATACGTAGTCTGTATCAACAGAGAAAAATCATGTTAAAATAGATAGCATAAAAATCCTTATTTCAACGAAAACTCTAATCCAGAAAGGTGTGTCTTAACTCTAACTATATGTAAGGTCTTTAAAAATGGAGAAATTGGATGCAAGAAAAAAATGCAAAAAGCATGTTTTTTTACTGAAAAAAATAAAAACATGAAATGAATTTTTTTTTCACAACCCTAGACAGGAATCTAAGGTAAATTGGGTAAATACTGTGGTTATGGTGTCCAGCAATCAGAGAGGGGCTAGGTTATTTATACAAGTTAGAAGAGGTCTAAATTTAAAACAGAATGAGAATTACAATTTCTTAGAATCTACTTTAAGCCAGGAGGAAGGGTGAGAAGCTTACAGTTTAAAGTAGGATAAAGACAGCTAAAAAGGAATGGATACTAAGTGGCGGCAGGGGTAATGTGCGACAAAAAATGGCAAAAAAAAAACTGGGAAAAACATCTACTTCACTGTAATCAGACTAGAGATAATGTGTGGTTCAGAAACATGGCCAATAAGAAGGAAAGAGGCACAAGTTAGAGTGAACAAAAATGATGCTGAAATGGATTTTGGGATCTCGCTGCATGAGAGGCTGGCAACTGAAGAAATCTGAGATGCTGGTGTGGTCAAGATTAATCTTTAATAGGAATGAAGGAGGGTTTGGTGGAATCTGTTAGGGGCAGAAGGTAGCGAAGGCAAAGGATTACAAGGTGTGACAAATACAAGAGGGATTTGGAGGAAGTTTTGGCAGAGGGGGGATGCTTTCCACATAAACATTTGGAGAAGATGCAATAGGGCAACCAACCCTTGACCTTACAGATAGCAGCAGGGATGAAGAAAAAGCACTGTAATTTGGCTTTTTCAGTGTTTTCATATTTTATTTGTAAAAAATTTTGTGCTCAGATTTGTTCCTGTTACTCATTAGACTCCCTAGCCTTGCCTAGATCACATTTCTGCCTTCAGGTTCAGTTTTCGATCTACAGGTGCACTTGAAATTCCTTTTTTTTTTCAACTGTTTCTTATCCACCAAGCAAGACTTGATTCACATTCCCCCTCCTTTGTCCCTCATTGTTTATTCTCAATCATGCTATTGCCTTTCTTATTTTCTCAAACAAAATCATACCATACACTTCACTTGCATACGTATTTTGAGACCCGTTTGCTAATTAATCTTTCTCTATATCTACCCACCCTTTGCTTACCTCTCTCTTTCCGTAAAAACATGCATGAAATGAGTTCTATGGAATACTAAGATTTGTGGCCAGATTAGGTTAGGGAAGTCATATTCAAAATCAGAAAATGCTGGAGATATGAAGTAAAAGGAACCCAAAAAAGGCTTAGATCTCAAAGACTGAGATGGATTGGATATGTGATAAGAAAAGATGAGGAATAGATGGTTAGATGAGCAGTAGATGTATGAACAAGACTTGAAGGAGAGCACACAAATTCATGGAGTAAGGGGATAGACACAGACCTACATGTGATGGTTCTGTATTTTGTGTTTCATATCTTCCTTTCCTTTAAGCCTTTTTCAAGAGCAATGGCAACGACTTGCTAAATTCCTGGGAATGGTTGTCAATTAATACAACTAAAATTACTTTGAGATCATGTAGACAATGACAAAGTAGGTACATATTACTTGAAATTCCTTGTTTTAATAAAACCTGTAAAAATGAAGTCTCTTTGTGATGTGTTAATATGGAACTAACTGATTTTGACACATCTATTTCTAAAAACAGAATAACAAACCTGATATTTTAATCTTTGTTGGTGCATTCCTAATCGTATTCCTAATTGGAGCTGAGCCAGGTCCAAGAAGGGAATTGTCTGAGAACGGGGACCCCTTTTTCTTCTGGGTGACATTCCTACGCTTGCTAAGGTCTCCAGACTCTGAGCAAGAAGTCTGACTAAGAGTGGTGCATCTGCTTGTTCACCATCCCAGTCAATTTCCACATTATTCCTACAGGCTTCTGATGTAGCCTCAGACCTTCGGTAACCTAAAGATATCTTTAGCCCATCAATCACATCTACCCCCATCATTTCTTCCCTTTGTGATGAACTTAACACTGGGTCACTGAAACAACGGCGCATCTTTCTTAATTTTTCATTATCAACACAGATTTTGAGGCCATCAACAGAGTCCATTCCTGTGATCATTTCAGGTTCTGGATGGAGCTCACTAATTTCCTGCATCTTAAATGCACTAGAGAATTAAAACATTTCACACAAATTTGGCACAAGAGAAGGAACAGTATAAAGGTATCTTGAATGTTAATAAATGTACTCAGGCAGTCACATGAAGAGTACAACTGAAAAATTCAAGCTCAAAACTATGTAAGATACTTCAAATTCAATTCAAAACAGCACAACACCAACAAACGTCCTCAACCATAACAGTATAATGTGTGGCAACCATGTCTGTGTTAGCCCCAAAGGCAGTATCTGTGGTTTTCTTATCTAGGTGAAATAATACATGTTTATCATCATCTATGAATAAATAGGATGATTATGAAAGAGAACCAAACAAAAACCTACCACAAGATTAAAAATACTACCCTAAAATAAAAGGACTTTAATATTTATGAAAATGGTATAACAGAAAATATACAAAATGTTTAATACCATTAGTTTGGAACTTGAGTAGTTAACTACTCTGTGTCTTTGATAACAGACCATGCCTAGTGAATACTTAGACAATTCCTGAAAATATTCAACAATAAGAATATAAGGAGCAGATTGTGTTTAAGTCATAATGATGTGTGAAAATAATCACTGGTAATTAAAATATAATGTAAGAGGGTTAACATAATTCTTGATATTGTATATGAAGTGATCATATCATATCAACACTTATAAATAGAATTAGCTTTGATATTCCTTTTAAAAGCGTTCACCTACTCTTTAAAATTACTTGCCTTAGCCAGAGTGAAACCATTATTAAAAACTAAAGTTACTTGTGATGGCACATAAAAACAACCATAATCTCCCTTTCTTAAAATATCTGGTCTTCCTAACATATTTATGTCCTCACAGCTTGGATAGGACAAAAGACCTGGCCATATTCCATTCGTAAATTGAACTGGCAAGGATGGAGTGTCAAACACTGGCAGAGAGGAACTATAGTTTTGCAATGTGAAGGAAGTGCCCCAAAAATTCCCACAACATCCTGCAGATCTCTGGGCAGAGACAGATCAACTGCAAGGATTGATCTTGCCTCCTTTACATATCACTATATCACACAGGCTTTCCCTAGATCAAAGCTGGAGACTGTTCCTTCCTCATTCTGGAGATATGCCACCAAGGTGGAATTGTCTGATATTTGGCTGACAACTTTGCCAGACACTGCCTTGAACTGAAGCTACGTCTAACAAGTGGACAGCCCAAACTCTCTTTGGAGGCATCAGTAATGAAAAGACGTCTAGAGTTGGTGAGATGAGAGGAACGCCTTTTGGTAGGTTCCAAGGGTCTTGCAACCAGGCAAGGTCTGTCAATACCTCCTAGGTGGATGGAACTGGTGGATTATCCTGAAGATTTGAAGCAGAACACTTCACTTAACTGTAACAGAAGAGATCTCAGCCTGAGCTGTCTATTGATACTAAGCTTCCCAAGGGACTTCAAGATGTTCTGGCATTCTATGCTATAATTCTAGAGGGGGCAAGGAATGGCATAGCAAGTCTATAGGTGGCTATGCACAAATATATCATACGGTGCACAATCCTCCTTAAAGGGTTCAAGTCTAACTTGTCCAAGTTGTTGGGAAAGCTATGTACTGACAAAGATTGAGAAGGTAATTGAGGTGACTGCAAAGTTTTAGGGCTGAGGTAACATGAACAGCCTGATGCAACACCTGTGGCCCATACAGCACAGGAGGCTCCTAACACAAGTGAAGGCAAATCCAGTACTTATACTTAGGCAGGAAGGACCTGTGCTAAAGATTACTGGGAGGTGTGACCTGATAGGAGTCAAGATGAGCTTCCTGGGTTGGAATAGTCTCATGCGCAAAGACCTCTATGCATCATCAGATAGGTCATGAGAGGATAGGAACTCTTTGTTAGTAAAACACTGACTTGTATCTGCACATGATGGAGATTTCATATGTACAGTACTCACTTAATCCATGCAAGCATTGAAGCAGTTGAACCTGGGAATCAGTTTCTCGAAGGATTGCCATGAATGAATGAATGAAGAGGATGTGAAGACTAAACCCACATCCTTCTACTATACGTAGCCTGACTAGATAAAAATGTCATTAGCTTCCAAAGCCAGCTTGCAGAAAACAGGGTGACCATATTGGGAAAAACAGAGAAAAGCTGTAATGAGAATTTAGTTATTTCTATTAATCAGTTTTAAAAAATCTTAAAATTAATTTTCTACTGCTAATCCATGAGAAGTAGAATCTGTGCATGACATATGTTCACTATATTTGATCTACTCTGTTGTGCACTTTTGTTATGCTTAAAAGATTCATAGTCATAAATACATTCGAGTGTTTATAAAGTACTGCGTACCTGTTATAACAGCAGTGTTTGCATGTTTTCTAACATGCTTTATCACCTGTCTTTTAACCTTCTGCCATACCTCTCAAAACTCACAAAAATAAAATCACATTTGTGTTGAGCATTTATCTCTCAAATAGTATTTGGCAGAGTAAATCGATCTAAAAGAATAGTATTTAATGGTCCTACTGTACTCTTCTTCAATATGATCATGACACCAGAGAACCCTAGACTAATCAATCAATCATTCTTGAAGGTGTTATATGACATTAAAACAGAGTTGACCTGCATATACAATCACTAGATCCAGACAAGAAACTAGCCAGTCTATGTTTAGGGTCCTCAATATTCAAGATATTGACTATTCCTCAACAGTTTAAAGCAAATTGCCTAAAAAGAATACTAAGTATTTACCTCTGCTTCAAACTGGTGGAAGAAAGGTTTTGAAACTGAATACTTGAAATGATAGTACAGTTCCTGTTCAAACACACAAGACTCGCCATCAATATCAAACACCTGAAAAGAAATAAAATAAGCCATCTTTAGCCACTGGCAGAAATACTAAAAAAAGAAAAAATTTAATTATTTTTCATTCAAATCTATTACCCAATTAAAGCTACCAAGGTAACACATTTTAACAAGTACGACAAAATTGTTCTTTTTACACACCATGGAGTGTGCCAGCGTCCCATGGTGACTAGACTAATACAGGCAGTCCCATAAAATCGGCAATTTATGGCCCCATAACAGGACGAGTTATCGGTGCCATAAATGCCATTATGGCACCATAAATTACTGAGTTTTGGTTAATGGCAGTATTTGCTTATCAGCACACCCCCGGGAATGGAACCCCTGCCAATAACCTGGGACTGCCTGTTTCAAAGAAATATCTTTTAGCCTGGTCTTGTGGCCGGGTATTATGCCATAATGATAAACACTATGACAAGTGACAGAGTATAATGGACTCAGCCATTCATAACTATTATATGCCAAGTTTCGGTTAATGGTGCCTCTGTTAGGTATGTTATGCGCCAATAAGCAAAACTCGGACCTCATGGCACCATGAATCGCTGATTTAAGGTGCTAGACAGCCCAATAAAACCGGATTGCCATTAACAAAGACCGCCGATAACCGTGGACTGCCTACATAGAAACCGACCTTTTTTTTGGAGAGCACATTGTCGGTGTAATACACGATCCTTGCTAGCCTTTTTATGAAAGCAAAAATTGTTAAAGAATTTGTCATTCCTTTTGGAAGTTTTTGCTAAAAAACTGATCCACAATGTATTATTAATTTAGTTATTCTACCATTTCCTGGCATTGACTTACATGAGCTATTAGCCTAACCGATTCATTGCAAATAATTTAAGACATGGTAACTATTGTTTGTAGTTTGTAACCTAGGATTATATAACATAAAGGTGATTTAAATACAGTGTGGCCCCCATATTCGCGTTCTCCAGATTCGCGGACTCACACATTCGCGGATTTCTCTGGGGAACATTTCCCCACATTATTTGCAGAAAATACGAGCATTCGCGGTATTTTTCTATGAGAAATATCCACAAATTCGTGGTTTTTTTTATCAATTTCATCATAAAATGCACTTTTTGTGATAAAACTATTAAAAAACAAAGTATGAAAATTTTTAGTGGTTTTTCTTGAGTTTTAACTAACAAAATAGGCTGTTTTTAGTGTTTTTACAGGGGTTCCAAACATTTGCGGTTCTAACTATTCACGGGGGGGTCTAGTACGCATCCCCCGGCTACACAATTTTCATTTTATATGGCCTGCATATCTGGCATGACCTAAATAACCAAGGACTAGGTAATACCGAATGTTCTGAGTGGTAAACTTTTACTAAACATCCTATTAGACTAAATTGTTAGCCTAGACCACGTAACCTAAGACTGGTTGAAAATTATTCTAAAAAAATTAGACGTACAGTAAATGCTAATTTATTCAAACAGTAAAATAATAACCAAACAAAAAGGTTAGTATTGGTAGGATGGTTTTATATAGCCTAGTTTGTCTGTAGGGCAACATACTAAAGTATTCTGAACTTAGCAAAATGACTCGGTTTGCTATGACTTGGTAGCCTAGCCTATATGTAAGACTACAAACTAGTACAGGCAATCACTGGTTATCAGCGGATTCAGTTAATGGTGAGCCAGTTGTAGGCGCCATAACGTGCTGAGTTTTGGTTATCAGAGCCATAAGGTGCCAATAATAAGAGTTATGGCGCCATAACACACCTATAGGAGGTGCCATTAACCGGATATTGGCACCATAAATGCCATAAATCACCAAGTTTCGGTTAATGGCGGCTTTCGTTTATTAGCACCGTGCTGGGAATGGAACCCCCCCCCCAAATAACTGGGGACTGCCTATATATTCACGGTTCAAAAATTACTGGGCTCAAATTAAAGTAACTTGGTTTATGACTATGTAGCCTAGCTAATCGATAAGGCTACATATTAAAATCTTGTCTAGAATAAGTAGTAGCCTGACCAGATTAAGTAGGAATCCCTTTTTAAAGTGAATAGCCATCTATTAGCCTAGAAACAACATGGTTGAGTATCAGACAAGAGGGTAGACTATGATATATATAATAAAATAATGATAATTGTATTTATTAGGTTTTGATTAGCCCTAATGTAAGCAGTAGCTTTTATTACTTGAGAATCATCTAAAAAATCCTCTATGATTAGCTTAACATAGATTATACTAGAGATATTAACCTAAGCCATAAGAAAAATTCGCTTGGGTTAGTTAAACTGGTTAGTGATAAACTAGTCTGAGTGGTATTGCATGGTATTGTAATTATAAGTAAAAACTTGACATAGCCATTACAAAAGGTCAAGTTTACGTAATACAGATGTAGACAGGTTTTCAAAGCTAATCTGAACCTCAAAAGGTTTAAATTAACATAGCTATTTTATAAAATGTACTAAAACTGTACACTTGTAGTCAAGTTGACCTGTAAAATGAGATCTATTAGTAAATATTTACAGGTGTCCATGATTAAAAATAATTTATACTCAGTAAATTTTCTAATAACAACATGGAACCAACAAAGTGGCCAGTTCAGATTACAAGTCTTACAATCAAAATGTGACAGAAACTCCAAAATCCTACGCTGATGCTGATAATCCTTGGCGAGATGTCTCAATGGGCATTTTCTCTCCAGACGGTAAGTATCTGATAAATGAAAGACCATGATAGAAGTTGCACATGTTGAGTATAGAGAAAGGGCAGCATTTCCTAATACAGAATGGCGCCCAATACCACCTTTGCCAGACATGGACAAACCTCAATAGGAAACTATTCTCTTACCTGGGAATATAGCATTGAAAGCTGTAAAGGAATATATATAAACTCAATTTCAGTGGCTGGGAATGTGTTGTGATACTGTTCATGGCCTTTTGTACCTCCCTTCAAAACACAGAACAGAATAAGGAAAAACCTCAAAAGGTTCCCAACACAGCCCATTGATTCCAGACGGCAGTTAGAACGTATGATGTGTCTGCTGCAGTTTGCAATAGTCAGATTGCAACTGAAAAACTTGAAAAAATTTCGGCTGTCACATGCAAGAAAAGAGATGCGAGACAAACCTCACAAAATGAATCAGAAATTTTGGGAGATACTTTGGCCATAAAACCAGAAGGAATCTCTGGCAAAACAAGTCACCCTGATCCCTCCATCTGTAAGAGCAACAATACAAATAGATGCTGCATTGACAGGTTGGGGAGGACAGTGGGAGGATCGTCAGGCGGCGGGGAGGTGGTAAGCTACTCTAAAGAATTATCATATAAATTTCCTAGAGCTGATGGCTATCTTTTTCTCTCTCAAGAAACTCAAACTCCTAGAAGAGACACATTCTGTTGGTTCTAGACAACACGACAGCAATGTCCTGCATCAAGAAATTGGGATCATGCTCACCTCCTCTCTATATGTTAATGTTACCCATCTTTCGGATAGCACAGGTGCAGAAATGGCATTTGTCTACAATTCAACTTATAATAGCAGACTCTGCCAAGGAATATGACAGCCTCAACAGAGTCGACACTGGACAACCACTCATTTTAAACAATAAACAACCTACTTCCACAACCGTAAGTGGACCTGTTTGCCACATACATACATATATCTATATATATATATATATATATATATATATATATATATATAATATATATATATATATTATATATATATATATATATATATATATATATATATATATATATATATATATATATATATATATATATATATATGCAACCGTAAGTGGACCTGTTTGCACATACATACATACATATATATACATATATATATATATATATATATATTATATATATATATATATATATATATATATATTATATATATATATATATATATATATACACACACACATATATATATATATATATATATATATATATATATATATATATATATATATATATATATATATATATATATATATATACAAAACCGCAAGTGGACCTGTTTTGCCACATAACATACATACATACATAATACCATACATACATACTACATACATAACATACATACATACATACATACATACATACATACATACAATATATATATCATATATATATAATATATATATATATATATATATATATATATATATATATATATATATTCCGAAGCAGCCTTCATAACCTGATTTTTTCGTATCTCGAACCACCTTTTTCATGTAAATTGCCTAATTCGTTCCAAGCCCAACAAAAACATCACAGTAAATTTTATAATAAAGCTAAATTGAGCAATCAACAATGAAATACAACAATTTGGACCATTCAATACCTAACATAAACAATACTATACTTGTAAATAAAGTGTATTAGTGTACATGGTACAAGAAATACTGTACGTAATTATGTAGTAAAATGTGAAACCTTACCTTTTGAGTGAGGTGATCTCCGAAAGTGGCGACAGAGGGGGAGGACAAATGGGAGAAAACATGAACACTTAACTTTACGAAAAACATTAAAAAATGGCAGAAAACATTAACACTACAAATGATGACAGAAAACATCAACACTTAACTTTACAAAAACTTTAAATTAAATTTCTTTTTTTTTTCTTTTATTGATTTTTACATTTTTTCTTTTTTTACTTTTTTATACTTTACGTTTTATACAAAATTTCAATTTCTTCACCACCGAATGGATGCCAGTCCGTTTACGGAATGTATCAAACCACCCACGAGAAGCCTTGAAGTCTGGGGTTGCCGTCGATGTCCCTTCTCCTCCGTCGTCTTCAGCCTGGGCAATCCAATCCCCGATAATAGCGCTGGCCTTCTGGAAGATTGCCGTCTTGGTTATCGTATCATGAGCAATTTCTTTGTCCTCAATCCATACAAGAAGCAGCCTCTCCATCTCATCATGCACGTGGCTGCTCTTGTTGGACAAAATAGTCACACCCTTGGAAGGTGTAGCTGCTTTGATGGCTTCCTTCTGCTTAAGGATGGTGCTTATCCTAGACGGATTTTGGCCGTATTCCTTAGCAATCACACTCAACCGCATGCCAGCTTCATACTTTTTAATTATCTCTATTTTTGTCTGCATAGAAAGCATCTCGTATTTGCTTTCGTAACTAGAATTTTTCGTAAGCTGGGACTTTCGTATGTCGAGGTACCACTGTACAATGGGGTTGCTATGAAACAACCCTATCCATTGGCTATGTTACTTAAAGGAATGGATAACAGCCAATCTCCAAGGAAAATATCTCATGGAGAAAAATCAATTGCTTTTGTCATAATATGAGTTCTTGACACACTCGTCTGTCCTGTGCATTTCCTACCTGAACCATCATAATGTCTAGGTTATTTCTATCATTTCCTGGGCCTTCCTATAGGTCTTTTAGTCCTATTGCAATTTTCTAGTACATATTGTTCTGACCAACTGTTACCCTCTCATCATGTCCAATCCATCTCGGTCTGTTTTCAGCCTCTTAATACCACGCCTCTGCCAGTTCTTCATTTGTAGTAGTATTACAATCTTCCCATCTTACTCTGACTATGAATCTTACCTGTTATAGTTCCAACTTTCCAATTCACCTCCATTTTCCTTATCTAATATACTGAAGCCAAATGAGAACCTTTGATCAGCTTTTTGGGATATAGGTTAGGCTAAGTTTGGTTGGATTATGTCATCAGAAAACTTTTGTACAAATGGGAACAGTAAAAAACTGGATCAATGAAACCAAATGCGAGACCGATAAAAATTCACACAAAAGAAAAATCTGTATTAGTAACTTATCAGGCTTCTTAACTTGATCAGCTATAATAATAATTATTAGCTAGACTACCTTCATGGATGCAAAGACTTTTAGATAACTCTTTAATAGAATGTTAAAAAAGTGTAGTAAAGTTCAGTTTTGGCTAGAAACTATGTGGACTACTGTCAGTTGTGAGATTTCTTAAAAATATGAAGCATAGGTTATTCGTACTACAAATTGTTTGTTATTTATCAGACTTATCATATGACCAGACTTGCGGAGCATCTGGTACATAAGAGGCGATACTGTTATTGAGAAAATTCACACATTTGAACTATTCACCTATTTATGCCATAACCTCTAATGAAGTAGTACATCATAGATTTGTTGGAAGATGCTCAAGTTTACCAATAATAAATATAAATGAACTGAAAGTTTAATGCCCTACCTAATGAAAAATAATATTTCATAAGTGAAAAAATGTACCACAATGCAGTCTGTGTTATCTTAACACAAACAACTGCTAATCTGTAACTGATAGTGTTTGTAATCCAGCTTATCAGTACTACGCACTGCCTGAGAGCATGCTACGGGAAATATGTGTAAATTAATAGTTACCAAATATTCCTATCTATATGTGTAATAAACCAGCATTACAAAATAATTCAGAAATGTTTAACAATGTCCTGAATAATGAAAACAAGTAGCTTGGCATATTTCACGGCATATTGTGACATAGTATGCTATCACATTATATTATTAAGAGGTTTAACAGTGAGTTAAAATAATTCGCTTATACATCTAGCCTATAGGGTTTGACTTTACCATTCACAGTATTTAGATTTTCACACTTCTTGAAAAAAAAATTCATATTTCACACTTCTGTGAAATATGGAAAAAAAATTCATATTTCACACTTCTTGAAAAAAAATTATTAATGGGATAGACTGAAAATCCTGAAAATTTCTACAAAATTTCCTCACCTGATCTTAAGCTAATTCATTTCAAGGAGCTGGAAGGATCTCTATAATTTCTCATACAATCAGACAGACATGCATTATGAACCTGTGACCTCACTATATTTCTATTATACTCGCTCTTGATTATAGCTTGGGTATTCATATAAAAATAGTTAAGGTTACTTAAGTAAAACTTTTTTACTTCATTAGTTTGAGATGTAAAAGAAATCTTTATTTATTATTATCATTAAAAGATACTTTAGCCTAAGCTAGAAAGATAATGGGTGTGAATAATCATTTTCACAAAACCTAAAAAACAATTTATTAAGTTCCATGTCTTTAGACATGGCTACATACACTTTGACAAACAATGAAAATATAAAATGTTCAAAGTACAAGTAATCCCTCAATTATCTGGATTAATGGCAAGCATACTGCTCATGAATGAGTCCAAGCTAAAACCATGGTGAAAACCCTGGGAGACACCTGTGAGGCTTTTGCCAATCCAAATCAACAACTGTGTGACATTCCCACTGCAGACAAAGTAGGGGTATTTCTAAGACTTCTGTTAGTTAAGTACTATATGGAAATGAACATTCCTCATACCTATCAAACACAAGATGAAATACAGTACACATACAGCAAGTGCTGTTTCCCTCTAATGAGTCTGTTACACAAACTCCAGCCCCAGTTGCCTTCTTCACTATAAGGAGATGACTGTAGTAAAACTGTGAAGTCTGGTCCTCTACAACTTCTAGCACCCTTCTTCGTCATCACCCATAGCTCCAACAATAGCAACAGAGATTTTGGCGAATCTGGAGGGAAATAATGGGACAACATCAGTGTAACAGAGACAAGAAGGTGGCAGTCATTGAAAGGAATAAGGTAACCACACCAGAGGGCTAAAATTATCTAAGGCTCTGCTCCATCTCTGACACATTGCACATTGGCAAGACAGACATCCTTCTTTTCTTCTTCCTCTCCTTTCCCTTCCTAGCCATAGTAGGGAAAGGAGGGCAAAGGGGTTGGGAAGGTTTCCCTCAATTTATAGATGAAGAAGACTGTGCTACTGGTCTGGCCTTGGAAGAGCAGGCTTCCTTCCAACCCTATAATGTAAAAGCCTAGAGCCACACCCAAAGGTTCAGCTACAGGTGTCCTCACCTCTGCTGAGGGTTCAAAAGACACCACGTGGCCATAAATCAGAGTCTTGGGAGTTCAATTTTCCCTTCTCCACTGCTGCTTCCATGTTACCTTTGGAAAAGAGTACAGGAAAGCCCAACACTGAGCAATTCCTGGGATTTCCTCTTCCTCAAGGAGAATGATAAAGGAGAAAAAGAGGACAGGCAAGCAATTGACAACGATAAAGACGAAGAGTAAGGAAAAGCCTTGCCATTGCTATGGTCACAGAAGCCTCAATCAATGCTGCTAAGGCATCTCCTACAGTAGTAGGGAAGTGGTTTGCTTGACTGTTGGATTGCAAGGAACCCTCTTATCCTCAGATCAGACTGTTAACCTGATTAACAGCAAAACAAGCACCTGCAACTACTACAGCAATTAGAGCAACTGCCTCGCTTTCTGAGTGGACACTAAAGAAAGCTCCACTGACAATAAGCTCAAACAAGGAGGCTATGGTTGCTTAAACCATAATAATCAGCAGGCTCACAAAGTAGTCAAGCAATCTCTAGACCAACACTGCTGAAGGGGTTCTGAAGAGGGCCAAGCCTCCAGTAATAAAATTATAAATTTTTAAGTACAGTGGAACCTTGGTTTTTGTACACCCTGGTTTTTGTACGATTCGGTTTTCATACTTCTTTCTTACAAAATTTTGGCTCAGGTTTCATATGTTTCCTCAGATTTCATACAGTCAGAAATGCTCCTTCCGGGGCCCACTGCATGATTAGGCCCCATACCAGCGTCCAAACAAAGCATCCTGTGTTCTCTCATGACCCATTCAGCTTTTGTGGAAGTTGTTTTTCATGCTTTTTTTATTTGAGTACAACTGTAACCCATCATGGGACCAAAGAAAGTTCCAAGTGCCAATCCTTCTGTAAAAATGGCGAGAAACTCTATAGAATTTAAGAGAGAACTTGTAGTAAAGTGTTGGAGGGTTTTGCATGCCGATCCTCCTCCTCCTCTCCTCCTCCTCCTCCTCCTACCTCCTCCTCCTCCTCCTCCTCCTCCTCCTCCTCCACCTCCTCCGTCCTCCTCCTCCTCCTCCTCCTCTCCTCCTCCTCCTCCTCCTCCTCCTCCTGCCTCCTCCGCCTCCTCCTCCTCCTCACTCCTCCTCCTACCTCCTCCTTTCCCCTCCTCCTTCCTCCTCTCCTCTCTCCGCTCCTCCTCCTCCTGAATAGTTAGAACCCGCCAATGTTTGAAACCCCTATAAAAACGCTAAAAACAGCCTATTGTTTTAGTTAAAACTCAAGAAAAACCCACTAAAAATTTTCATACTTGTTTTTGTAATAGTTTTATCCCAAAAAGTGCATTTTATGATGAAATTGATTTAAAAAAAACAGGAATTTGTGGATATTTCTCATAGGAAAATACCGCGAATGTGCGAATTTTCCGCGAATAATGCGGGAAAACGTTCCCAAGAGAAATCCGCGAATGTGTGAGTCCGCGAATCCGGAGAACGCGAATACGGGGGGTCCACTGTATATGTTCCAGAGAGAAATAGTTGAATACGAGAGTCCACAAATCCAGAGTCGCGTATACGGGGAGTTCACTGTATACAGGCAGTCCCCCGGTTATCAGGGACTCAGTTATCGGCAATCCGGTTTTATGGCACCATAAAATTGGCAATTTATGGCGCCATGATGAGATGAGTTCCAGTTATCGGTGCCATAAGGGTTCTTGTGGCGCACCACACGCACCCTTATGGAACGCCATAAGAATGGGTTTCAGTTAATGGCGCTTTTCGCTTATCGGCATTCCCCTGAGAACAGAACCCCAACCGATAACGGAGGACTACCTGTACCCTTTTTTTTTTTTTTTCTAGAATCAAAGTTATTTATTTCTTACTACAAACCTGTAACATACAAAGACTTTAATTTTCAAAAGAACGAAGAAGAAAGTTTGGCCTCAGTGCCTGGGAAATTTGCACAACACATACTACAGGTCTTGACTGTCAAAGCTACTTGTTATTAATATGGAAATTTCTTGACAAAGAAAAGGCTATCCTAGGCTGTGAAGTTTTCACACTGACATTCATTAATTTAAGGTATAAGAAAAGTACTGAACTGTTTTTATTCTTCATTGTTAATGTTTTACACTAACAATGTAAAACATTAAGGTATGCACTGGAAAGGATAAGTAAACTGTAAGGGTCAACTTAGGGTTCTAAGGGAGCCCAGTATAGGCGAGCATAGAAAAACTGGCCAAAGAGTGCTATTAAGTTGAATATAGAATTTAGGCCTAAGGCTAAGCACTGGAATGGAATTTGGCGCTGAAATGGAATTTGGCATTAAAAGGTTTGAAAAGTGTAGCAGGAGGAAAACCTCGCAGTTGCACTATGAATCAAGTGTTAGGAGAGGGTGGAAAGTAAGATAAAGAAAGAGAATATGAACGGAGGTACAGCAAAAGGAACGAAAGAGGTTCCAGCTAGGGGCCAAAGGCACGCTGTAAAGAACCTTAAGTAATGCCTACAGTGCACCGCATGAGGTGCATTGCCGACACTAACCCCCTACGGGGAATGAGTGCTGTTGAGAGAGAGATTTCTATCACAGACCATAAGCAAGACAAAATCTGCAAGCTAAGCAGGTCGTTAGAAGTCTAATCAAAAGAGAAATTTCTTTTTTACTATCACTATCTTGCCTTGAATAAGAGGGGCCGACATTACCTGGATATAATAAGACTTGCGTGCACTATCCTTAGTGAAAGTGGCAACTCCACAGTGCCGTTTCTGCCACTTGTTATGATGAGGGCCATCTGTTCCAAAGACTTGGACTACTGCTGTGCTTTTAGCCTGTGAAAATAAAATACAAAACAAATTATTGTATGTTTAACACAAAAGACCATACCTTACAATCAGCTATTTCAGAATGAGTTCAGTTCAGAATACAAATACTAAATAAAAAATACAAAACCTCTAAAATAATACGATAAAGGTGCAAAAGATTTGACCATTTCATACCTAGAACTTAAAAATTTGTTGCTGTAAATCTTATGTACCAGGTAAAAGGGCTCACCTCAAAGTGAAATTTGTCCAGATTCCTTTAAAATGAGCAATGTTTTTACAGTGTCGATACACCACAAGTGACTTCCATTTCCTTAGATGGATGGATGGATGGATGGATTATGAAATTTAGGGACAAGCCCAAGCACTGGGACCTATTATGGTCATTCAGCGCCGTAATGGAATGAAATAAATAATCTGATAATTAATGAAATGTAATTGAAGATGATGATAATCTGATGTGAATGAAACTTAGAAACCTTATTTCATTAAAAAAAAAATTATATAATTTTTTTATATTAAAATACAATTAAAAGTATAACTGCATACACTTGTGTGTATTGGGTGAAAGGTAAAATTAAATATTAATAAAATAAGTCAAATTTTATAGTATATATCAATCTCTTTTAAGAGCTTTACAAGATTATTGAAATCAACATCATCTCCTAAAATATAAGGAATGAGTTAAATTTTTTCCCTAAAATGAAAGAAAACCCACCGAATTTTGCTGTGCGGGCAGCACCATACACTGGCACAAACCAGAAATATGCTCAACTGTCAAACAGGCAGCTACAGCGAGCACAGACTGGAGCCTCACTTCCTTCAAGTATAAAGCTGTGTGTTAATCGGGAATGGCCAATACGAACTCTCGTTAAAACAATCTCAGTCCTCCTGTCTCTATGAAACGAAGACTGCCAAAAATTCAAATTAGGTCTGATTGCCTTCAGCTTCTTGTTTCTGGTGAGGAGGTTTGAGGACCATCGCTCCTGCCATTTGTGGTGGATATAGCTTCAATAGGAGACTTCATATCGATGTATGGGAACTTCACGATATCCAGTGATTTTTTATTACATACTCCTTTTTGCTGACTCTATTCACTCTTTTTCATTACCTTTGATCCCTACATGGGCAGGAACCCAGCAGAACGAAACAGCTTTGTGTTTGCAAGAAATTTAAACAAAAGCACTCTTGAGCTTGGAGAATCAAAGGATGTGATGTATTGCAAATATTAATGACTCTCCAAAACACCTATAGAATCCGAATATATGACAAATTTCCTTCTTCTTGGATACCGATGAACAATTGCTAATGCTCTATTAATGGCAGAAAGTTCTGCTGTTATATACTGTAAGCCGAATTTGGTAGTTTTGCAGCCTCACAAGAGTCTTCTGTAATTACGGCTAGCCCAACTCCCTCTCTTGACTTGGAACCGTCTGTATAAATCTTATACGCACCATCATGAGTTACATCATGTTCTAAGAATAAACTCTTTGCCATTTTATCAGAAAGGTTCTTCTTGACCATAGTTTTGTTACAAACTTTTGCTTTAGGGATAAGCCATGGGGGGAATCTGGAGGCAACTAACTGAGAAACATTCTGATTTTTTAGAGTATCATTATTCACTTCTTGATGTAGCCTTACCTGGAAGGGGACAGATGACCTTGGTTTAAATTTCCTATTGTCAAGTTGGCGAATGACCTTATTGGAAGGATTTCGGAACTGCTTTTTATGCGCATTATGTAGCGCAGACCCAGTTCCTCCCGTCGTAAGTCAAGTGGCAGTTGATGGGTTATCTACATACAGACTCTTCAACAGGGAGATGTTCGGAATGCACCAGAAGCAATTCATAATCCCATGTTATGGACAATATTGAGGTCGTTTAAGTTTGCTTTTACAAGCTGAAGAATAAATCTGACACCCATAATCCAGCTTTGATCTACAAAGTGCATCATAAAGTCTTAACAAACATTTCTTGTCAGCTCCCCACTCATATCCAGAGACTACTTTCAAAAGATTAAAAGATGCTTTAATTTTACATTTAAGGTTATCAATATGTTTGGTCCAGGTGAGTTTTGAGTCGAAAAGTCATTCCCAAAAATTTGACATCAGCAGCATATGGTAAAAATAGATCCCTCGAGTTTTAAATGAGGTATAACCTCTTTACGCCTGCTCTTGAAAAGCGGATAGCAACACTCTTAATGGCTGAAAAATTTAAAACCATTTAGCCTGGCCCATTTGGAGACAGAATCAATAGCTTTCTGTAAATATCGGCATGCAGATATAGCATCGTAGGCAGTGCAATAAATGGCCAAATCATCCACAAACAATGAAGCGCAAACTGGGCTTGGAACTTCATCCAAGATGCTATTTATGGCGAAAGCAAAGAGGGTCACACTGAGAACACTTCCTTGTGGAACATCTTCCTCTTGTTTAAAGGGGACGACAGAAAGTTCCCTACTCTCACTTTTATTAATCTCTCGATAGGAAGGAAGGAATAAACCGAATTAAGTTGCCCTTAATACTCATTTTCTGTAGTTGTTTAAGAATTCCATTACGCCAAGTAGTGTCATAAGCTTTCTCTAAATCAAAGAAGACCCCTATTGTCTGACACGGATTGACAAAACCCTGCTGAATTTGGTTGGAGTGGGTCGAGGGTAGATCTACTTTTACGAAACCCAAATTGGAAAGGAGAGAGAAGCTTATTTGATTCTAAGTGCCTACCAAGCGATAATTTATCATTTTTTCCATTAGCTTGCAAACACAGCTTGTTAGTGCTATAGGTCTATAACTTGAACTTTGTTGGGGATCTTTATTTGGTTTTTGAACGTTGGATTATGATGGAAACTTTTCCAGGATCTCCGGCATCAACTCCAGTCTCCCAAATCTTATTAATGATCTTACGAAGGTAGCATTTGGCCTCTTCAGGTAGCTTCCTAAGCATTATATATAAAATAGTATCTTCACCAAGAGAAGTGTCATCTGTTGAAGAGAGTGCTTCATGTAGTTCTTGAAGAGAGAATATGATATTGTTATGATACAATAAAGTTTGTTTCATACTTACCTGGCAGATATATATATAGGCTGTATTTTCTGAATCCGACAGAATTTTAAAAACTTCCGACACACGCAGTGGTCGGCCAGGTGGTTAGTACCAGTTCCCGCCGCTGGGAGGCGGGTATCAGGAACCATTCCCATTTTCTATTCATAATTTTTATTTCCACTGTCCCCTGAGGGGATGGTGGTGGGTACTTGTTTATTAATTATATCTGCCAGGTAAGTATGAACAAACTTTATTGTATCATAGCAATATCATTTTTTGTTCATGAAACTTACCTGTCTAGATATATATAGCTGAATCCCACCGTTGGAGGTGGGAAGGGACAAAATAGAAAGGATTTTGGGAAACAAATGCATGCAGATGATTTACATCTTGGTTCCACCGTAGCATAGCTGGCTTCGTGGTTACTGCCACGTAAGTCTGCTTGTGCTACTAGAGTTGCCAGCGAGGTAGAGACCTATATAGCTGGTGCACTCCAGATGATCTGTCAACAGGGGCGAGACCACGACGTGACTAGACCATATTGACCATACCATGAGGGCTAAGAAGTAAAATAAATATATAGATAAATATATATATCACCACCTGACCAACCTAGCCAAAGTTAAGGTGTGTTAACTAAGGCTTAAGAGTTAAGAAGTCGCCTTTGTCGGCGACTCAACAACAAATTAAGAGCTCTTCCTAACCATTTTCTACAGGATAGGATGGAGTGGTACTTCTTGCCCCCAAGATTGTGTCTGCAGACACGTATGGCCCTAGCGAGCAGCAGATCTCATATGCCATCTTCACATCTCGCAGGGAGTGTGAAGTGAACACAGAGTTGCTTCGCTAAAACATGGTACTCAGGATGTTGCTAAGTGCCATGCTCTGTTGAAATGCTTCCGAGGCCGCGCCCTCACCTCGTGAGCATTCAGATAAAAAAGAAAAAGATTTCAAATCTTTTTTGTGCAAACACAATGAAGGAGCATTTTTGAAAGAACTTCCTTAACACTAAAGCCAGGGTGTTCTT
>NC_087223.1:14815919-14924800 GCF_015104395.2 Macrobrachium nipponense
ACTTATTCTCACCGCAGGCTTTTTCAACCTTTGTCCTACAGGTGTGACCATTTGCGGAAGTGAAAAATTCTGAAAGTGTTTTCTTTAATTTGTGTATATGAAAAAAATGTCAATTATTCTCACTGCAATGTTTTTTTTTTCCATTGTATTTTTCAATATCACTTTGTAAAAAACACACAATCCACCATTTACACACACACACACACACACACACACACACACACACACACACACACACACACACACACACACACACACACACATATATATATATATATATATATATATATATATATATATATATATAATGTATTTATATATATCATGATACTACGCATATATATATATATACTTCTAGGGCACAATTTTCGCGGATCAACATTCATTGAATAGAATGGCTTTTTTCACTGTTAACCAGCTCTTTTGAAATTGCTTCATATTTTCTAATTACTTTCTTTACTTCATTGTTCAGGTTACTAATGGACACAATAATGGGGTTCTTCCAATTTACTCTCCAGTATTTTTTACACGTACAGCTGTTTCGTCAACCTATGCGTATTGACGTTATCAAGCGTACTGATACAAATATGAGCCTACATGCGTTTTGTGACGTCATGAGGACGGAAAGGTAGTACAATTGCCAGATACCTAGTTTTAAGTATTTACAAAAAAAAGACTATAGTGAAACATAAAATAAGACAAATAAATTTATATGTTAACAACAGAAATTATATAAAAAGTTGAAAGTAAGTTATTATATACACATTATACATAAATATATATTAATTACATATATGTTTAATTCACTGAATGTCAGTGTTTGCCGCTCCTGTCCGCGTGGTGGTTTTGTTTCACGCGGTGAAGGGCTGCCTCCTACACGAGGGCAAGGATCGGTCTGACCTCAACGTTGGATGTTAAGGTTGGGGCGTTGGCCATGGCGATTGCTGACTGCTTTTCTGTATCAATAAACGACGAGCTGTTAGTTGATCCTTCCTTGTGGAATTATTTTGGTGTTTTGTGAGAAGTTCTTGTAAGGATGGTTTTTTTTTATTGTGGGTATCCACAAAGTGCTGACTGAATGGCTCCTTGGTTTCTGTGGGCCTGCATGCGACGTTTGAGTGTAGTGGTTGTGTCCGATATAGCATTTTTGGGGGGACTGACATTGCTCGTCAGCACAGACAACCTTGTATACTATATCAGATTCAACCTCTTTCTCCGTCGATGGGGCCGTACTATTTTTCATTACCAATGAGGCCGTAAGTTTTGGTTTGCAGTAAATTCTTGCTGTTATTTTGTTATATGGCACTAGGGGGGTGGTTCCTCTTCGCAGTATACCAAGGATGGCTTTCCTTTCATTTTCGTGGTGTTTGTTGTATGGTATCTGATGGTATATCACTATTTCTTTGTCTTTGTCTTGTGTGTTGTCCCTCGGGGTCAGGTTATGGAAAGCCTCTAATCTCTTTTGACAACTTTGCCTGCGGATCATGTCATCTGGGTAGCCGTTATTTGTGAGCAGCTGTTGAAGCATATATATAAATATCTATTATATATATATAGTTATATATATATATATATAGATATATAATATATATATAATATATATATTTATATATAATAATATATATATATATGTATATATATATGAACTGGTAGAAGTGTTCTGTAACAACAGAATTCCATCTAATAAAAGGAGCCCATAAAAACACCAAAATGTAGAGAGAAAAGTACTATATTTCAGAGACTGCTGTCTCTCTCTTCAGGTTATATGAATGAGAAAAGTTTACAGAAAAGGTGGTATTTATACCAAGAGATTCGTCCACAAGTAAGCCAATTTAGGTCACCCCCGCTGATAATCTTCCTTTACTCTTCTTAAGCGTTGGTTGAATGAACACTGCGTCGACGATGTCCGAGGTCCAATTCCCTTTTGAGATGTTCATTACCTGCTTCTCTTTTATTAAGGCCGATTCCATCATTTGACTCTTGTACCGGCAGTTGCTGCTATAAATTACAGTGACATATTCCAGTTTATTCTATGGTTATGTTCCAATTTATATGGATTGAAAATAGCCGCGTTCTGTTGTCCATACCTAACTGACCGTTTGTGTTGTATTAATCTCTGGGGAAGTGATTTACCTGTAAATCCGATGTAAGATTGGTCACAGTCCTGGCATGGGATCTCATATACCCCAGAGTCTTGGGCGATGTCTTTTGTTGGACGTTAATCAGGGATTTGGCTAAGGTATTGGGTTGGTAGTAAATGCAAAAGGGTTGGATTTCCCAAGGGTGTGAGTTACTCTCTTAATCGTCTCCAGGTGGAGGGGAATTTTTATTTTATTGTTGGGTGTGTCTCTGGTCTTGTCTTTAGGGGTCGGTAGAAAATTACGTTTGCTTTTTGAATTGCTTTCTCAATTATATGGTCAGGATACTTTGTAAAGAGAAAGTTTGCTTGCGAATTAGTTCAAATTCTTTTTCCAGGAAATCTGGGGAACAAATTCGTAAGGCTCTTAAGAATATATATATATACATATATATATATGCATATATATATATGTATATATATAAATGCATATATATATATATATATATATATATATATATATATATATATATATATATATAATATATATATATATATATATATATACATATATCATACAGGCGGTCCCCGGGTTACGACGGTTCCGGCTTACGACGTTCCGAGGTTACGACGCTTTTTCTTAAATATTCAATGGAAAAAATCCGTCCTGGGTTACGACGCTTGTTCCGAGGTTACGACGCTGACGCTTCCGACGCTCCGAGTTAACGACGCGTTTTAAAAAAACTTCATACTATGATAAAACTCCTTTATAGTTTAGCACAGTATATTAATAAAAAAAAAAAAAAAATAAGTTTCTGGTTAGATTACAACAAAAATTTTGAGGTTATGATGATTTTCGACACTTTTTATGTCGTATTTTTTCTATGTTTTTTAGTGACGCCTCATATGCGGAACTAGTTTCCGAGCGAATGAATACATACTAGCTTGCGGTGCGCAAAGTTTACATATAACAGTCCAAAAAGCACAAATAATGAAAAAAATCATAGCTTGTTCCAGTAATAATAACAAAACGAAGTTTCTGGTTAGATTACAATGAGAGAGAGAGAAGTGAGAGAGAGAGCGAGAGAGGAGAGAGAGAGAGAGAGAGAGAGAGAGAGAGAGAGAGAGAGGCGTCTTCCCGACGGCACGAGTAAGGACAGAGAAGTGTCGTTTCGTTTAAACGGCCTCTGACTCATGCCAGTAAATGTTTTGTTGATAACTAATAATATAAGCCTATTTAAAGATACGTTTACTTTACTTTATTAGTCTATATGATACGTAAATAGTAAGCAAACTGTTCTTGTAGCCGCTCAGATTTGCAAAATCGAAGTATCCAAAGAGAGACATTATCCAGTACACTGGAACCTTGACATACGAATTTAATTTGTTTCCGTTACCATCGTCGTATCATCACAGTTGTATCTCAAAGCATTTTTTCATTTTTTCCCCATTTAAAATAATGAAATAAGTATAATAATCCGTTTCTAGCGGTATGAAACCACACCTAAACACAGCTAAATTACATATAATATTACACAATTTATACACAAATAAACGAGTAATAACACACATAATGATAAAATAACATAGCAATGTGATAAATGATAATAAATGTTAATAAAATCAATTAAAAAAAAGAAAGGAATTTTACTTACCACAACGAAAGATGACGTGAGGCCAGCAGGGGGAAAAAAAAAAAAAGAGGTGGGGGGGGGGGAGGGTGGCGGGTGCAGGGAACGATTTGTTCTCTTTTTATTTACGTATGTACACTAATAACTACGTAATAAACACAAATGAAATAACATTGCTAAACTAATTTTTATTTTTTTATTTTAATCAGTTTGTAGTTTAGAAATAATGTGATGCCTTTGGAAGGTTTTATGCTTTGCTTATAATTTCATGTTTTGCTTCCATCGAAATCATTTTTCTTGGGCGGTTTTTTCTTATCACCTGCTTTGTCTTTAGCTTTGAGACCCATGGTTAATAATAAAATAGACAAAACAACACGAAAAATAGGCGCAAATACAACGAACTAAACAACGACGTGTTAACATGCAGCACCAACAAACAAACAGACTGAACGCCATTTATCGGTCGCCTATACAACTTTAACACTCATCGCAAAATCGTATCTCAAATATTTCGTTGTATATCAAAGCTTATATTTTCGCAAATTTTCTGTTGTATCTCCCAAAACATTCGTATATTAGGGCAATCGTATGTCAAAGTTCCAGTGTAATTTGATCAGAGAGAGAGAGAGAGAGAGAGACGCCTTGGCAACAATGGTCACCGTCTCGGGGATTGACGTAACATTTATTTTCTGAACAGATAGGACAGAGAAGTGTTGTTCATTAAACGGCCTCTGACTCATAGCAGGAAATGTTTTGTTGATACTAATATATAAGCCTATTTAAAGATACATTTACTTAATTAGTCTATATGATACGTAAATAGTAATCAGCTGTTCTTGTAGCCCTCAAGATTTGGCAAAATCACTCCAGGTTGTACATAAAACTTCAAGAATGTAGTGTCACCAGAGGATATTACAATAGTTTTTACCTTCAAGAACCAGCATTCTTTTATGAAAAATAACTCCAGGTTGTACATAAAACTACAGGAAACAACATGTAGTGTAACCAAAGGATTACAAGTAAGGTTTTTATAACTTTTTATTAGTTTAAGACATATTTCCAAGCGTCGTTCCAGCTTACGACGATTTTCGGCTTACGACGCGTCTCAAGAACGGAACCCCCGTCGTAACCCGGGGACTGGGGACTGTATATAATATATATATATATATATAATTAATATATATATATATATATATATATATATATTATATATATATAGTATATATATATATATATCTATATAGATATATAATATATATATATATATATATATATATATAGAGATATAATATATAATAATAGACAGGTTGTAGGTCCTGACCGGTTTCGGCTTTATTTTCAAGTCCTGTCTATTATTTTTCACCTGTGGATATGTGTGATGAACGAATCACGTGCTAAAGTGATTATAATCATATATGTATATATAAAACTTTTCCATCTAAGTCTCACTGACTTCTTCATTTCTCAGTTACTGTTCTATTCTTTTTACTGCTTTCTTTGTCCTTGTTTCTTATATTTACTTGCAGAGATCAGCGTATGGCATTTTCTTGGTTGTCAGGCATGTCATCTGCCCTACCTGGTATACAGCTACCATCCTCCTCTCTAATGTAGTCCATTCATCTCATTAGAATATAATGTGGCCTACGTATCAGCTCCTCTAATCTTGAATGTTATTAACTTCTCGCTGGACTTTCTGTACATTACAATCAGCATCCCAAAGGGCATCTAAAATTTGACAGAATTTCACCAATGCTTTTCAATAGCAATTTCTTTCTCCAAGGCTATTACATCTCATCACATGCTCAAAACCACCCCATATAAAAAATCTGTTTTTTTTTTTAATTATATCTACCATAGGCCCTAAGGGTATCATAACAAAGGGCAAAAAATTGGTTCAGGAACATTTTTCATGAGTTCAACAGTAATGAAGCAAAATAATTTGAAATATGAAAACATGAAGCCAGCAAGTAACAGTAGCCAAATGTCCTTTGCTACTTCCACCAGGGAGAGCCATTAAAGTATGCCAATTAGAATGTACTTCTATGGACAGCTTTTTGTACATAGTATATGACTGGAAATATCTAATATCATAATATACTACTTGAATTAATAAAACATATTTCAATTAACTTTGCAATAAATATTACCTTCTTTGTTGTTCAACAATTTAATCACAATACAGTGTTCCCCCGTATTTGCAGGGGATGCGTACCAGACCCCCTCGCTAATAGCTAGAATCCGAGAATAGTTGAAACCCCCTATAAAAATGCTTAAGACTTCCTATTTTGTTAGTTAAAACTCAAGAAAAACCCACTAAAAATTTTTATAACTTTTTTTTTTAATAGTTTTATCACAAAAAGTGCATTTTATGATAAAATTGATAAAAAAAGAAAACGATTTTGTGGATGTTTCAGAAAAATACCCCGAAAAAGCGAGTTTTCCAAGCATAGTAATGGGGGTATATGTTCCAGAGAGAAATCGGCGAATACATGAGTCTGTGAATCCAGAGTGCATGAATACGGGGGATTACTGTATTGTGAGTTTCTTTTCACAATATTACCTTTCTTATTGTGTTGCTTTGCTAGCTGTTTATTCACAGCACAGCTGAAAAAGTCTGCTTCCCTTTCGTCTGCAAAATTAAGGCCGATCATCTGATCCTGAAAAACAAAATAGTAATTGAAAATACAGTAATATATAACAAGAGATGTAACTTAATATGTAATATGTACCTAAATTATGAGTGGCATAGTTGTTTAAATAACTTTTCCTGTGGAATATACATGTAAAGGATATGCCTATATCTAAATATCTGAATAACATGATAAGCTTTGTCTTACATAGAATTGAGATGAAGAACCTATATCTAAATATCTGAATAACATGACAAGCTTTGTCTTACATAGAATTGTGATGAAGAAATATGGCATAAGGCATTGTTCTGTAAAGGAAGTGAAAGATAATCATGTACTACAAACCTCTTGTGTTTAACCATGTCAACACTTTGTCCTAAAGGACTCTTAGGACTCTGTCACTTCTTAGGTGAGTTGCACACTACGTCCTCATGACAGGAAAGAGCATATGAGAATGCATATATTATAGAATATATTGACACTGACCATATTTATATATCTTTAAAAAGACTGAACTTGTTATATATGCAAACAGTCCCCCGGTTGTCGGTTGATTCAGTTAATGGCGATCCAGTATTATGGCACTTTTCAAAAATATTTTTTTTAAATACAGTTTCTTATGGTACCATGTCCGGTTATTGGCGCCATAAAATCACTATAGCGCACCATAAGCTTTCATGTTAGGCTTATGGCACCACGTTTTGGTTATTGGCGCATTTTTTTGGTTATTGGCGCCATAGTCGTTATTGTTGCCATAAGAGGACCACCCTAGTGGTAGACGGGAACTGGTTTCTGAGCGAACTTAACTCCACTTGACCGGACAACGACCTCACTGCTGGCTGGGTCAATTGCACATGCGTGCAGTGGTTGAATACCACACAACCCACAGCTATATGAAAAAGCATGGTTAGTTCTTTATTCTCTTTGTGACTCCCATATAAGCAGGTTGTTCATCGCAGCACTCTAGTATTATGCTACTAGTGTTCAGCATGGCTCCTAAACAGAAGAATCCTACATCTGATGGAGGTCCTCTTATGAAGAGGAAGTCCATAACTATGGAGATGAAATACAACATAATTAAGCGTTCTGAAAAGGGTGTTGTTTTTTTAATTTCTTTTCCTAGGCTGTTTGGAAATGAGCATCCCTTGCCATCAGGGCAAATTTAATATATGTAGCACGGTCCCCCACTCATATTATCAAGAAATAAGTTTGTTCAGTTGCGCTGGTTTGATTAAATGAATTCGTTAAAGTGTTAAATAAACATCTCATACATGACTAAGTTTTATTAGGATCGTTTTATGAAAATCACTTTGTTAATCTGGCCGCAGAGCGGCAGCGTTTCTTTGTTAACCTGCTGCTGCCATTGTCGATACCGAATTTCTAAAAATCACATTGAATTTACTAAGATTTAATATGCTTATACATTATCAATTTGGCAGTTACTTATAAAGCATTTTGTTATACAACTTCAGTCTTTTTCAAGGTTCTTTAAAAGCTTAATTTTCTTTTGGTTTAACCGAATAAATATCGAATGAAAATGTGCATGACACACATCAAGAAAAATGCATTTACAGTATACATAGTATATAGTACAGTATACTGTATACAGACTTCACATGCTTGGTATATTTTATTTCAATAGGCAGTTACAATAACTCATTTTTTAATGAAACCGCAACCTTTTGAAAGGTTTCTTATAGTTTTTCTTTTGTCTGACCAATTAAATATTGAGAGAAAATATGTACTATACTTATTTAACAATCTGTGACATGGGTGATATTTTACCCTGTTAAAGAATATACTATTTACTATTATGTCAAGGTCTTTTGAATGTAGTACTGTACTGTCCTGGATGCATACTGGGGGGGACAGCATGTATCCTAATTTTCAATAACAAATTCCCAGCCTTGGTTAACCTAATGCTTTTCTTTCAGGTGAGACTAATGCTGAGATTGGATGTGCCATTGGACTGAACAGAATACTGTTCAGTCTATAGTCAATGACAACGAACGTGTTTTAGAACAAATGAAAGGTGGTGCCTCTATGAGGGCTGTCTCTACAAAAGGTGCTACGACCAGAATAGGAAAGCAGCACAACCCCTGTCTTGTGGAGATGGAGAAGTTATTGTTGGTCTGGCACAAAGACCAAAACCAACGACATGTTCCAGTGAGCCTTGCATTGCTTCAGGAGAAGGCTAGGGAATTGTTTCAGGCAGTAGTGAAGAAGCATGACGAAGGTAATGCAACTGAACCATTTGCAGCCAGCAGCAGAGGCTGGTTTAATCATTTCAAGGTTTGTGCATATTTGCACAACCCTACACTGCCAGGTGAGGCTACTAGCGCAGACAAGGAAGCAGTAGAAAGATTTCCTAGTTGTCTTGCTGAAATTATCAAAAACAGCGGCTATGCTGCTGACCAGGTTTTCAATGTGGATGACACAGGCTTATTTTGGAAGTGTATACCTAGTCATACCTACATATCCAAGGAGGAGAAGACAGCACCAGGCCATAAAGTCAGTAAGGAGAGACTGACTTTACTTCTTGGGAGCAATGCCAATGATGACTTCAAGCTGAAGCCCATGTTAGTATACTTGACTGAAAACCCAAGGGCACTTGAGGGAATTTTCAAACCTCACCTCCTTGTCATTTGGAAGGTTAACAAGAAAGCCTGGGTCACTGTAGGTGTCTTCGAGGAATGGTTTGATGATCATTTTGTACCATCAGCTAAGAAGCATTTGCAGAAGAAGGGTAAGGAATTTAAAGTCCTGCTGGTGTTGGACAATGCCCCTGGTCACCCTACTAATTTGAGTGAGATTTATCTCATAGTGGAGGTAGTCTACTTTCCACCAAACACTACATAGCTTTTGCAACTGAAGGACCAAAGAGTCATTGCTAACTTCAAGGCTTACTACACTGGAGGACATTTCGCCATGTCCTCAATGTCCCCGAAAGTAGCAGTGGCAAGTTAGATGTCAAGCAAGTCAGGAGGCCTACAGTACCTTAGATGCTATCAAGAACATTGAGGCTGCTTGGAATGAGATCAAGAAATCCACTTTGAATGGGCCCTGGAAGAACTTGTGTCCAGATTTTGTGATGAACTTTACAGGTTTTGAGAAGGGAGACTGTTGATGTTGCGAGAAGGAACCTTCTTCAGTACAGCAAGGAAGTAAATTTGGAAATGAAAGCCGAGGATGTGAAACACGCTGCTAGAATCCCATGGAGAGGAGTTGTCAGCAGAGGAACAGCAGATGATTGTGGAGGAGAAGGAGGAGGAAGAGGCACCCAAACCTAAAGCCCAGGGCATTAAATGCTATGAGCTTGTCACAAGCTTTGGCCCACTTTGAGCAAGGACTGGTTATGATTGAGGAACAGGACCCTAATGTGGAAAGGTTCATAAAGTTTCAAAGGGTAATTCAAGATGCTCTTACCTTTTACAAGGAGACCGTAAAGAAGCAAACGAAAAGAACCCTAGAGATTTTCAGCTTCAAGACAAAGTCTCCGGCATCACCTGCCACTCTTAACCCAGGTGAGGAATTCTTCACTTTTTCTCTTTGTTTACCACTGTACAGTACATTACTATTGTATATAATAAAATGTTTTATAAATTGTAATACATTTTGTACAGAAAAACTGTTACATAAACGGTTAGTATATGCAGTACACTATAGTATACTGTATATATGCAGTACACTATAGTACACTGTACAGTACATATTATAATTTTTACTACAGTGTATATAAGTATACAGTATATTGTGTATAACCCAATCTTTTCTATTATTGCAGAAAGAATGTCCTATCCCAATTCCACTGAACCTGACATAAAGAATTATCTCCAACCTCTCCTGGTAAGGAATTAATATTAATCTTTTATTTGTTTTACTGTACTTCTTCTTCTTCCCAGCTTCATCCCTATTCGGGGTCGCCGTTTTTAATGAGTCTCTTTCATTTACCTCTGTCCTGTGTCATTTCCTCCCGTACTCCCTTCTCCCTCATATCATCTCTAATACCATCTCTCCACCTGGTGTGAGGTCTTCCTCTCCTTTGTGTTCCATCCACCTCCACGTCCATCACTTCTCTTGCCATATGTTGCTCTTCTCTTCTCATCAGGTGGCCATACCATCTTAACCTTGCCTCTTGCACTTTCTTTGATGCTTCAGTGACCTTTACTGTACCCCCTAATATGTCATTTCTAACCTGTCCCTTTTGGTTACTCCACTCATTGTTTTACTGTACATATGCAGTAAATAATTTTAATATCCTACTTTAAAGTAGTATGTGTAGTACATAGTATATACGTACCTAGTATTGTGCATACTAATATATATTACATATTTATGTATTGTTGCATAACCTCATTATTATTATTATTATTCCAGGATTGAGCCACCACCTTCAAACTCCTGATCCTGATGATCATCCACCAGTGGTAAATCCACCAGCCTCTTCAGCTATATCTTGTAAGAAATTTTTCTTATTTCTTTTGCTGCAGTACATAATATGTACTAAATTGTTTTATATACAGTGGAACCTTGGTTTTTGTACATAATCCGTTCCAGAACGTTCCATGAAATTCGAAACATACGAACAGAAACAATAATTCTCATAAGGAATAATGTAAATATAGTTAATGCATTCCAGACCCCAAAAATATTTTTAAAAAATAAATTTATAGGGAATAAATAGTTTTACAAACAGAAAACAATGAAATAAATATAAATGACAAAAGGACTTCAGGTATCAAAGACCTATCAGGGGTTACTTCTCTTCATTTTTTACTGGCACTATCTGAGGTTACTTCCCCTCTTCGTTTTTTACTGGCACTAGGACCAGCTTGAGAGTTACTGGACCCCTGTTGCACAATAAAACTGTCCAGAGACATTTGTTTCTGGCGTTTCTTTAAAATTTACCTAAAGTTAAACATGGCATTGTCAATAAACACATTGGAAACACGGATTACAACTTTCGTTGGGATGATGATTCTCCAGAAATTTTTTTACATCATTCCACTTTGCAAATATGTCCTTAATCCCTGAAGTTGGCACATTATGTATGCCCATTTGTTTTCTTAATTTTCAAACCTGCCTCTGCTGGCCTTAAATTCACTACCAGCAGTGCTTGTAGGTATTTTCTCACTGAGATAAGCATGCAACTTCCTCCAACACTTCGCTACAAGTTCTTTTTTAAATTCTATAATGTTTCTTGCCTTTTTTACGGATGTACTGGTGCTTGGAACTTTCTTTGGCCTTGTGATGGCTTATTTAGCAGTTGCACTCGAATAAAAAAGCATTAAAAGCACAAAAACAACGAACACAAAAGCAGAATGGGTTATGAAAGAAGATGGGATGCTTTGTTTGGGCACTTGATACAGGGCCCGGTCACGCACTGGGCTCCGGATGGCGCTTTTCCGAGCGTCCAAAAACAAAGGAAACATACGATAACCAAGACAAAATTTCGTAGGAAAGTCTACAAAAACCAAAACGTGCAATAAGGTAGGCGTACGAAAACTGAGGTTTGAATAATATACTTACATGTATGTACTGCAATGTACATGTACTGTACAGTATACTATTGTACACTTTTATATATTCATATGTATGTACTACTGAGTACTGTATAGTAGTACTGTTGCATAACCTAATTTTTTAATCATCATCATTCCAGGATCGAGCCACCACCTGCCAAGATCTGGTGACCTTCCAACTGATGATTTTCCAACCAGGCCCTCCAGGTCTATCTGGGAAGGAATTTTTTTTTTTACTGTGGTAGGACATATATACTAAATTGTTTTATATACATATACATAATGTAAAGTACTGTACAATACGTACTACTATACTGATAGATTTATATTTGTTTGTATTGTACAGCACAGTACTGTTGCATAGCCCAATTTTTTTCATCATCATCATTCCAGAATTGCCAACACCTTCCAAGTCCTGATGACCCTCCAATTGATGACTCTCCGGCTGTATCTGGTCAGTAAGTCTTCTTTTCCCATTTCTTTTACTGCAATATGTACATACATACATACATACATACAGGCAGTCCCCAGTTCTATTTGGCGCGAACTCGGCTTATCGGCAATCCAGTTTTACGGCACTTTTCTAGCGCCATAAAATCAGCAATTTATGGCACCATAACATGAAGAGTTCCGGTTATCAGCGCCATATGGGTGCTTATGGTATGCCATAAGGATGCTCACGGTGCACCGTAAGGGCCCTTGCTTATTTGGCACCATAAGCGCCATTATGGCGCCATAAATCAGAGTTTCCGTTAATGGCAGTTTTCACTCATCGACACACCCCCGGGAACAAAAGCCACCCGCCCCCCCCCCCCCCCCCAATATCTGGGGACTGCCTGTGCATAGTTTTAGTGTATGTACTACTATAGTATACTGGTACACAGTTACACTGTATGTATGTATTACTGTATGTAGTATGTACTACTGTTTCTTAACCTAATCTTTTTCCAAAAGCATTCCAGTGAACACTTCCGCTTCAAAAGGTAGATTACAGTACAAATATACTTGGGTTGTCCATATAATAAGCTTCCCAAGGAGCTGCAGTCGCAAGGAACGCTGTTACATGGATCCAGCGACACTGGCTTGTAGCTTGGTTCCCCCTCTATGGAGAGAGAAGAGAGAAGGGGGGGGGGGGGGGGGGAGGAGGGGGGGGGAGAAGATGAGAGAGAGACGAGAGAGAGAGAGAGAGAGAGAGATGAGGAGCGAGAGAGATAGAGAGAGAGAGAGAGAAGAGAAGAGAAGAGGGGTGTAATTGCTGTATGGATAGTTAATGACTGAAACTGGTTGTTGGTGGGTTCTGGGCTGTCTGCTGGTGCTGTTGATTGTTAGAGTTCTGTGTTTTTGAGTGTTTTAGAGTCAATCTTTGGTGAGAGCTGGTGATATTCGGTGGTGTCGACAGCAATCTAGTGAAGGCATTTAGATTCATTTGAGTTGTGTATTGTTGATTTGTTGTTGGTTGATATTAAGTTTGATGTTAACTGATTTAGAGCTGTGTTGTTGGATTTGTTGTGCTTGTGAGTTTTTGTTGAGTTATTGTGAATTGTTATGGTTGAGGGTTGCTGTTGGGAGCTGTTGTGGTTTCTTGGTGGGTTGTGAGTTGTTGAAGGTTGTTATTGGTGAGCTGTTGTGATTCCTTGGTGTTGTTAGTGGGTGTGTGTGTGTTGCCTTTTTGCGTTTTGTTTTTTCGTTTTGTTTTTGTATAGTGTTGGTCGGTACATGTGTTTTGCTTTTTTGTTTTGTTTTGTATAGGTGTAGGTCAATTGTCCTGCTGTATTTATTGTGTTAAGAAGAAAGTGTGACTGAGGGTGGGTTTGGCAGGTGGATCGTTTAGGTTAATGTGGGGAGGGTTTTGCACTTGTTTTTTTCTAGCTTGTGATCCCGCCACACCTCCGGTGAACTGTCTGCGATGCTCAGCCTTTGCTTGGCAGCCTTTAGACATGGAGCTCCCACCTGTTTCTCCCGCCAGGTGCGAGTTACGCTCTGTGATTCATTTTTTGTGTGCAAAAAAATACTGCACCGGTGGACATTCATTCCCAACTGAGTGAAGTCTACAGAGAAAAAGTGAATGAGCGTACAACACGTGCGCAAATGGTGCAGAGAATTCAAAGACGGATGTACAGACGTCCATAATGCATTTCAGAACCAGAAAGGAGCTGAAAGAAGAAGTTTTAAGCTACCTTCACAGAGCGGCGGAAGAGTTCTACGATTCAGGCATAAAGAAGATGGTACACCGCATGCAAAAATGCATTATCTCATCAACGATTATGTTGAAAAATAGGAAAAAGGTTAAGCTTTCCAAAAATGTATTATTCAATGCCAATAATCATGTTTTTCATTGTGAAAAATCTTTGGGAACCTTCTTTTACGGACAACTCTCTTATATAATATGGAATTCTTAACTTTTTTATTTGTTTAAATGATTTCATAAATTGTTATAAATTTTATAAACGTATTAAGTTAAGTACAGTGGTACCTCAAGATACAAAAGGCTCGACTTACGAAAAACCCCAGATACAAAAGCAAATACGAAAAGTTTTATGGCTCTACATATGAAAATTGTTCAAGATACGAAAGGTTGTTGCTGTAAAGTTCAAGATTCGCCCGGACCACCGATATCAATTTTGAAACTCACGCCCCACCAACTGAGTAGACTTGCCACCATCCTCCCGCTCTCCATTGGTTCCTGATGCTAGTCCCACCGCCATGAGATCCTTTTTCTCCTATTGGTCAGCATCCCTCCCATGATGCATCTATGTAGCGGCGTGCTTTTCGGCCACTCGGTAGCAGCATCCTTTCTATACGCACACGGTATTTGTTCGTTCTAACGGATTTTGTTATTAATGTAAATTCGTTACTGATTTCGTTGTACATAGTACACTTTATCATGTTGTGTGAGAACTTTACTACATATGTATACGTACTACATTACGTACAGTATATACGTAGTCATGGGTCCCAAGAAACTTGAAATTCACGGAAAGAAGAGGATGCTCTCTTTGGAGACAAAGATGGAGATTATCAAGAAGTATGAAGCTGGTATGCGATTGAATGTGATCGCCAAGGAATACGGCCGAAATCCGTTGACATAGGCGTCATCCTTAAGCAGAAGGATGCCATCAAAGCAGCTATTCCTTCCAAGGGCGTCCTATTTTGTCCAGCAAGAGGACCCACGTGCACGATGAAATGGAAAAGGCTTCTTCTTGTCTGGATAAAAGACAAAGAAATTGCTGCAATACGATAAAGGAGACGGCAATCTCCCACAAGGCCAGCGCTATTTTTCAGCGATTTGATTGCCCAGGCCAAAGACGATGGAGAAGGGACATCAATGCCAACCCCAGACTTCAAGGCTTCGCATGGGTGGTTCGAGAAATTCCATAAACGGACTGGCATCCATTCGGTGGTGCGGCATGGGGAGGCGGCCAGCTCAAACAAGAAAGCGGCTGAAGTCTTTAACTCTTTCATATCCTCTTAGTTTTGAGCACTGTGTCCCCAGATATCCGAGGTGTCTGGGAGCGCTCGACAGTGCGAAAAAATAATTATTTCAAAAATTCAGCAAAAATATAAATTTTATGCCAAAAACGTTCATTTGCTGTCCTTTATTTCTAAATGTTAGTATTTTGTGGTGGAATAGTCAGAATAAGAGTCCCAGCCCTCTAAATACAAAAAAATGTGAGTTATTAAAAAAAAAAAAAAAAAAAAAAAAAACTATTTTTTTTTTTATTTTTGTTCGTAACCCAAAAACTATGAAAGTCAGGCGAATGATTGATTTTTATAAGAAAGCCAATAAAATTCCCTAAATATTGACATATAAATCAATGGAAAACAAATAAGTCCAGCCGGTGAAAAAATTGATAGAAAAGAGGGTAAGAAACAGAGTGCTCTGCCCGGCGCATAGTGAGAATTATCATTAAAAAATTTCTTTTTTTGAAGAGCCCTATCTCGGTTATTTTTCATTGAAATTCCTTTGTAAATATATGAAAATGTAGAGGAAACGTTGAAGAATAAAGGGAAGGTCAAGAAATATGGCTTTGGTAACGGCAACAGTTTCATTTTGACGTTATAAGTTGATCAAAACAAAAAAAAAAATGTTACCGTTAACATTATCATTCGTAGGTCAATCCTATAACAGTTAGGCGAATTAATTAATTATTTTTTTATGATAAAGCAACAAAATCCTCTAAATATCGATATAAAACAATGGAAAATGAATAAGTCCAGCTGGTGAAAAAATTGATAGAAAAGAGGGTAAGAAACAGAGCGCTCTGCCCGGCGCATGGTGAGAATTGTCGCTAGAAAAAAAAAACTTTTTTGAAGAGCCCTTATCTCGGTATTTTCATAGAAATTCCTTTGTAAAATTTTACGAAAAAATGTAGAGGTACCGAAGAAATAAAAGTTAAGGGTTCAAGCACATGACTTTGGATACGGCAACAGTTTCATTTTGACGTTATAAGTTGATCGAAATGAAAAAAAAAGTTACCGTTGTCAACATTCATCGCTAGAATAACAATTTTTTGAAGAGCCCTATCTCGGTTATTTTTCAAAGAAATTACTTTGTAAATATACGAAAATGTAGAGGAAAAGTTGAAGAATAAAGGGAGAGTTAAGAAAAATGGCTTTGGTAACAGCAACAGTTTCATTTTGACATTATAATTTGATCGAACGAAAAAAAATGTTACTGTTGTCAACATTATCGTTCGTAGCTCAAAAGCTATACATAACAGGCGAATTTCTTCCTCCTACTCCAGACGAAGTAGTTCCATGGCTAGGTTAATCCTACGAGCTTCCAGAAAAGTCATAATCCATTAGAAGCCTCCTTATCTTGGCATCTTCTGGAGATTCAGAGCCCTGCAGAAACTCTATAATCGTCTCTTATGGGATACACTAACGCATTTTCCACTACTTTTACCATAAAAACTACAGCTCACACGTGGGTCACTGAGAGGGAAGTGTAGGTGCGATCAGCTGATTTCATTGTGAGAATTTTTACTACGCCAGAGAGTTTGCGCAATGTGCAGTACAGAAACTACTTTGCTGGCTTATTGATACCCAAGATACACAGTCCAAGGTATGATCTAGCCTATGGAAATCGCTACTTGTCCGAAAATAAAAAATAAATGCCCCTACCACACGTACGAAAAATTTTGGTAAGTTTTACGTACCACTACGTCAGTTGGATAGATAGGGGATAGAGTATTTTTACGTACTATTACGTCAGTTGAACATGAAAGGGTTAAAAAGACGTTTGACGAGATGATGATCAAGGAAGCCTACAGTTCTGCAAGTCTTCAACTGTGATGAGAAAAAAATGTCTCGTTAGACGTACATCACTCAGGAAGAGAAGAAGCTACCCGGGCATAAGCCTATGAAAGACAGGCTTACGCTCGCACTTTGTTCGAACGCCAGTGGGGATTACAAGGTGAAGCCCCATACTTGTCTATCATTCCGAGACTCCTCGAGCCTTCAAGGCCAACAAAATGCTTAAGGAGAAGCTTCCAGTGATGTGAAGGGCTAATGCGAAAGTCTGGGTGACGAGGCTTTTGTTCACCGAGTGGGTAAATCTGTGTTTTGGCCCGACAGTGAAAAAATTCTTAGAAGAGAAGCGCCTCCCTCTGAAATGACTGCTGGTGTTGGACAATGCCCTTGCTCACCCTTCTGGCCTTGAGGAAGGTATCCTAGCGGAGTATTCCTTCATCAAGGTTCTTTATCTTCCGCCTAACACCACCCCTCTCCTCCAGCCCATGGACCAGCAAGTGATATCGAACTTCAAGAAGCTGTATACAAAACATCTTTTCAAGAGATGTTTCGACATCACCGATACCACAAACCTCACCTTGCGTGAATTTTGGAAGGAGCATTTCGATATCGTATTATGCATCCGACTCATCGACCAAGCTTGGCAGGAGTTTTCAAGGTGAACCTTGAATTCCTTGTGGAGGAAACTCTGGCCTGATGCCGTATCCACCCGAGACTTCGAGGGATTCGATGTGGGCAAAGCTGGTGCTGCAGATTTAGAAACAGTTGACAATCCTGAAACTGTTTTGGAACCAGATCTTGACGAGATCGTTGCACTCGGCAAGTCTATGGGGCTGGTCGTCGACGAGGACGACATCAATGACCTTCTCGAGGAGCACCAAGAGGAGCTTACGACGGATGACCTGGAGGCCATGCAACATAACGTCGTTCAAAAGGAGTTCTCTAGCAGCGGTGAGGAGGAGGACGACGACTCTATGACAACGGCAGAAATTAAGGATGCTCTAGCTGCTTTTCATAAGGTGCAATCATTCGTAGAAAAGAGACACCCCGAAAAGGCTTACACAGGTCGTATGCCTGCACAGTTCGATGACATTTGCCCGAGTCGTTTCAGGAACATTGTCAAAAGTAGGCAGAAGCAATCTTCCTTGGATAGTTATTTTTTAAAGAGGCCTTTAGTAGGAGTAGTAAGCAAAATGGAAGAACCTAATGATACTAAATACAGAAAGTTGAAAGTGGCAAAGAAGTTGAAAAAAAAAACAAAGTATAAATAAGTAAAAAAAAATGTAAAAATAAAAAAAATAAAAAAAATACAAAATTTATTTTAATTTTTTGTAAAGTTAAGTGTTACAGTTTTGTTAATGTGTTTCGTAAAGTTAAGTGTACATACGTATCTGCCGTTTGTCCTCCTCCTCTGTCGCCACTTTCGGAGATAGCCTCACGCGAAAGGTAAGCTTCCACATTTTACTACATACGTACATATGTACGTACAGTATTTCTTGTATACCGTGCACACTCATACACTTCATTTACAGGTATATTAGCATACTTATTAAGTTAGGTATGAATGTCAAATTGCTGTAGTATTCATTGTTTACAGGTCAATTAGCTTTATTATGAAATTTACTGGGGTGTTTTTGGAGGGCTTGGAACGGATTAGCCATTTTACATGTAAAATGCGGTCCAAGATACAAAAAGCTCGTGATACGAAGGCCGCCTCGGAACGGATTAATTTCGTATCTCGAGGTACCACTGTATATCTTAGTTTCGCCAACCACTGACCTGATTAGCAGCTCTCCTAGGGCTGACCAAAGGATTAGATATTTTTACGTGGCAAGTAACCGATTGGTTACTTAGCAATGGAACCTACAGCTTATCGTGGGATCCGAATCACATCGAGAAATGAATTTCTTTCGCCAGAAGTACATATTGTACCATTATTCCAGATCCAGGAGTTAGCCCCTCCTCCTAAGCCGAGCTCACCCTCTCCAACTGAATCACATACGGTGATCCTTTCCTCAAATGCCAACTCACCAGGCTTTGTACCCTCTCAATGTCCATCAGGTAAGGAATTCTTTATTTTTAATTTATTTTTAGGTATACGTACTACTACAATACATACTATATGCTACAGTACATATACATACATACTATGTACTGTATAAAGTTTTTCAATTGTGTTACAAAAGACTCACTGTATGTATGTATATACAGTAGTGCCTTAGGATACAAAATTAATCAGTTCCAAAGCGGCCTTCATAACCTGATTTTTTCGTATCTCGAACCATGTTTTACATGTAAATTGCCTAATTCGTTCCAAACCCTACAAAAACACCACAGTAAATTTTATAATACAGCTAAATTGACCAATAAACAATGAAATACAACAATTTGGACCATTCAATACCTAACATAACCTATACTATACCTGTAAATAAAGTGTATTAGTGTACATGGTACAAGAAATACTGTACATAATTATGTAGTAAAATGTGGAACCTTACCTTTTGAGTGAAGTGATCTCTGAAAGTGGCAACAGAGGGGGGACAAAGGGCAGAAAACACGAACACTTAACTTTACGAAACATTATAATATGGCAGAAAACATTAACACTAAACTTTAGTTACTAAACACATTAACAAATGGCAGAAAACATTAAGACTTCTTGATTATCTCCCTCTTCGTCTCCATGGAAAACATCCTCTTCTTTCCGTGAATTCCAGCAACATTCTTGGGACCTATGGCTAATAACATAAGTCATTAAGTTCACACACAAAACGATAAAGTAACTTACAGTACAATGAAAGCGAAATCACTAATATGAATTTATGTTAACAAACAGAATATATGTGAACAAACGAATTCCAGAGATGTTTACGATAAAGCTGTTGCAAAAAATGGTCAAGGAACGCCTTTACATAGAGGCATGATGGAACAGATGCTGACCAATAGGAGAGCAGGATCTTGCGGCGGTGACTAGCATCAGGAACCAATGGGAGAGTGGGAGGATGGTGGCGAGTCTACTGAGTTGGCGGTGCGCCAGTTTTAAAATTCTTCGCGGCAGCCCAGGCGAATCTAGGACTTTACCCTTTCGCAACCAGAATTATTTTTGTATACAGAAACAAAAAAAATCTTTGTCTTTGCTTTCGTAATCTGAATTTTTCACACGTAGCGACTTTCGTATGTAGAGGTTCCACTGTATGGAGAAACACGTTTGGTGGAGGATGATGCCTTTGACAGAAGGCAGTGGAGAAGGGTGCATCAGGCAGCTGACCCCTTAACCCTCTTACGCCGAAGCCCTAAAAATCAAAACCTCTCCTGTATGCCGGCGCCGGTTTGGAGTGAGCGCGGAAGCGGAAAAAATAATTTTTTCAAAAAATCACAGCGCGCTTAGTTTTGAAGATTAAGAGTTCATTTTTGGCTCATTTTTTTTCATTGCTTGAAGTTTAGTATGCAATCATCAGAAATGAAAAATAATATCATTATCATATGTAAATAATGCAATATATGGTAGCGAAAAAAAAATAATTCATAGATAATTGTATTCAAATCACGCTGTGCAAAATACGGTCAAAGCTAACGAGTTACTTTTTTTTTTTGTATTGTACACTAAATTGCAATCCTTTTGATATATAATACATAGTAAAACAATAAAAGCAACACCGGAAAAATATTATCACATAATGATGTACGAATTCGTAACGCGCGGACGTAAAAAAATTTTATTTTCAAAAATTCACCGTAATTCTAAATATTGTTCTAGAGACTTCCAATTTGTTTCAAAATTAAGACAAATGATTGAATATTACGATACTGTAAGAGTTTGAATTGAATTGCAGATTTCGACCATTTCGGACGAGTTAAATTTGACCGAATGTCGAAATTTTTATATATATTTTTTTTATATGCACATATTTCGGAGATGGAAAAAGCTACAACCTTCAATTATTTTTTATTGTATTCTTCATGAATTTGCGCACATTTTGATATATGAAACTCTATAAAAAGGCTAATATGAAAAAGGAGCAAATATTAGGATAATGCGATGTACGTAATTTCGGAGACTTGCGGCCGCGAATCAGCGCAAGGAGTGAAGGTAAATATATTTTTCAAAAATTCACCATAAATCACAATATTGTTTTAGAGACTTCAAATTTGTTTCAAAATGAAGAAAAATGACGGAATATTACTAGGCCATAAGAGTTTTAGCTTACAATTGCGTTTTTCAACTATTTCGGTAGAGTCAAATTTGACCGAACGTGTTTTTTTTCTATTTATCGTGATTTATATGCAAATATTTCGAAAAAGAGAAAGCTACAACCTTCAATCATTTTTAGTTGTATTCTACATGAAATTGCGCACATTTTCATATATAAAACTTTATGTAACAGCTAATTTTAAATGGTGCAAACATTTCGACAAGCGCACAAAAAAAAATTCTATTTTTTCGGAAGAGTTTACCGCGCGAACGTAAGGAAAATGTTTTTTTCTTTTTTTCATAAATTCACCATAAATCGAAATATTGTGCTAGAGACTTCCAAGTCGTTGCAAAATGAAGGTAAATGATTGAATATTACTAGAATATAAGAGTTTTAGTTTACAATTGCGTTTTTCGACCATTTCGGTAGAGTCAAAGTTGATCGAAAGTTAAAATTTTTGCACTTAACGCTATATATGAAAATATTTCGAAACTGATAAAAGCTACAACCATGGGTTGTTTTTAGTTGTATTGTGCATGAAATTGCGCACATTTCCATATATAAAACTTTATGTAACGGCAAATTAAAAGGGTGCAAACATTAGGACAATCGCACGAAAAAATTTATCGGAATAGTTATCGCACGAACGTAAGGAAAAAGTTTTTTCATAAATTCACCATAAATCGAAATATTGTGTAGAGACGTCCAATTTGTTGCAAAATGAAGGCAAATGATTGAATATTACTATTATATAAGAATTTTAGCTTACAATTGCGTTTCTCGACCATTTCTGTAGAGTCAAAGTTGACTGAAGGTTGAAATTTTTGCACTTATCGTTATTTGATATGAAAAGATTTTCAAAACTGATAAAAAAAGCTACCAATCATGAGTATTTTTTTGTTGTATTGTACATGAAATTGCGCACATTTTCATATATAATACTTCATGTAAAGGATAATTTAAAATGGTGCAAAAATTATGTCAAAGTGACGAAATAATTTCCGAGATGTGTCACTGATACTTTTTTAGTGCGATAAGAAAGAAATTCGCGCTTGCGCGCCTGCGTAGCGATTGTAAACAAAACAACGCCTGATCCGTGAACTCCAGCATCCCCCAAGGAGCGCATGATACAAAAGTTTTTGGCTGGTAGGCCTATAAGTATTTGTCCACGAATTTTTAAAAAAAACTTTTTTTGAGGCCGACGTATGATACGTCCAATCGGCATATGGGAGACATTTTGACTCGACGTTTAATACGTCCAATCGGCGTAAGAGGGTTAATGTAGGGATAACGGTGGAAAAGAAGAGGAAGAAGAAGATACCTTTACAGGTACTAGTGGTACAGTTCAGTATGTATGCATGTAATATAGCACATACTATGTACTAACTGCATGTATGTAGTAGGTACTACTATAGTATGTAGTTTACTACTGGGCTTACAGTATTAGTAGTAAATGTTGTATCATTTTTATCTCATCATTCCAGACTCCCAATCACAGGGAGATTCCACTAGTCCATCCTAGTACAGAAAAGCCCATCCCAGTAAAAAAGTCAACCACTAGAATTTGGTAAGGAATTCTTCACTTATTTTATGAATTGTTATATATATGCTATACTAATACTACTATAGTAAGTACATACTATACTGTATACATATATTACTGTACTGTATAACCATATTTTCATTACAGACTAATGTGTACAGAATTCATCAGTAAATACATGAAGTACACATGTAATGTGCATCTCCATCTCCTACAACCTATCCTACAGTTTCCAGTGGATATGTAGCTTGCAAATTTACAACAACAAAAAAGATAGGGAAACATGTATTCAATTTGTTTCATTGGGTATAGTTTAGGCTACTGTACACATATGTAGGGCTGATGCCTTTGTATAATAAGGCGCCCTCTGAGGTTATTTAGACCTGCGATAATTTACGCTAAGGTCGGTTTGTTATGACTTTCCATACTCATTGGAGTGTCTTGGATTTCGATGATAATTTCTAAGTCAGTATCTTCTTTGGGTATGAAGGCGGAGATGTTTCAAACTCATGATGATAATTTCTAAGTTCATTCAGTATCTTCTTTCTGATGCGAGGTTTCTAGTTGAAACACAGAGTACAAAAATATCTGTATTCTTGAAGTCTACATGATGAAGATCAGATAAAATTGGACAGGTCTGCCAATGATGATGGCTAATTCAAGTCTGACTGCAATCTGGTTTACAAATCATAAAGTGAGCAGACAGTAGCTCGAACATATGAACATACACACAGATGACATAGATTACAAGTCATGTAGGCCGCCAGGGTTATAGGTCACTGTGGTTGTCTCAAGCAGGAAGCTTTGACCGTTACAAAACAGTAGATTTGATGACCACAGATGACGGCAAACTAGACACTGATTGATACAACACGTCATCTTAGCCTACTTTATCATATCTGGTCTGATCACATTCCTGCAAGCAAACTGGTTGACCTCTTGGGTCACTGTTTTAATTAATCATAGTTTAGTTTTTATATATGGAATAACATTCCATATTTTAATATTATGTAACACTTATATATATAACATGGTATACATATATATGTATTCTATTAACAAAAATATTTTATGCACTAGTACAGTATGTATATACGTATACTCATTACAAATAATTATTAACTATAATAAAAAATAAAGCTTCCGACTTTTTGTTTACAATCACTTTGTCAACCTTACTGAGTGCTGAAAGATTGCCAAGCAACCACTTTTAACTAGCGCACAGTACATATAGTAATCATACATTTCTGGGCTTGGCCTGTGTCGCTGCGTGAAACCCTTTTTTATTATCTCTCTTCAACCACTGAAACCATCAAACAATATAATAACTATTAATTTCTATTCTTTAATCTACCTTTACCTAATGGAGATATTGACAGTTTTAATGAGACATATAATGACATTATAAAAGAAAAGAATTTTAGAAAAAAAAATTTAATTTTGATGAGAGTTGATTAATTTCCTATGTTATGATATTTAATTCACAAATATTTTTTTTTTATTAAATGTATTGCATGACTAAGTTTTTCAATTTGCAGCATCATTTTACCAACAGAATAAAAGAAATGCAAAATTTTTTGTGAATCGTAAATAAAGAGTTATCAGCTGATGAAATACAAATGGCGACTGATACTTTACGTTCGGGAAATGAAGGTTGCACTTGTTATAGCCTAGAACAGCTATAAATTAAAAACAACATAACAATAATAAAACATTCTAAGATAGGTAAATCATGGTTATTACGTATACAAAAATAAAAGTTTGTAGACTTCTGTGCCTGTATGGACAAATCAGACAGAATGCTGAGGGTCCTATTCCTAGAACTAGAGCCCCCTGGAATCTGTGGTCCAACTCCAAAGAATAGTTCCGCCTGTAAAAAACAGGTCTGAACATTGTCAGGTAGATGATGGTTCTACTACCACAGTTCCCATTAATTAGCTTCGGATTTAACTCCACTTCAAGCCATGATATATTTTCCCATTTATCAAATTTTGTAAATTTTGACAAAGGTGGAAAAATCCACAAATACTAATTCTAAAATACGTATATAACAATTATATGGGACTCTTGGTTTCAAATCTAGGAAAATTCTAGAGGTTCGAGAGCCCCTCACCACATCAAGGTCGGCCAAAAGTTGAGGGGGACGGCACAGTAACAAGACCAGTGTTAATATATGGATCTGAAACATGGGCTCTAAGAAGAAAAGAAGTAAAGCTTGACAAAATAGAGACGAGAATGCTGAAATGGATTATGGGAATATCGCTGCTTGAGAGATTGGGACATGATGAAATAAAAAGGGCAGGCTTAGTAAAGATTGATAGAGAGGCACAACTGAGATGTGTTGAGGATGGATGATGAGCAGGGAGTGAAGAGGGCTTAGGAGGAACCTGTTAGAGGAAGAAGGTCAAGAGGGAGACAGAGAATTATGTGGCACGATAAAGTGAAGGAAGATAATGTAAGGATAATGGTGGGAAAGAAAAAGCAACAGAAGGTTAGTTTGTGTCTTTGGTGCTTGATTGTGCACATGAGCCCTATTTTGTGTCAACAGTTTTTCTTTATTGCTCAGTTGGTTATTAAGTTTAGTATGTCTTAGTTTTAGCAGACCACTGAGCTGATTAACAGCTCTCCTAGGGCTGGTCGGATGGATTAGATATTTTTACGAGGCTAGGAACCAATTAGTCACCTAACAAAGGGACCTACAGCTTATTGTTCAATCCGAACCGCATTATATCAAGAAATGGATTTCTATCACCAGAAATAAATTCCTCTACTTCCGTGTTGGCCGAGCTGAGAATCGAAATTTGGACCACTGAATTGGTAGCCGAGCGCGAAAAGCACTTGTCCAACGAGGAGAATGATTGGTTATTAAAATGCACATCCATTAAAAAAAATAACCATAACTTTCCAAAGCCTTTTCTTCTAACTTCTGGCAAGCCTACAAAAATGTCAATATAAATATAAGAGGTGTGCATACGTATTCTCAATAGCTCAACAGCTGTAAACACTTTTAAAACAATTTTTTTCTAACTTCTAGCCAACAGTATACAAAAAAGTGTTTATATAATAAGAGAAAGGTATGCATATTCTTGATAACAGTAAACAGCCAGATCAGTTAACGGAAAACGATGAAAAATAAAAATACAAAAAACCCTGGTAGTTGGTTGTCAAAATGCAACCAAGATCGAGGGCATTTTTTGTACATAGAAAGAGAACTACTGGTTGTTTTACAGACAAAATGGAAATTGCATCATGTGAAATAATTTTCACTTATTTTCTTATATATTTTCATTTTATTTAAGCTTTTTATTTTTTTTATATATCTCTAATTCTTTTGTTTAATATGCACACTGGGTTTAACATATTGTGCTGTCACTTTTTCAAGGAGGGATTTAAAATGTTCATTTATTATAAACCTTATTTAATGTACATAAATCATCTTGTCTTGATGCACATGTTACTGTATATGGTGCTATAATGCTGTAGGCTAACTAAACTGCAGAATGCCTAGGCTAACTCTGCTTGACATGCGAACAAACTGAATCTGCAAATAAGCTCTTGGAACAGAACTCATTCATACTGGAACTTTTGAGGGACTTGGAAGAATGACTGATGGTAAGTGATTAAACAGAATGGAGATACAGTGTGTTAATCAGAGGAATCACACTAACAGAATATATACTTGATGAGCGAGTATGAACAACAGTGAAGACTGTTGAGCAGCAGTTTATTTTTGCACTGGTTATGGTAGTGAAAGGATCAGGAATGCAAATCTGTGGGAGTTGTCATATGTATATGGTCTAGTAATTGCAGCAGACTGAAGAAGAATGAACAGAAAGGTAAGCGAGTGAGAGGAATAGGGTTGCAACCCCCACCAAAAAGACTTGTTTTTTTAGGGGGAAAACCAATTTTTCACAAAAAATAACCTGAAAAAAATCAGGCCAATTTTTTTTTACATGTATTCACATTCTATTGCTTCCTTAGCTAAAAACAACTACTAAGTGGTCTCATATTATGCCTAGAGCTTGGGTAACCACTGGAAATAAAAATCTTTCAGTGCGAACAATAAAAAGTAGGGAAAACTAATGGTATCTTAACCATCACCCACTTGAGATTATGAGTGTTTTGGGAACATAACTACATTTGTATAATTAGAATTTCAATATTTCACATTTGAACATTGAAATTTTCAATTATCAAACATGTTTTACTGTTATCTTTCAATCATATCTTGAAACCCCGAGGTAGTGGCACCAATTATTTCAGTTTCAATGCATTTGAACATGAAGAGAAGTTTGAAAACTTTTAAGATTGGGCAACAGTTCCTTAAAAGTATGTGTGAAACACTATGATACAGACATAAATGTGTTCAGTATCAAACATGTTCTACTGAAACTTGTATCATACATGTATCAGATAAGGAAGAATGAAAACTTTTATGATTGGGCAACTGTTCCTTAAAAGTACGTATGGTAGAACCATAGAGTGTCAATCACTGGAATTGCGATCTCCCTGTCGAGTGAGTGACTTCGGGCAGCCATATTGAAAGGTCTCGGTCCAGTTCATTGTACTATACTCTATTACTATTAATGTTATTTTAATATTATTATTTTTATTTTTTTTACTATTATCTTATTATTATTACTATTGATATTATTTTTACTATTATTATTATTATTATTAGTTTTGTTGATCTTATTATTGTTGTTATTATTTTCATTATTACTGGACCCAATTTCACATGGAAAAATTAACTTACAAAAACAGATTGGCCTAAGCACTCCAACCATTGTGGTCAAGGCCTAAAGTACAGGACTTTCTTTGCATACAGTCACCAAGCACTAACTAGATAGTAATGTACATATTCACAATACACTTACATTCACTAAACACTTACACTCACTAAACACACACTTACTTTACAGTCATACTTAACATACACTCACACTCAATAACACTTTACACTCACTGAATACTCAACACTCACCATGCACTCACTATACACTAGACACTCATAAAACACTAAACTCACTATATCTCAAACACTCACTTAATACTATAATTAATTAAACACTAAACAATTGTTAAGCACTCACTATACACTAAACACTCATTAAGTACTCACTATAAACTATACAATAAACTCATTAAGTACTTACTATAAACTAAACACTGACTATAATGCTCATTAAACCCCTAAACATTCATTAAACACTAAACAGTGAATGACCATCCACTCATCACTCAATAAACACTTAGACATTAAACATTCACTAAACACTAACATTCACAAGACATTCACTATACATTCAATAAACACTTACACACTAAACATTCACTAAGCACTCACTACACACAAACATTCACTAAACATTAACTGAACCTAAACACTCACTAAACATTCACTGAATACTAACACACTAAACATTTACTAAATAATGACATACTAAACATTTACTAAATACTTACACAGTAAACATTCACTGAATACTTATACACTAAACATTCGCTAAACACTAATATGCACTAAACCTTCACTAAACCTTAAACACTTACTAAACACTCACACAAAACATTCACTAAACCCTAAACACTCACTGAATGCTTATGCATTAAACATTCACTAAACACTCATTAAACATTCACTGAATACTTACACACTAAACATTCACTAACATTCACAAAACATTCACTAAAACTGTGAAGACTCACTAAACATTCAATGAATACTTACACAAAAACATTCAATAACATTTTCAAAACATTCACCAAACCCTAAACACTTAGCAAACATTCACTGAATACTTACACACTAAACATTCACAAAACATTCACTAAAACCCTAAAGACACACTAAACATTCACTGAATACTTACACAATAAACATTCAATAACATTCACTAAACCTTAAACACTCAGTAAACATTCACTGAATACTTACACACTAAACATTCACAAAACATTTACTAAACCCTAAACTATACATTCACTAAACACTTACTCATAAACATTCATAATCACTTACTCACTAAACCCTAAAAATTTGCTAAACGCTTACTCATTAAATATTTACGATAAAAAAATTCATATTCGCACTAATCGCCGTTCAATTTGCGGGTTACCAGACCTTTAAAAATGGCCGCAAGGCTTTGCAGCGCCGCCCTGGTGGAAGACCACCGAACTATGTAGTACTGGTATAGAGATCGCAACTCCAGGTATATACGTACCCTCTATGGGTAGAATACGTATTCTGTATCAACAGAGAAAAATCATGTTAAAATAGATAGCAAAAAAATCCTTATTTCAACGAAACCTCTAATCCAGAAAGAAGGCGAGTCTTAACTCTAACTATATGTAAGGTCTTTAAAAATGGAGAAATTGGATGCAAGAAAAATATGCAAAAAGCATGTTTTTTTACTGAAAAAAAAAATAAAACATATGAATTTTTTTTTTCACAACCCTAGACAGGAATCTAAGGTAAACTGGGTAAATACTGAGGTTATGGTGTCCAGCAATCAGAGAGGGGATAGGTTATTTATACAAGTTAGAAGAGGTCTAAATTTAAAACAGAATGAGAATTACAATTTCTTAGAATCTACTATAAGCCAGGAGGAAGGGTGAGAAGCTTACAGTTTAAAGTAGGATAAAGACAGCTTAGGGGGAATGGATCATAAGTGGTGGCAGGGGTAATGTGCGACAAAAGAATGGCAAAAAACTAAAAAAAACATCTACTGCACTGTAATCAGACTAGATATAATGTGTGGTTCAGAGACATGGCCAATAAGAAGGAAAGAGGCACAAGTTGGAGTGAACAAAAATGATGATGAAATGGATTTTGGGATCTCGCTGCATGAGAGGCTGGCATCTGAAGAAATCCGAGATGCTGGTGTGGTCAAGATTAATCTTTAATAGGAATGAAGGAGGGTTTGGTGAACCCTGTTAGGGGCAGAAAGTAGCGAAGGCAAAGGATAACAAAGTGTGATAAATACAAGAAGGATTTGGAGAAAGTTCTGGCAGACGAGGATGATTTCCACAGAAATATTTGGAGAAGATGCAACAGGGCAACCAGCCCTTGACCTTACGGATAGCAGCAGGGATGAAGAGAAAGCACTGTAATTTGGCTTTTTCAGTGTTTTCATATTTTATTTGTAAAACATTTTGTGCTCAGATTTCTTCCTGTTACTCATTAGACTCCCTAGCCTTGCCTAGATCAAGTTTCTGCCTTCAAGGTTCAGTTTTCAATCTACGGGTGCACTTGAAATGGATTTTTTTTCAACTGTTTCTTATCCACCAAGCAAGACTTGATTCACATTCCCTCTCCTTTGTCCCTCATTGTTTATTCTCAATCATGCTAGTATTGCCTTCCTTATTTTCTCAAACAAAATCATACCATATACTTCACTTGCATATACTTATTTTGAGACCCGTTTGCCAATTAATCTTTCTCTATATCTATCCACCCTTTGCTTACCTCTCACTTTCCATAAAAACATGCATGAAATGAGTTCTATGGTGCGACCATAAAATACTAAGATTTGTGGCCAGATTAGGTTGGGAAGTCATATTCAAAATCAGAAAATGCTGGAGATATGAAGTAAAAGGAACCCGAAAAAAGGCTTAGATCTCAAAGACTGAGATGGATTGGACATGTGATGAGAAAAGATGAGGAACAGATAGTTAGATGAGCAGTAGATGCATGAATAAGACTTGAAGGAGAGCACACAAAATCATGGAGTAAGGGGATAGACGCAGACCTACATGTGATGGTTCTGTATTTTGTGTTTCGTATCTTCCTTTCCTTTAAGCCTTTTTCAAGAGCAATGGCAACGACTTGCTAAATTCCTGGGAATGGTTGTAAATTAATACAACTAAAAATACTTTGAGATCATGTAGACAATAAAAAAGTAGGTACATATTACTTGAAATTCCTTGTTTTAATAAAACCTGTAAAAATGAAGTCTCTTTGTGATGTGTTAATATGGAACTAACTGATGTTGACACATATATTTCTAAAAACAGAATAACAAACCTGAGATTTTAGTCTTTGGTGGTGCATTCCTAATCGCATTCCTAATTGGAGCTGAGCCAGGTCCAAGAAGGCAATTGTCTGAGAACGGGGACCCCTTTTTCTTCTGGGTGACATCCCTACGCTTGCTAAGGTCTCCAGACTCTGAGCAAGAAGTCTGACTAAGAGTGGTGCATCTGCTTGTTCACCATCCCAGTCAATTTCCACATTATTCCTACAGGCTTCTGATGTAGCCTCAGACCTTCGGTAACCTAAAGATATCTTTAGCCCATCAATCACGTCTACCCCCATCATTTCTTCCCTTTGTGCTGAACTTAACACTGGGTCACTGAAACAACGGCGCATCTTTCTCAATTTTTCATTATCAACAGAAATTTTGAGGCCATCAACAGAGTCCATTCCTGTGATCATTTTAGGTTCTAGATGGAGCTCACTAATTTCCTGCATCTTAAATGCACTAGAGACTTAAAGCATTTCACAGAACTTTGGCATTGGCACAAGAGAAGGAACAGTATAAAGGTATCTTGAATGTTAATAAAGGTACTCAGGCAGTCACATGAAGAGTACAACTGAAAAATTCAAGCTCAAAACTATGTAAGATACTTCAAATTCAATTCAAAACAACACAACACCAACAAATCTCCTCAACCATAACAGTATAATGTGTGGCAACCATGTCTGTGTTAGCCCCAAAGGCAGTATCTGTGGTTTTCTTATCTAGGTGAAATAATACATGTTTATCATCATCTATGAATAAATAGAATGATTATGAAAGAGAACCAAACAAAAACCTACCACAAGATTAAAAATACTACCCTAAAATAAAAGGACTTGAATATTTATGAAAATGGTATAACAGAAAATATACAAAATGTTTAATACCATTTGTTTTGAACTTGAGCTGTTAATTACTCTGTGTGTCTTTGATAACAGACCATGCCTAGTGAATACTTAGACAATTTCTGAAAATATTCAACAATAAGAATATAAGAAGCAAATTGTGTTTAAGTCATATCATATCAACACTTATAAATAGAATTAGCTTTGATATTCCTTTTAAAAGCGTATGAGGTGGAAACGGATCAATTTCACAAACACTACCTTAAAAACAGGATATTTAAGATTCTGAAACATTGTCACCTACTCTTAAAATTACTTGCCTTAGCCAGAGTGAAACCATTATTAAAAACTAAATTTACTTGTGATGGCACATAAAAACAACCATAATCTCCCTTTCTTAAAATATCTGGTCTTCCTAACATATTTATGTCCTCACAGCTTGGATAGGACGAAAGACCTGGCCTTATTCCATTCGTAAATTGAACTGGCAAGGATGGAGTGTCAAACACTAGCAAAGAAGAACTTTAGTTTTGCAATGTGAAGGGAGTGCCCCAAAAATTCCCACAACATCCTGCAGTTCTCTGGGAAGAGACAGATCAACTTGCCTCCTTTACATATCGCTATATCACACAGTCTTTCCCTAGATCAAAGCTGGAGACTGTTCCTCCCTCATTCTGGAGATATGCCACCATGGTGGAATTGTCTGATATTTGGCTGACAACTTTGCCAGACACTGCCTTGAACTGAAGCTATACGTCTAACAAGTGGGACAGCGAGATGAGAGGAACGCCTTTTGGTAGGTTCCAAGGTTCTTACAACCAGGTAAGGGCTGTCAATACCTCCTAGGTGGATGGAACTGGTGGATTATCCTTAAGATTTGAAGCAGAACACTTCATTTAATTGTAGCAGAAGGGATCTCAACCTGAGCTGGCTATTGATACCAAGCTTCCCAAGGGACTTCAAGATGTTCTGGCATTCTATGCCACAATTCTGGAGGGGGCAAGGAATGGCGTAGCAAGTCTGCAGGTGGCTATGCACAAATATATATCCTAAGGTGCACAATCCTCCTTAAAGGGTTCAAGTCTGACTTGTCCAAGTTGTTGGGAAAGCTATGTACTGACAAAGATTGAGAAGGTAATTGAGGTGACTGCAAAGTTTTAGGGCTGAGGTAACATGAACAGCCTGATGCAACACCTGTGGCCCATACAGCACAGGAGGCTCCTAACACAAGTGAAGGCAAATCCAGTACTTTTACTTGGGCAGGAAGGACCTGTGCTGAAGATTACTGGGAGGTGTGACCTGATGGAGTCAAGATGAGCTTCCTGGGTTGGAATAGTCTCATGCGCAAATACCTCTATGCATCATCAGATAGGTCATGAGAGGATAGGAACTCTTGTTAGTAAAACACTGACTTGTATCTGCACATGATGGAGATTTCATATGTACAGTACTCACTTAATCCATGCAAGCATTGAAGCAGTTGAACCTGGGAATCAGTTTCTCGAAGGATTGCCATGAATGAATGAATGAAGAGGATGTGAAGACTAACCCACATCCTTCTACTATACGTAGCGACTAGATAAAAATGTCATTAGCTTCCAAAGCCAGCTTGCAGAGAACAGGGTGACCATATTGGGAAAAACAGAGAAAAGCTGTAATGAGAATTTAGTTATTTCTATTAATCAGTTTTAAAAAATCTTAAAATTAATTTTCTACCATTAATCCATGAGAAGTAGAATCTGTGCATGACATATGTTCACTATATTTGATCTACTCTGTTGTGCACTTTTGTTATGCTTAAAAGATTCATAGTCATAAATACATTCGAGTGTTTATAAAGTACTGCGTACCTGTTATAACAGCAGTGTTTGCATGTTTTCTAACATGCTTTATCACCTGTCTTTTAACCTTCTGCCATACCTCTCAAACTCACAAAAATAATATCACAATTTGTGTTAAGCATTTATCTCTCAAATAGTATTTGGCAGAATAAATCGATCTAAAAGAATAGTATTTAATGGTCCTACTGTACTCTTCTTCAATATGATCATGACACCAGAGACCCTAGGCTAATCAATCAATCATTCTTGAAGGTGTTATATGACATTAAAACAGAGTTGACCTGCATATACAATCACTAGATCCAGACAAGAAAACTAGCCAGTCTATGTTTAGGGTCCTCAAATATTCAAGATATTGACTATTCCTCAACAGTTTAAACAGCAATTGCCTAAAAAGAATACTAAGTATTTACCTCTGCTTCAAACTGGTGGAAGAAAGTTTTGAAACTGAATACTTGAAATGATAGTACAGTTCCTGTTCAAACACACAAGACTCGCCATCAATATCAAACACCTGAAAAGAGATAAAGTAAGTCTTCTTTAGCCACTGGCAGAAATACTAAAAAAAGAAAAAAATTAATTATTTTTCATTCAAATCTATTAAATTTCTTTACCCAATTAAAGCTACCAAGGTAACATTTTAACAAGTACGACAAAATTATTCTTTTTACACACCATGGAGTGTGCCAGCGTCCCATGGTGACTAGACTAATACAGGCAGTCCCATAAAATCGCAATTTATGGCACCATAACAGGACGAGTTATCGGTGCCATAAAATGCCCATTATGGCACAAAAATTAAATACTGAGTTTTGGCTAATGGCGGTTTTTGCTTATCGGCACACCCCCGGGAATGGAACCCCTGCCAATAACCGGGAACTGCCTGTTTCAAAGAAATATCTTTTAGCCTGGTCTTGTGGCCGGGTATTATGCCATAATGATTTCAAAGAAATATCTTTGGCCTGGTCTTGTGGCTGGTATTATGCCATAATGATAACAATAACTGGGGACTGACCTGTATATCACGGTTCAAAAATTAACTGGGCTCAATAAAAGTAACTAGGTTCATGACTATGTAGCCTAGCTAATCGATAAGGCTACATATTAAAATCTTGGTCTAGAATAGTAGTAGCCCCTGACCAGACTTAAGTAGGAATCCTTTTTCTAAAGCAATAGCCATCTATTAGCCTAGAAACAACCTGGTTGTATCAGACAAGAGGGTAGACTATGATATATATAAAATAAAATTGATAAGTGTATTTATTAGGTTTTGATTAACCCTAATGTAAGCAGTAGCTTTTATTACTTGAGAATCATCTAAAAAATCCTCTATGATTAGCTTAACATAGATTATACTAGAGATATTAACCTAAGCCATAAGAAAAATTTGCTTGGGTTAGTTAAACTGGTTAGTGATAAACTAGTCTGAGTGGTATTGCATGGTATTGTAATTATAATTAAAAATTTGACATAGCCATTACAAAAGGTCTAAGTTTACGTCATACAGACATAGACAGGTTTTCAAAGCTAATCTAAACCTCATAAGGTTTAAATTAACATAGATATTTTATAAAATGTACTAAAACTGTACACTTTTAGTCAAGTTGACCTGTAAAATGAGATCTATTAGTAAATATTTACAGGTGTCCATGATTAAAAATAATTTATACTACGTAAATTTTCTAATAACAACGTGGAACCAACAAAGTGGCCAGTTCAGATTACAAATCTTGCAATCAAAACGTAACAGAGACTCCAAAATCCTACCCTGATACTGATAATCCTTGGCGAGATGTCTCAATGGGCATTTTCTATCCAGACAGTAAGTATCTGATAAATGAAAGACCATGATAGAAGTTGCACTGTGAGTATAGAGACAGGGGGCAGCATTTCCTAATACAGAATGGCGCCCAATAACCACCTTTGCCAGACATGGACAAACCTCAATAGGAAACTATTCTCTTACCTGGGAATATAGCATTGAAAGCTGTAAAGGAAACTCTTTACAAGGTGAATGGGAAATGAATCTATACTTATATAATGAATAAAACTCAATTTCAGTGGCTGGGAATGTGTTGTGATACTGTTCATGGTCTTTTGTACCTCCCTTCAAAACACAGAACAGAATAAGGAAAAACCTCAAAAGGTTCCCAACACAACCCATTGTTTCCAGATGGCCATTAGAACGTATGATGTGTCTGCTGCAGTTTGCAATAGTCAGATTGCAACTGAAAAACTTGAAAAAATTTTGGCTGTCACAGCAAGAAAAAGAGATGCGAGACAAACCTCACAAAATGAATCAGAAATTTTGGGAGATACTTTGGCCATAAAAACCAGAAGGAATCTCTGACAAAACAAGTCACCCTGACCCCTCCATCTGTAAAAGCGACAATACAAATAGATGCCTCATTGGGAGTGGGAGGATCATCAGGTGGCGGGGAGGTAGTAAGCTACTCTAAAGAATTGTCATATCAATTTCCTAGAGCTGATGGCTACTTTTTCTCTCTCAAGAAACTCAAACTCCTAGAAGAGAGAGACATTCTGTTGGTTCTAGACAACACGACAGCAATGTCCCTGCATCAAGAAATTGGGATCATGCTCACCTCCTCTCTATATGTGAATGTTACCCATCTTTCGGAGAGCACAAGGTCAGAAATGGCATTTGTCTGCAATTCAACTTACAGGGTCTCTTAATGTAATAGCAGACTCTGCCAAGGAATATGACAGCCTCAACAGAGTCGACACTGGACAACCACTCTTTTTAAACAATAAACGACCTACTTCCACAACTGTAGTGGACTGTTTGCCACATAAGAGAATCACAAACTCCAGTATATATATATCAGGAAGTGCCTCAGGATACGAAATTAATCCGTTCCGAAGCAGCCTTCATAACCTGATTTTTTCGTATCTCAAACCACGTTGTACATGTAAATTGCCTAATTCGTTCCAAGCCCAACAAAAACACCACAGTAAATTTTATAATAAAGCTAAATTGACCATCAACAATGAAAATACAACAATTTGGACCATTCAATACCTAACATAAACAATACTATACTTGTAATAAAGTGTATTTAGTGTACATGGTACAAGAAATACTGTACGTAATTATGTAGTAAAATGTGGAACCTTACCTTTTGAGTGAGGTGATCTCCGAAAGTGGCGACGAGGAGGAGGACAAATGGGAGAAAACATGAACACTTAACTTTACGAAACACATTAAAAAACGGCAGAAAAACATTAACACTACAAATGATGACAGAAAACATCAACAAAAAACTTTAAATTAAATTTCTTTCATTTTTTTTCTTTTTCTGATTTTTAAATTTTTTTACTTTTTTATACTTTACGTTTTATACAAAATTTCAATTTCTTCACCACTGAAAGGATGCCAGTCCGTTTACGGAATTTATCAAACCACCCATGAGAAGCCTTGAAGTCCTGGGGGTTGCCTTCAATGTCCCTTCTGGTTATTGTATCGCCAGCGATTTCTTTCTCCTCAATCCATAAAGAAGCAGCCTCTCCATCTCATCATGCACGTAGCTCCTCTTGTTGGACAAAATAGTCACACCCTTGGAAGATGTAGCTGCTTTGATGGCTTCCTTCTGCTTAAGGATGGTGTTATCGTAGACGGATTTAGGCCATATTCCTTAGCGATCACACTCAACCGCGTGCCAGCTTCATACTTTTTTTATTATCTCTATTTTTGTCTGCATAGAAAGCATCCTCTTCTTTCCGTGAACTTCAGCAACTTTCTTGGGACCCATGACTATACTGTACGTAATTAAGTTATGTAGTATACTAATTAAGTTCTCACACAACACGATAATGTAGTACAACGATATCACTAACACGAATTTACGTTAACAAACGAAATCGTATGTGAACGAACGAATTCCGCGTGCGCAAGATAACGCTGGTGCAAAGCAATGGCTGAAGAAGAACGCCTTTACATAGAGCACGATGGGAAAGATGCTGACCAATAAGAGAGCAGGATCTTATGGCAGTGACTAGCATCAGGAACCAATGGGAGAGTGGGAGGATGGTGGCGAGTCTACTCAGTTGGTGGCGCGCGAGTTTTAAAATTGTTCTTGGTGGTCCGGGTGAATTTCAGGACTTTACAGCAACAACCTTTTGTAACCTGAATTATTTTCATATGTAGAGCCAAAAAAATCTTCGTATTTGCTTTCGTAACTTGAATTTTTCGTAAGCTGGGACTTTCGTATGTCGAGGTACCACTGTACAATGGGGTTGATGGAAAACAAAACCCTATCCAGGGATACTATGTTACTTTAAAGATATGGATAACAGCCAATCTCCAAGGAAAATAACTCATGGAGAAAAATCAACTGCTTTTGTCATGATATGAGTTCTTGACACACTCGTCTGTCCTGTACACTTCCTACCTGAACCACCATCATGATGTCTAGGTTATTTCTATCATTTCCTGGGCCTTCCTATAGGTCTTTTAGTCCTATTGCAATTTTCTAGTACATATTGTTCTGACCAACTGTTACCCTCTCATCATGTCCAATCCATCTCGGTCTGTTTTCAGCCTCTTAATACCACGCCTCTGCCAGTTCTTCATTTGTAGTATTACAATCTTCCCATCTTACTCTGACTATGAATCTTACCTGTTATAGTTCCAACTTTCCAATTCACCTCCATTTTCCTTATCTAATATACTGAAGCCCAAATGAGAACCTTTGATCAGCTTTTTGGGATATTAGGTTAGGGGCTAAGTTTGGATTTGGATTATGTCATCAGAAAACTTTTGTACAAATGGGAACAGTAAAAAACTGGATCAATCAAACCAATGCGAGACCGATAAAAATTCACACAAAAGAAAAATCTGTATTAGTAACTTATCAGGCTTCTTAACTTGATCAGCTATAATAATAATTATTAGCTAGACTACCTTCATGGATGCAAAGACTTTTAGATAACTCTTTAATAGAATGTTAAAAAAGTGTAGTAAAGTTCAGTTTTGGCTAGAAACTATGTGGACTACTGTCAGTTGTGAGATTTCTTAAAAATATGAAGCATAGGTTATTCGTACTACAAATTGTTTGTTATTTATCAGACTTATCATATGACCAGACTTGCGGAGCATCTGGTACATAGAAGCAATACTGTTATTGAGAAAATTCACACATTTGAACTATTCACCTATTTATGCCACAACCTCTAATGAAGTAGTACATCATAGATTTGTTGCAGATGCTCAAGTTTACCAAAAGTAAATATAAATGAACTGAAAGTTTAATGCCCTACCTAATAAAAAATAATATTTCATAAGTGAAAAATAATCTCCACAATGCAGTCTGTGTTATCTTAACACAACAACTGCTAATCTGTAACTGATAGTGTTTGTAATCCAGCTTATCAGTACTACGCACTGCCTGAGAGTATGCTACGGGAAATATGTTGTGTAAATTAATAGTTACCAAATATTCCTATCTATATGTGTAATAAACCAGCATTACAAAAATAATTCAGAAATGTTTAACAATGTCCTGAATAATGAAAACAAGTAGCTTGGCATATTTCACGGCATATTGTGACATAGTATGCTATCACATTATATTATTAAGAGGTTTAACAGTGAGTTAAAATAATTCACTTATACATCTAGCCTATAGGGTTTGACTTTACCATTCACGGTATTTAGATTTTCACACTTCTTGAAAAAAATTTCATATTTCACACTTCTGTGAAATATGAAAAAAAATTTCATATTTCACACTTCTTGAAAAAAATTATTAATGGGATAGACTGAAAATCCTGAAAATTTCTACAAAATTTCCTCACCTGATCTTAAGCTAATTCATTTCAAGGAGCTGGAAGGATCTGTATAATTTCTCATACAATCAGACAGACGCATTATGAACCTGTGACCAATCACTATATTTCTATTATACTCGCTCTTGATTATAGCTTGGGTATTCATATAAAAATAGTTAAGGTTACTTACTTTTTTACTTCATTAGTTTGAGATGTAAAAGAAATCTTTATTTATTATTATCATTAAAAGATATTTTAGCCTGAGCTAGAAAGATAATGGGTGTGAATAATCATTTTCACAAAACCTAAAAAACAATTTATTAAGTTCCATGTCTATAGACTTGGCTACATACACTTTGTCAAACAATGAAAATATAAAATGTTCAAAGTACAAGTAATCCCTCAATTATCTGGATTAATGGCAAGCATACTGCTCATGAATGGGTCCAAGCTAAAACCATGGTGAAAACCCTGGGAAACACCTGTGAGGCTTTTGCCAATCCAAATCAACAACTGTGTGACATTCCCACTGCAGACAAAGTAGGGGTATTTCTAAGACTTCTGTTAGTTAAGTACTATATGGAAATGAACATTCCTCATACCTATCAAACACAAGATGAAATACAGTGCACATACAGCAAGTGCTGTTTCCCTCTAATGAGTCTGTTACACAAACTCCAGCCCCAGTAGCCTTCTTCACTATAAGGAGATGACTGTAGTAAAACTGTGAAGTCTGGTCCTCTACAACTTCTAGCACCCTTCTTCGTCATCACCCATAGCTCCAACATAGCAACAGAGATTTTGGCGAATCTGGAGGGAAATAATGGGACAACATCAGTGTCACAGAGACAAGAAGGTGGCAGTCATTGAAAGGAATAAAGTAACCACTCCAGAGGGCCGAATTATCTAAAGGCTCTGCTCCATCCCTGACACATTGCACATTGGCAAAACAGACATCCTCCTTTCTTCTTCCTCTCCTTTCCCTTCCTAGCCATAGTAGGGAAAGGAGGGCAAAGGGGTAGGGAAGGTTTCCCTCAATTTCTAGATGAAGAAGACTGTGCTACTGGTCTGGCCTTGGAAGAGCAGGCTTCCTTCCAACCCTATAATGTAAAAGCCTAGAGCCACACCCAAAGGTTCAGCTACAGGTGTCCTCACCTCTGCTGAGGGTTCAAAAGGCACACATGGCCATAAATCAGAGTCTTGGGGAGTTCATTTTCCCTTCTCCACTGCTGCTTCCATGTTACCTTTGGAAAAAAATACAGGAAAGCCCAACACTCGAGCATTCCTGGGATTTCCTCTTCCTCAAGGAGAATGATAAAGGAGAAAAAGAGGACAGGCAAGCATTGACGACGATAAAGACGAAGAGTAAGGAAAAGCCTTGTCATTGCTATGGTCACAGGAGCCTCAATCAATGCTGCTAAGGCATCTCCTACAGTAGTAGGGAAGTGGTTTGCTTGACTGTTGGATTGCAAGGAACCCTCTTATCCTCAGATCAGGCTGTTAACCTGATTAACAGCAAAAACAAGCAACTGCAACTACTACAGCAATTAGAGCAACTGCTTCGCTTTCTGAGTGGACACTAAAGAAAGCTCCACTGACAATAAGCTCAAACAAGGAGGCTATGGTTGCTCAAACAAGGAGGCTATGGTTGCTTAAACCATAATCAGCAGGCTCACAAAGTAGTCAAGCAATCTCTAGACCAACACTGCTGAAGGGGTTCTGAAGAGGGCCAAGCCTCCAGTAATAAAAATGATATTGTTATGATACAATAAAGTTTGTTCATACTACCTGGCAGATATATATATAGCTGTATTTTCTGAAGTCCGACAGAATTCAAAAAACTTCCGGCACACACAGTGGTCGGCCAGGTGGGTTAGTACCCATTACCCGCCGCGTGGGGAGGACGGGTATCAGGAAACCAGTCCCATTTTCTATTCATAATTTTTATTTCCACTGTCCCTTGAGGGGAGGTGGGTGGGTACTTAATTATATATATCTGCCAGGTAAGTATGAACAAACTTTATTGTATCATAACAATATCATTTTGTTCATGAAACTTTACCTGTCAGATATATATATAGCTGAATCCCACCGTTGGAGGTGGGAAGGGACAGAATAGAAGGATTTTGGGAAACAAATGCATGCAGATGATTTACATCTTGGTTCCACCTGTTAGCATTGCTGGCTTCGTGGTTATTGCCACGTAAGTCTGCTTGTGCTACTAGAGTTGCCAGCGAGGTAGAGACCTATATAGCTGGTGCACTCCAGATGATCTGTCAACAGGGGCGAGACCACGACGTGACTAGACCATATTGACCATACCATGAGGGCTAAGAAGTAAAATAAATATATATATAAAAATATATCACCACCTGACCAACCTAGCCAAAGTTAAGGTGTGTTAACTAAGGCTTAAGAGTTAAGAAGTCACCGTTGTCGGCGACTCAACTACTAAATTAAGAGCTCTTCCTAACCATTTTCTACAGGATAGGAGAGTGGTACTACTTGCCCCCAAGATTGTGTCTGCAGACACGTATGGCCCTAGCGAGCAGCAGATCTCATATGCCATCTTCACATCTCGCAGGGAGTGTGAATTGAACACAGAGTTGCTTCGCTAAAACATGGTACTCAGGATGTTGCTGAGTGCCATGCTCTGTTGAAATGCTTCCGAGGCCGCGCCCTCACCTCGTGAGCAATTCAAATCAAAAGATTTCAAATCTTTGTGCCAACACAATGAAGGAGCTTTTTTGAAAGAACTCCTTAATAATAAAGCCAGGGTGTTCTTCGATATGGGCAAGTCTGGTCTTTTCGGAACACTGCAGATTGTCCGTACGACTTCGACTTTCTTGAGTTTTATGTAGATAAAACTGATTGAAAGAAACCTGACAGGGCACAGGACTCTCTCTGGCTCCTGCCCAATAACTTGTGCCATCCTTGATTCCCAAGCTCCTGGCCAAGAACAAGACGGGTTTCCATTCTTAGGCCACAACGGAAGGCTTAGGAGAAACCGCACCGCCTTGTGTTCTCTAATGCCAAAACTTCTGACGATGGCTGAAAACCTCACTAACCCTCTTTGTCGTATCTAGGGTGGTTAGAAAAGGGCCTTCCTGATCACGTGCAAGAAGTTAACAGGTAGGAGATGTTCGAATGCTTTGACATCAAGAACTTCAGACTATGTCTAAGTTCCATATTGAAAGCTTCGATCTGGACATGCACAGTCAGTCAGTCTGTACTAAAGTCAGGTGACCGACCAGTTGACCAGTCAGACGCATCAAGGACAGCAAGGCTGTACCCTGAAGACCATAAGGCACTATTCTTCGCTGAAGGATGAGAGTGGTCTGGACTGCCTGGGCGATTCAAGCTAAGCAAACCTTGGGTATGAACGCAACCCAACGTCGTTAGCGAATCAACTCCTGAGCCACTCCTGACTCGAGCTTCTGGTGCCAGGAGAAAGGAGCGAGGAGCAAAAGGCGATTCAGTCCGAAGGACGAATGCCTGACAGTCCAACCTGGTCTCATGTTAAACGATCATCGGGGGTGTGTAAACGCAAACGACTTCGTCAACAAGAAACTCAGGGCTATCTATGTGTCTCCTGATCTCGCACGAGTGTCTGACTCCGAGGAAAACAGGTGAGACAAAAAGTAGATGGTGAGCGACGTTTCGAGATTCCACAGAAACTCAAAAGATCGTGAAGGCTTTGTTGTTTGACAGAAGCAAATCTCTGAGCCCAAAGGCCGTCAACAACATATTTGCGTATTCTTTAATAGTTGTGACTGCCAGCTTATCCATTCTTCAAACGGAAAGGGAAGACGGCAATCTTATGCTGTCAACATCTCGATAGTCTGAACGTAGGTCAGACTCAGAGCGGAGAGTATAGGTACCTTTCGTGTTAAAGTAGACCGACTCTTCTCGGAAAAGGTCCTTGGAAGGACGTTGACCTCTGTGAATCTAGGATCTGAAGGCCAAACATGGGGCGATTAGCGTCATTGTCGCCTCCCCTGTGTGGTATAATCATCTTATTACATTTCCTAAGCGTTTTGAAAAAGGGGAAAAGAGACTAAAACATCCATCCCTGTTCAATATCATAGCGAAGAGATGTATGAAAGGACGTCCCTAAAGTCCCCCCCCCCCCTCCATAACTCTCAACATACTTCTAAAGAAAGATTCCACTCGGAAGTCATAGTTGCTGCCGTCGATCGAGACGATTCGTACGGACTTTTGTAATCCTGTAACGAACTCTAGAGGATCGTTACATTCTACGTCTGTTGTTATAATAGGCTCTTTCTCGTAAACCCGAACAGGGACCGAGAGAAGATACTTCCTAAGATATGAGAGAGCTGTGGAAGATCAGAGTTGATATGGACCACTGGTTCCAAAAACTCGTTTCCAGGACTGGAGGGACGACAGAATTGCTTCCACTTCTTTCAGATTATGATCCAGGACATCTGAAACCCTCTCCAGATGTCCGGGCACCTTCTTTCATCACCTCAAGTGATACTTAACGCACCGAAAGATGTTCAGAATCATTCCTAGATCTTTAATAAAATTTCAGTTTCCCGGTAGGAAAAAACTGTAGAGTCTGAATTGCAGTCTATTCAGGGAAACAAACTTCTTTAGGAGGAAGGAAATGGTCCCCAGCAAGCTCATCCATTCCCTCACACATATGTTTACTTCCCTAAAAAGGCTGCGCTTTGCCTAAGCAGGAGAGCATATTAGTGAAATGTTGCGGTAGACTCGTAGTCCTATACCGTGCGGTAACGAGCACCGAAAGGAGTAAGAGATATCTCTGAGAACATAGTAAGGCAAAACGAATGCAATGTTTATTCATTCATGTAAGAAATCCCTCAATCTTAGGCTAAAGTCCGTGATTGTAGGGCAGAGATACAGTTAGTCAGTCAATCCCGCAGAGAGAGAGAGACGTAACTGCCAGCACAGAGATACGGTTAGTCAGTCAATCCCGCAGGAGAGAGAGAGTAACCTACCGCGCATGACAGCGAACGACTGGTACTAAGCCTCGTTTGGACTGGCGGAGAGGACAGTGACAGCAGCAGCTTACGATCGTCGTCTCTTAACTTTATGCCTGGGTTGCCAGCTACCCTATTCTACGAAGAAATAGGTCCGTAATTTTTAGCATAAAGAGACTCTCAAGCTGGTATATTTAAGCGAAACAGAAAACGCTAAATATATAGATGCGTTTGTGTCCGTCATAACACTACCATACAACGGTAAAAGATAAATCGGAAACCTCCTGGAAGGCTGCAGGGAGTAATGATTAAATGTCCTTAAATTAATAGACAATAGACCTCTCGGTTGCCATCCGAAGAGGTAACTACAGCAAGCGTATATGACTTGAACCAACCAGTAGTAAAATAACGCAAGGCAAAATATGATATTATATTTGCAATAAAGTTTTTTCATACTTACCTGGCAGACATATATACTATAGCTGAATTCGGAAATACAGCTACATACATATTCTGACAGGCAAGTTTCATAAACAAAACTCAAGAGAATTGAAGCGGACAGCTCAAGCTTCTTGTTTATTGGACATAAGCGTTCATTGACGTAGTCTACAAGTCTATTTCTTGTACGAGTCTGCGAATGATGAATGAGAGCTCTTCCGAATCTTGTCAATAAGAGCTTATCCGCTTACGCAATATAAAGTTAATGAGAAGTTTGTCAATGAGAACTAACCCATTTACGGGACAAAGAGATAATTTGTCAATGAGGGGATACCCACTTACTTGACAAAACGATAGTATATTGTCAATGGGGGAAATTCACTGATTGACAAAACGTAATCCAGGAAGTCGAGCATTTTATTTTCGATTCCCGTCTCAAACGAGGAAGGGGCAAGAATCCTGTTAAGAGACGGCTTACGACAGGTAGAACGACGATGTTCAATTCGGCAGCGTAAGTCCCCCCGACTAGGAACTAACAAAAAATCTATCATCTGAAAAGCCTTTCAGATGGGCTAAAAAGCTTGCAAAATTATCCTGGGAAGAGGAAGAAACTCTCCAACCAGCTTCCTCTCCCGTATCAAAATTTATGGCAGTATGGCAAAGGAAGTCCTGTCTTGCGCTTTCCTCCTTTTGATGAGTGCCTTTGCAAGAATCCTACTGAACGTTGCCGAGAGTCCTGACGTGCAGGACGTCGAGCTTTTACATAACCCATAGCTGCCTTACCGCAAAGTCTTGAACTGCTGGTAGAGCAAAAGAGATCTTTCCTTGAGCTTTCCATAACTCCATCCAATCCTGGACTTTACGAAAAGCAATATTACTGACAAAGACCTCTATAATTCATGAAAACCCGTGGTCTTGCTGGGTTTCAAACGAAGTTGCCTTTTCACTTTAAGCTTCCTCCGAAGCACTGCTTACTTCACATTCTTCGCAGGCGATGTAGAAGGGATCACCGAAGTTAGGTAAAAAATCTTTAGGCCCAAATCAGCTTGAAGACTTCAACAGAAACGTTCAGCCAGGCGACACACCTGGCGTGCGCGCTCGGCGTCCACTGACTAGCAGCCCGCTCGTCGCCACTGGCGAGCAGCGAGCACTCTCGCGCGCCCGCGTCGGCGTCCACTGGCGAGGCAGCGAGCCACTCTCGGCGCGCCCGCTCGAATGCTCGTTATCCACTAGGCGTGCGCTCCGGCCTCGGCGTCTACTGGTGCGCGCTTGGCGTGCACCCGCGCGCGCGCCTGGCGTCCATCCGAACGTCCCGTCCAAGCCGAGCGTCAAAAAAAAAGCGTGCAGAAAAGCGTCACGCTCCTGACAGGCGTCAATGCAAGCGAAACTGCCTCAGGGAAGAGCATTAGACATCTCGGAGAGAAAACCGACTGCACGAAGCAGTCTCAGGTGAAGGGTTGATCGTGTGAGAATACGCGGGCGAGGGAACGCTTCTTATTCTCACAGCAACAAAAGCTAGGACGTCCGCGGCTCAAAAGCGTTCCTGCTAATATGACTTGCTTTCCCTTTTCTCGGTGGAAAGACGTACAGGAGTTCAGGCGACGTTCGCCTTCTTACTTCTCACTGCAACGCATGACGAGAGAGAGAGAGAGGACGTGAAACGTCCTCTTCTATAAAGCTTCTATTTAGAGGGCGCGAGTCCTTCCGAAAGCTCCAAACCCTGCGCAGGGAGGACGCTTCGGAGGACGAGAAGCAATCCTTCAGGATTCGTGCACGCACTTTGGCAGCCTGGGAGTAACTTCAGGTCTGCCGAAGGCACGTCAGATCGGTGGGAGTTCCTCGTAACCCTCCTTCGGCTTTCGACATGCTCTCTCCCTGTTCCTGGGAGTCAAGCAGAGGTCCCGGCCTAGAGGCGAAATAAGGCCGATCTGACGCACCCTCCACTACACAAGGGGCACTGTCACTGCACTTAGCCACTTCACTTTTGCTCTCCAAAGCCAGCACTTTCGATTCTAAGTTACGAATCGATAGAGTATCAGAGAAAGGTCAATACCCTCTACAGAAACTGTTTAGGGCCCGAAGGCAACATTACAGGGTTAGGAGTAACAACTACAGAAGTAGCACTTTTCACCACAATGATAGGAGAGCGAGCACCTTAGATTCCAAGATACAGATGGAATCTATAACGTAAAGGGCATTACCTCACGAGACATATTTATAGCCCGTAGGCCATACTACAGGGTTAGGCAAAATAGTCTACAGGTAGGTTAGCCTACCCTGACTTTGTTTACAGATTAATTGCGTACATATGAATCATACGTCTTCCTTATGGAATTAGACAAAGTCTCACACTCCTTACATGACAAATCTCAACAAAGAAGCAAGACACCTAGCCCTCGTGCATATCGATTTGTGCGGAACTACCGAAGCTTTCGGTAGCCACACCCTATCTTAGCAGACAACACCCTCTGAAACTAGCCTAACTAGATTCAGATATACAAAAAATGAATCATATTCAAAACATTTAAGATAGCGTATGCCTAGCCACAAATCCAAGTCAATAAATCAAAAGACAATTAGGATATTTAGCGGCCATGAAGTTTCCAAAATCCTAGACGGAGGTACTGAAAACAGGTGTTTCCAGCACCGGCGACAGAAAAATTATGAATAGAAAATGGGACTGGTTCCTGATACCCGCCTCCCAGCGGCGGGAATGGGTACTAACCACCTGGCCGACCACTGTGTGTGCCGGAAGTTTTTGAATTTCTGTCGGACTTCAGAAAAATAAACAGCTATATATATATCTGACAGTAAGTTTCATGAACAAATGATAAATTTTTAAGTACAGTGGAACCTCGGTTTTTGTACACCCTGGTTTTTTGTACGATTCGGTTTTCATACTTCTTTCTTACAAAATTTTGGCTCAGGTTTCATTATGTTTCCTCAGATTTCATACTGTCAGCAATGCTCCTTCCCGGGACCCACTGCGTGATTAGGCCCCATACCAGTGTCCAAACAAAGCATCCTGTGTTCTCTCATGACCCATTCAGCTTTTGTGTGGAAGTTGTTTTTCCTGCTTTTTTTATTTGAGTACAACTGCTAAATAAGCCATCATGGGACTAAAGAAAGTTCCAAGTGCCAGTCCTTCTGTAAAAAAAATGGCGAGAAACTATAGAATTTAAGAGAGAACTTGTAGTAAAGTGTTGGAGGGTTTTTGCATGCCGATCACATGCTGATCACAGTAAGAAAATGCCTACGAGAGCTGCTGCTAATGAACTAAGGCCAGCAGAGGCTGGTTTGAACAAATCAGAAAGCAAACGGGCATGCATAATGTGCCTACTTCAGTGATTACGGACATGTATACAAAGTGGAGTGATGTGAAAGATTTGTGGAGAATTACCATCCCAACAAAGATGTTGTAATCCTTGTCTCCAACATCTTTAGTGACATTGTCATGTTTCCCTTTAGGCAAATTTTAAAGAGATGGCGAAACCAATGTCTCTGGACAGTTTTGTAGTGTGACAGGGGTCCAGCAACTCAAGCTGGTCCTAGTGCCAGTAAAAACCAAAAAGGGTATGTAACCCGGGATAGTGCAACTAAGAAATGAAGAGGCGGAAATAACCCCAGATAAGTCCTTGATACCTGAAGTCCTTCTGGAGAGGGATTCCTTTCAAAACAATAACCTCTCTTCCTCCTCCTCCTCCTCCTCCCCTTCCCTCCATCTTCCATATGCTAACATGAGTCTTCCATAAAGGAAAGTGATGTTAAATGTTCATTATTTGTTTCATTATTCATTTATATCTATTTCTAATTGTTTTCTGTGTGTAAAACTGTGTTTATTCCCTGTAAAATGTATTTTTTCTAAATATCTTTGGGGGTCTGGAATGCATTAATTGTAGTATTTGCATTATTCCTTATGGGAATTATTGTTTCAGTTTTTGTATGTTTGGACTTGGTGGGAGGTTCTGGAATGGATTAAGTACGAAAACCAAGGTTCCATTGTAATATGTATTTTTCCTAACATACAAAAGGGGGATTACTTTTTCAGTGTAAGCTGAAGCCATTCATATACTGAAGATGTTGGGTCTTAAGAGATGTTAAAAGTATCACAGACTAATGGTTTTTTTAAAATAATACATCACCATACTGGATGAATGAAGACACAGTAGACTAATCACTATATGTTAAAAGGTTTGGAAAAAATGTATACTAAAGTGTTCCCTCCGTACTTACAGGGGATAGGTACCAGACACCCCCCCCCCCACCAAAATTGCTAGAACCTACTAATAGTTGGAACCCCTATCAAAATGCTTTAAAACTGCCTAATTTGTTAGGTTAAACCTCAAGAGACACCCACTAAAAATGTTTTACCTGATTTTTAATAGTTTAAAGAAAAAAAATACATTTTATAATGAAATTGACCTAAAAAACAAAAAAAAAACCAAACAGGATTTTGTGGATATTTCTCATATAAAAAGAACCGCACCCCGTATTCGCAAGGGATGAGTACCAGACCCACCCATGAATAGTTAGAACCCGTGAATGTTTGGAACCCCTATAAAAACATTAAAAACAGCCTATTTTTTTTAGTTAAAACTCAAGAAAAACCCACTAAAAATTTTCATACTTGTTTTTGTAATAGTTTTATCCCAAAAAGTGCATTTTATGATGAAATTGATAAAAAAAACAGCAATTTGTGGATATTTCTCATAGGAAAATACTGCGAATGATGTTTCGCAATTTTTCCGCGAAGAATGCGGGAAAAACGTTCCCAAGAGAAATCCGCGAATGTGTGAGTCCGCAAATCCAGAGAACGCGAATACGGGGGGTCCACTGTATATGTTCCAGAGAGAAATACATAGTTGAATACGAGAGTCCACAAATCCAGAGTCGCGTATACGGGGAGTTCACTGTATACAGGCAGTCCCCTGGTTATCAGTGGACTCATTTATTGGCAATCGGTTTTATGGCACCATAAAATTGGCAATTTATGGCGCCATGAGGAGACAGTTCCAGTTATCGCGCATATGGGTTCTTATGGCGCACCACACGCACCATTATGGCACGCCATAAGAATGGGTTTCAGTTAATGGCGCTTTTCGCTTATCGGCATTCCCCCATGAGAACAGAACCCAACCGATAGCGGAGGACTACCTGTAATTTTTTTTTTTTTTTTTTTTAGAATCAAAGTTATTCATTTCTTACTACAAAACCTGTAACATACAAAGACTTTAATTTTCAAAAGAACGAAGAAGAAAGTTTGGCTTCAGTGCCTGGGAAATTTGCACAACACATACTACAGGTCTTGACTGTCAAAGCTACTTGTTATTAATATGGAAATTTCTTGACAAAGAAGGCTATCCTAATGCTGTGAAGTTTTCACACTGACATTCATTTATTTAAGGTATAAGAAAAGTACTGAACTGTTTTTATTCTTCATTGTTAATGTTTTACATTAACAATGTAAAACATTAAGGTATGCACTGGAAAGGATAAGTAAACTTGTAAGGGTCAACTTAGGGTTCTAAGGGAGCCCAGTATAGGCAAGCATAGAAAAACTGGCCAAAGAGTGCTATTAACCCTTAACCGGCGACTGGACATATTTTACGTCAACATTTTTTGTCTCTCGGGTGCCGACGGACTATTTTACGTCGACATACAAAAGTTTTTTTTTAAAATTCGCGGAAAAATACTTATAGGCCTACCAGCCGAAAACTCTTGAATCACGCGCCTTGGGGGATGCTGGGAGTTCACGGATCAAGGTGTTGTTTTGTTTACAATCGTTACGCAGGCGCGCAAGCGCGAATTTCTTTCTTGCCGCACTAAAAAGTATCTGTGACACATCTCGGAAATTATTTCGTCACTTTGACATAATTTTTGTACCATTTTAAATTAGCCGTTACATGGAGGATTATATATGAGAATGTGCGCATTTTTATGAAGAATACAACAAAAAAATACTCATGATGTAGCTTTTATCGGTTTTGAGATATTTTCATATAATAACGATAAGTGCCAAATTTTCAACCTTCGGTCAACTCTGACTCTACCGAAATGGTCAAAAAACGCAATTGTAAGCTAAAACTCTTTATTTTATTTTAGTAATATTCAATCATTTACCTTAATTTTGCAACTAATTCGAAATGGTCAACTAATTCGAAATGGTCAACTAATTCGAAATGGTCAAAAAACGCAATTGTAAGCTAAAACTCTTATATTTTAGTATATCCATCATTTACCTTAATTTTTGCAAGTAATCGAAGTCTCTAGCACAATATTTCGATTATGGTGAATTTATGAAAAAACTTTTTCCTTGCGTCCGCGCTGTAACTCTTCCGAAAAAAATCATACATGCGATTGTGGTAATGTTTGTACCATTTTAAATTAGCCGTTACATAAAGTTTTATATATGAAAACGTGCGCAATTTCATGCACAAAATACAATAAAAATAACCCATGGTTGTAGCTTTTATCAATTTTGAAATATTTCATATAAAAAATGATAAGTGACAAATTTTCAACCTTCGGTCAACTTTGACTCTACCGAAATGGTTGAAAAACGCAATTGTAAGCCAAAACGCTTATATTCTAGTAATATTCAAGCATTTACCTTCACTTTGCAAAAAATTGGAAGTTTCTAGCACAATATTTCGATTTATGGTGAATTTATGAAAAAAAATAACATTTTCTTTAGGTCCCGCCGCGGTAACTCTTCCGAAAAAAATCATACGTGCGATTGTGGTAATGTTTGCACCATTTTAAATTAGCCTTTACATAAAGTTTTATATATGAAAATGTGCGCAATTTCATGGAGAATTACACCAAAAAATAATTGAAGGTTTGTAGCTTTTCTCATTTTTGAAATATTCGCATATAAATCATCACGATAAATAGAAAAAAAAACCACGTTCTCGGTCCAACTTTGACTCTACCGAAATGGTCGAAAAACACAATTGTAAGCTAAACTCTTACGGTCTAGTAATATTCAGTCATTTATCTTCATCTTGAAACAAATTTGAAGTCTCTAGCACAATATTTAGATTTATGGTGAATTTAAAAAAAAAACAAAAAAAACCTTTCCTTCCCTCCTCGCGGCGGATTCTCCGCCACAAATCTCCGAAATGCGTACGTCCCATTCTCGGAATATTTGCTCGTTTTCATATTAGACATTCCATAGAGTTTTATATATGAAAATGTGCACAATTTCATGTAGAATAAAACGAAAAATATTTGAAGGTTGTAGCTTTTCTTATTTCCGAAATAATTGCATATAAAAAAATATATATAAAAAAAAATTCGACATTCGGTTAATTTTAATTCGTCAGATATGGTCGAAAACTGCATTTGTAAGCTAATGCTCTTACAGTATAGTAATATTCAATCATTGGTCTTCATTTTGAAAGAAATTGGAAGTCTCTAGGACAATATTTAGATTTATGGTGAATTTTTGAAAAAAAAAAGATATTTGTTTACGTCCGCGCGTTACGAATTATGCATTATTTTGTGATAATATTTTCACTGTGTTGCTTTTTATCGTTTACAATGTGTTATATACCAAATGATTGCAATTTAGTGTATATAACAACGAAAAAAAAGTAACTTGTTACCTTTAACCGTTTTGCGCACAGCGCAATTTGAATACAATTATATATGAATTTCGTTTTTGCGCTATCTATATCGCATTATTTATATATGATAATGATAATTTTTTTCATTTCTGATGCTTGCATACTAAACTTCAGCCAATGACAAAAAAAAGGAGCCAAAAATGAACTCTTAATCTTGAAAACTAAGAGCGCTGTGATTTTTTTTTTTTGAAAAAAATATTTTTTCCGCTTCCACGCTCACTCTGAAACACCTCCGGCACACGGGAGACATTTTTTTTTTTACCGCTTCGGCGTTAAGGGTTAAGGCCTAAGGCTAAGCACTGGAATGGAATTTGGCGCTGAAATGGAATTTGGCATTAAAAGGTTTGAAAAGTGTAGCAGGAGGAAAACCTCGCAGTTGCACTATGAATCAAGTGTTAGGAGAGGGTGGAAAGTAAGATAAAGAAAGAGAATATGAACAGAGGTACAGCAAAAGGAACGAAAGAGGTTCCAGCTAGGCCAAAGGCACGCTGCAAAGAACCTTAAGTAATGCCTACAGTGCACTGCATGAGGTGCATTGCCGACACTAAACCCCACCCCTACGGGGAATGAGTGCTGTTGAGAGAGAGATTTCTATCACAGACCATAAGCAAGACAAAATCTGCAAGCTAAGCAGGTCGTTAGAAGTCTAATCAAAAGAGAAATTTCTTTTTTACTATCACTATCTTGCTTGAATAAGAGGGGCCGACATTACCTGGATATAATAAGACTTGCGTGCACTATCCTTAGTGAAAGTGGCAACTCCACAGTGCCGTTTCTGCCACTTGTTATGATGAGGGCCATCTGTTCCAAAGACTTGAACCACTGCTGTGCTTTTAGCCTGTGAAAATAAAATACAAAACAAATTATTGTATGTTTAACACAAAAGACTATACCTTACAATCAGCTATTTCAGAATGAGTTCAATTCAGAATACAAATACTAATAAAAAAAATACAAAACCTCTAAAATAATACGATAAAGGTGCAAAGATTTGACCATTTCATACCTAGAACTTAAAAATTTGTTGCTGTAAATCTTATGTACCAGGTAAAAGGGCTCATCTCAAAGTGAAATTTGTCCAGATTCCTTTAAAATGAGCAGTGTTTTTACAGTGTCGATACACCACAAGTGACTTCCATTATCCTTAGATGGATGGATGGATGGATGGATTATGAAATTTTGGGACAAGCCCAAGCACTGGACCTATTATAGGTCATTCAGCGCCGTAACGTAATGGAATGAAATAAATAATCTAATAATTAATGAAATGTAATTGAACATGATGATAATCTGATGTGAATGAAACTTAAAAACCTTATTTCATTAAAGAAAAAAATTACATAACTTTTTTATATTAAAATACAATTGAAAGTATAACTGCATACACTTGTGTGTATTGGGTGAAAGGTAAAATTAAATATTAATAAATAAGTCAAATTTTATAGTATATATCAATCTCTTTTAAGAACTTTACAAGATTATTGAAATCAACATCATCTCCTAAAATATAAGAAAGTTGTTTCCCTGAAAGACCGAATTTTAGGCGGGCAGCACCATCCACTGGGCAACAAACCAGAATATGCTCAACTGTCAACAGGCAGCTACAGCGAGCACAGACTGGAGCCTCACTTCCTTCAAGTATAAAGCTGTGTTAATCGGGAATGGCCAATACGAAGTCTCGTTAAAACAATCTCAGTCCTCCTGTCTCTATGAAACGAAGACTGCCAAAAATTCAAATTAGGTCTGATTGCCTTCAGCTTCTTGTTTCTGGCAAGGAGGTTTGAGGACCATCGCTCCTGCCATTTGTGGTGGATATAGCTTCGAATAGGAGACTTCATATCAATGTATGGAACTTCATGGATATCCAGTGATTTTTTATTACATACTCTTTTTGCTGCTCTATCAGCTTTTTCATTACCTTTGATCCCTACATGGGCAGGAACCCAGCAGAACGAAACAGCTATGTGTTTGCCAGAAATTCGAAACAGCCACTCTTGAGCTTGGAGAATCAAAGGATGTGATGTATTGTAAATATTAAGACTCCAAAACACTTTTAGAATCCGAATATATGACAAATTTCTTCTTCTCGGTACGATGAACAATTGCTAATGCTCTATTAATGGCAGAAAGCTCTGCTGTATATACTGTAGCCAAATTTGGTAGTTTTGCAGCCTCACAAGAGTCTTCTGTAATTACAGCTAGCCCAACTCCCTCTCTTGACTTGGAACTGTCTGTATAAATCTTATACGCACCATCATGAGTTACATCATGCTCTAAGAATAAACTCTGCCATTTTATCAGAAAGGTTCTTCTTGACCATAGTTTTGTTACAAACTTTTGCTTTAGGGATAAGCCATGGGGGGAATCTGGAGGCAACTAACTGAGAAACATTCTGATTTTTTAGAGTAGTATCATTATTCACTTCTTGATGTAGCCTTACCTGGAAGGGGACTGATGACCTTGCTTTAAATTTCCTGTTGTCAAGTTGGCGAATGACCTTATTGGAAGGATTTTCGGAAATGCATTTTACGCGCATTATGTAGCGCAGACCCAGTTCCTCCTGTCGTAAGTCAAGTGGCAGTTGATGGGTATCTACATACAGACTCTCAACAGGAGATATTCGAATGCACCAGGGAGCAAATTCGTAATCCCATGTTATGGACAATATTGAGGTCGTTAAGTTTGCTTTTACAAGCTGAAGAATAAATCTGACACCCATAATCCAGCTTTGATCTACAAAGTGCATCATAAAGTCTTAACAAACATTTCTTGTCAGCTCCCCACTCATATCCAGAGACTACTTTCAAAAGATTAAAAGATGCTTTAATTTTACATTTAAGGTTATCAATATGTTTGGTCCAGGTGAGTTTTGAGTCAAAAGTCATTCCCAAAAATTTGACATCAGCAGCATATGGTAAAATAGATCCCTCGAGTTTTAAATTAGGTATAACCTCTTTACGCCTGCTCCTTGAAAAGCGGAAAGCAACACTCTTAATGGCTGAAAATTTAAAACCATTTAGCCTGGCCCATTTGGAGACAGAATCAATAGCTTTCTGTAGATATCGGCATGCAGATATAGCATCGTAGGCAGTGCAATAAATGGCCAAATCATCCACAAACAATGAAGCGCGAACTGGGCTTGGAACTTCATCCAAGATGCTATTTATGGCGAAAGCAAAGAGGGTCACACTGAGAACACTTCCTTGTGTTCTCAGTTCCCTACTCTCACTTTTTTAATCTCTCGGATAGGAAGGAATGAATAAACCGAATTAAGTTGCCCTTAATACCCATTTTCTGTAGTTGTTTAAGAATTCCATTACGCCAAGTAGTGTCATAAGCTTTCTCTAAATCAAAGAAGACCCCTATTGTCTGACATTGATTGGCAAAACCCTGCTGAATTTGGTTGGAGTGTCTCATAAGTGGGTCGAGGGTAGATCTACTTTTACGAAACCCAAATTGGAAAGGAGAGAGAAGCTTATTTGATTCTAAGTGCCATACCAAGCGATAATTTATCATTTTTTCCATTAGCTTGCAAACACAGCTTGTTAGTGCTATAGGTCTATAACTTGAACTTTATTGGGGATCTTTATTTGGTTTTTGAACGGGGATTATGATGGAAATTTTCCAGGATCTCGGCATAACTCCAGTCTCCCAAATCTTATTAATGATCTCAAGAAGGTAGCGTTTGGCCTCTTCAGGTAGCTTCCTAAGCATTATATATAGAATAGTATCTTCACCAGGAGAAGTGTCATCTGTTGAAGAGAGTGCTTCATGTAGTTCTTGAAGAGAGAATCTTGCATTGTATGCCTCTCGGTTATCACCAGATAGATTCAGATTGACCTGAGTGTTCCTGATTCTTTGGAATTTACTAGAATAGTTTTTGGGGGCTAGAAATGTTGGAGAAATATTGACCCAATGATTCAGCTACATCTGAGGGTTTGTAATGAGGTTATTTCCTACTCTCAAAGAGGGAGTTTTGGGTGGCACAAACTTCCCTGCAAGTTTTCGTACCTTTTTCCATACAAACATCGATGGTGTTTTAGAGTTAATTCCATTTATATAATAAATCCAAGAGTCTTTCTTGGCACAACGGAAGTATCGGCATTGTTTTGCCATGGCTCGCTGATATATTGTTTTAGAAGTGGATGTGCCACTTGATTTGTATTTCTTGTAGCATCTTCTAGTAATTTTTCTTAAGGTGGCACACTTTTGCCCACCCTGGAACGTTGGTCTCCTTGGCTTTCCAGTAGTTTTTGGAATAGAGGCTTCTGCACTGGCTAATACAGTGTTTGTCCAATACTCATATGCTTCAATATGGTTGTTAAAGGATTCAAATGGTTTATCTAGAATTCTAGATGGATATCCTTTTTATACTTCTCCCAATCAGCTTCCAGTGGCTTCCATTTCTGTGGCATTTCTGTAGGGACATTTCTGGTAAACTTTAAAAGAATGGGATAGTGATCACTGCCATTTAAAAATTCATTTACTGACCAAATAAAATCTAAAGCTATTGCAGAGGAACATATACTCAGATCAATAGCAGAGTAAGAATTAAAATATATATTATGGTAAGTCATAGTACCATCATTTAAAAGCACAATATCATTATTATTAATAATGTCTTCTATAATTTTTACCTTCATTATCTGAAGTATGCCCTCCCCATAACGGATTATGGGCATTAAAATCACCAAGAATAAAAAATGGTTGTGGCAGTTGATCAATTAGTGATTGGATATCAGCATTTGTGAAGTTTGATCTAGGAATCAGGTAGATGGAACACACAGTAATCTGCTTGTCTAATGTGATCTTAAGAGCAACAGCCTGTAAATTTGTACTGAGGGCTACAGGCAAGCATTCCAGTGATTCGCTCACGATAATAGCTGCTCCTCCATGTGCTCTATCACCCACTGGAGGGGTGGACGTGAAGATCTCATAATTAAGTCCAGGATTGAACTTCTCTTGACCTAATTGAGTTTCCTGCAGGCAAATTACTCCAGGATTAGTTTCTCTTAGGAGGACCTTTAGATTTTCCGCACAAGAACGCAATCCTTTAGTTCCATTGTAGGATGTTGAATAAAGCCATTACAAATCCGATTTGGAAGCCTTTCTTTTTTCCTCTTTGGGTGGTCTGGAAATAGATGGTTTTTTATGACTAACCCTGTGATCTTTATTTCTCCTAGTTTGATTTTCTTTACGAGGAGGGTGAACATCTATTAGGGCTTGTGCCTTGTATGATAAGGCGCCCTATGAGGTAATGTTAGACTAGCGATAATCTTACGCTAAGTCGGTTGGTATTGCACTTCCATCTTCAATGGAGTGTCTGGGGGTTTGTAGATCATTTACGAAGTCGGTATTATCTTGTTGGTTATTACGACGATGTGTTAAACTCATGGTGAGGAGGTTCTTGTAGAAAACACTAAGTATAAAAAATTATATATTCTTCTGAAGTTTTACATGGTGAAGATCAGATATGATTGTACAAGTCTTCTAATAACGATAGCTTGATCACTTCTGCCAATGATGATGGCTAATCCTATTCCTCTACATGATAAAGCTTAGGTAAAGAGGTACAGGTCTTCTAATGACGATAGCTAACTCTGTTCTGCCTGTCTACCATCTCTGTTACATGTTTTATGAAGGAACAGACAGTAGTTCGAACATATGAACATACATACAAATGACATAGTTTCATACGAACACACAATCAAAATGAGACACGCTACAGATCACGTAGGCGGTAGTTGTCTCAAGCAGGGAGCTTGGACTAATGTTTATAAACAATTGAATGACTACAGGTGACGGCATGTTATCTTAGCCTACTTTTATTGTATACGTCATCTTTAGCGTCTCTAGTCTGATCACATTCCTGCAAGCAATCTGGTTGACCTCTTTAGTTTTAGACTTTTATATATATGGACTAACATTCCATATTTTTGTTATTATGTAAACACTTACATCAGCTCGGTCAGCTACCAAAACCAACTACTGAATATACTCAAACTTGACTTGCATTTGACTTATAGGAGTGTGATACAGACACTATGTGAATATATATATATATAAGTAAAATAAAAATTCATGGTGTACATGAAATGATTCAAGTAATAAGATATAAAACAATGATATTGGTAAATAATAGTGATCACGTGATATATAATGATACAGTTTTTCACTTCATCTCTTTAAGATACTTATGCTACAGAAAATACTAATGTACTCTGATAATTGCATAGAATTGAAGATTAACATTGATTAAAAATCATATTTTAACTGATAAAAAATTGCATATATGAATTGATAAAATTTATTAATTAAGTTTATGCTAACTGTTATATATCTGATTCATTAATCAATATACTAACTCATATATAACTGCAGATATTGGTATGATAAAAGGTAACAGATTGATTATAGGCTACCTGATTTGTTTATACATATGTATATGGATTCATAAAATTATGATTAATATATGTGCACTTTAAATAGATTCCTATTGCGTACACGCAAAGATATATTTTCGATTCCGTTATTTATGATCATTTATATATAGATTCCTAGTGCGTACCGCAAAAAAAACAAAAAATATATTTCGATTCTGTTATTTATGATCATTTATATATAGGATACATGATACTTTATATATATAGGATACATGGACCGAGGTTATACTACTTCACTTTTAACTAGCGTTTCGAACAACTTTTCGTCCATTACACAGTTCCAGACAACCACCTATAGCCCAATGAAACGGCCTATTTTCACAGGGTTAAAACAAGGGGAAAATTTGCCTGGGCGGGTCCAACGTTCTATTTTGCGCTCATACTTATTCTCTGCATCCTAAGCTACACGATTACGTTCGCGATGAATAAAAAACATCCCCAGCACGAGTCCTTCGCCAGCAAAGTAGAGTTGAATATCCTTCGGGTCGTAATTGTCGGAAGTATGTCCCTTTCGTAGTCGATTCCGACAGCCGCCGGAGCATTCCGCATTAAAACGAGATTAACGACGAGATACGGTGTCGGTCGAGATTACGACGAGATACGGTGTCGGTCGAAGAAGTCCATGAATTCCTTTCAGATTGTAGCGGTTGTTACTTGACTGTAGTCGTCCGCTGCGACGAACGATTTTTGAAGTTGCGATGTGAAACTCTCGTACTGCAGGATACTGTAACCAGGTTCCATTAATCAGCCTGCAAGTGAAATTATACTTGTCACAAGGGCAAAGTAAATTCAGACGACATCCAAATAACAGGGGAGGGAAGAGAGCCATTTAGACCAGACTTAACCCACATGAATTCGCCGATATTTTGGAATTCAAAAGAGTCCGCTGTACAAACTTTTTTATATCCATGGCATTAACAATGAGTGACCTATCCAGGTCTATGATGACTTGTAAAAATATCCATAATTATAAAAAATAAGAGATATCATTACGAATCTCAAAGAAAATTCGATATTACTGGTAGTAAGTTACTAGACAAAGAAGTGGAAACGGAGCTAATTGTAAGATTGCCAGGCAACATAAGAGTCAAAGAGAAGATTAATCATGATTCTATGTGCCCCTACAAAAGTTTCATATTAAATTTTCTCGTGCGCATCCTCTGAGGTTAACTTTTAAAACATTATTAATAGTAGGAGATGCAACGCAAAAAAACCCACTATGTAACTAATTTCTAAATAAACTTTGGGTTTCCAGTGAAAGTAGACAGATGTTTGGAAATCTCAATCTCAGTAGGAAAAAAAGAAGAGCGTAGGTTAAGAGACACACTTTTTTATTGCGACGCGTTTCGTTGTTATGAAGAAACAACGAAACGCGTCGCAATAAAAATGTGGTGTCTCTTAACCTACGCTCTTCTTTTCCTACTGAGATTGAACTTTGGGTTTTTCAAGAAAAATGTGACATTTTCCCATGAATGTGATTTACCTGGATTGTAATAGCTAATGTTGCAAGTAAATAATCCATATCCATATCGTGATACTTCTAAATGTCTATGAGTTCAGAAAAAATTTATTCATTTTGATGTTATAAGAAATTCTATTTTCCTAATTTTGTTTATTAATTTTAAAATGATTGCAAGTTTGCATTGCGCATACCGATAGACACTTGTACCTAACGTCTGCCTTGCCCATGAGAAGTTCGGGCTAAGCATTCCTTTCTCCAGTCAATCTGCTTTTGCAAGCAGAGACGACACACAGATGAAGCCTGTGTAAGCAGATTATTGAGGTTAAAAGGAACAAATGCTGATACGGCAATGATGACGTCGTCACTTGGCAGGAGATTGCTCTCAGCCAGCTAAGAGTTACGTTACTTGCTGTAATAAATACGACTTTAGGATAAATTTTTTGTTTTAATACTCGACCCACATGAGAAGAATGTCTGAAAAAAACAGTACCAAAATTGAACAATATATTAGTTTCATGTTGGAAAACTGGCATGATTATGTTAAAATTAAATATTCCTTATTCAAACTATATGAAAAAGGTTTCCATACAAATTCTATATATTATTAGCCCTGTATAAGATTCATATAGATTATTCCATAGATAAGATTTTCACTTCTAGACTTCCTCTGACTTTAAAATCTCTTTTATTTTATTTTATTTATTTATTTATTTATTATTATTATATTATTATTATTATTTCTGGGCTCAGCCGTGTCGCTCCCGTGAAATATGTCTGCTTTAGCACTATTTCTAGTAAAATATTGCTATAATACCAGAGAACTGCTAAATTGGACATGTCAGAAGCCCTCTGACTCGCTCACCTATATAAAAGGTGTCGGTATAAAAACTGGGGCGAGTGTTAAACACTACCACAGCAACCCCTCCAATTAGCCTTTTCCCTCATCGAAAGACCCTAAATACGGGGAGCCGACCCATAGGTCACACCTAGCTACCCGGTTGAAGGCGGCTGTGACGTCATACTTTTCGATAGCCATTCCGTGTTCACACGTTCGAAATATTACTATTTGTTCTTTATTTTTGTTTATTCTGGTTACGGATCGTCATCTACCTCTTCACCCAAAAGTTAAGTACTGGTTCCGCCCTTTTTCAATATTTAGGGAGTGAATTTGCCTATCGTTTTGCCTTTATTTAGGATTTTTATTAGGCGTCATTTTTAAATAGGGGGCGGGCGGCAAGTCGCCTTTACGGCTTACCCTTGAATTGTACCGATTTATGCTTGAATTGTACCGACTTCGAGTAGTCTTCCTCTCTGCTTGTAACATGTGATATTTCAGTACATGTATGTATGTGTATGTTATGTAGTATATATATATATATATGTATATTATATATATGTATGTATATGATTTATTTATTTATTCTTGGGTGAGTTTTTATCGATCCGCGTTTTTAATCATTTCCATTTATTGTTTTGTTATTTTCATTATTTTCACGTTTTTCACGGGGGTCTTCTTTCGAGCACGTTTCTTTGTTTCGTGCTTCGCCGTTTATCCACCGTCCTATTTCATTCAAAGAATTTTCCCTTTTTTCTTTTTTCTTTTCGTCAGCTTGCCGTTTCTTATCGTTTTGTCAGTAAGCAAGTAGTTTTTTCCCCTTTTGCGCCCATGTTATCGAGTGGCCTTCATTGCGGTTTTATATTTTACGACAGTTTATTTTCATTTCCCCCGTGTTAAAGCATGATTTTCTTTTAGCTTTAAGTAATTGATTTTTATTTTGTCTATGTATATTTTGGATGTTAGGTCGGTTAGCCTACATAGGCTATGCCTGCGTTTTCCTCGTAATCTTTTATTTGCGAGGATACGCTGATCACGTGATCGTCACCATCAGCCCTCCTTCCCTCCCCCTCACGTGGGGCCCCCAGTAGTTGGGTGCTCCTCTCGCCTCGGTTGTCGCTGACAGCCGTTCCCATCAGCAGAGGGGGGGTGTAGAGGGTCCTCCAGGACCTTAGGTTGGTGGGTGTCGCTTCTCAGCCGACCGCCTCCGGAGTTGTTGATTGCTTTGCGTATTCAGTCTCGGCTTCCGTGGAGTTGTTGCGCTCTGCTTCTTTCAGCTTCCGGACTTGCTTACATCCATCCGCCTAAAACATTCCCTCTCGCATAAGGCGGATTTAGATTCAGCCTCTCCGGTAGTCGTTGAGGGCTATGTTACGGAAGTTTCTCTTCCGTAGGCGGAGATATTATATTTGTTATTTTATTTCTCCCTTTTATTTTCTTTTCTTTTTTGCCACGGAACTTGTTGCGAGTTCATGTGGCCGTCCCGGGTTACTTCGTGTACCCCCACTCCGGGTCATACAGCTCCGGGTGGTTTTTAATTATTATAGTCCCCGGGACATAAATATATGAATATATATATACATATATATATATATATTATATTATTTTCCTTTCTTTTGCCACGGAACTTGCGAGTTCATGTGGCCCGTCCCGGGTTACTTCGTGTACCCCCCACTCCGGGTCATACAGCTCCGGGTGGTTTTAATTATTATAGTCCCCGGGACGTAAATATATGAATATATATATACATATATATTTTTTATATATATATTATTTCAGTTCGGCATGCTCCGGCATATGACATTATTATCATAATAATCCTATAAGTTTGTGCAATTGTTCTCATATATTATTGCACTTACAGGCCAACTCAGTGTCTGGTTGCCGATCTACAGGATCTGTGCAACCATGATGTTTGCCGGAACCAATGCCCCGTGCGCAGTATTGCTTACCAGTTCCGTAGTCTGGCATCACGTAAACGGCTTTGCCTGCTACGACTTGTACAACAGTTACCTGTTCGATAAGTTACCGCACTGCTTGTTCTATACATATTGTGATGGAATTTATATTACACTACTTGGATTATGTTAAAAAAAAAAAAAAAAAAAATTAAATAAATAAATAAAAAAAAAAAAATAAATAAATAAATAAAACAATAATAATAATAATAATAATAATAATAATAATAAAATAAATAAATAGATAAACTAAATAAACAACTTAAAATAAAATAAATAACTAAAATAATAACTCAAATAAATTACTATATAAATAAATAAATAATTAAAATTTCTGTAAATTAAATTACATTAATTAATCAACATATGTAAGCATAATGTTCAAAGATTTTACTTCGAAATTGACACATTCCTTGCATTACAGACAGAGCAGTCTGTTAAGCATGCTGCACTCTCCACCCTCAAGGTCTGGGTTTGGAGGTTTTTGGGACAGAAAGTAGGGGTAGCTAAGCCTTTTTTATGCTACCTCAAGATATGGCAGCCTCCCCAAGCCGGGAAGCTGCCGGATACGTTGACCCAAAAGTCGCAGCACCAATTATCAAATAAATTCAAGATTCAGTTATGGAACAGCAAGAGCAGAAGAATTGCCAGACCTTGGTTTGGAAGAAGTCTACTTGAACTAGTGAGGATTTGCCCATTACACTAGATATGGTTACAGGTAACATGTTAATGAGGCTAGCCTAGTTGGTCACCGGGTCTTTCCTCGAGTGACTCTGATTCTTCCTCTCCCTTTACTCCAAATTCCTTCATGGGTTTCACAGGAGGTTTGCCCCCTCCCAGGTCGCATTCCTTCTCTGTGATTCCTAGATTAAAGAGAAAACCTTCGGGTAAAACCTTGCTTAAAAGCCAATCAGACACAAAGCCAAGGCCTGGGCAGGTTCCAGAGGTTCATACACATATTAAATAGGATGAGATCCAAGGCCTCAAGGAGAGAACTCTTCCCATTGCCCCTCAAGTCCCATCCCTGCAACGTCTAGAGGTCGGATACCTCATAAGGTACCGTAGGGAGCGCTGGAAGGTTCCCCTTTAGTCGGCAAAGACCATGTTCAACACGATATTTTAAATCAGGCCAGTAGTCTTGCTAGCTTAGTCCAGTTCAGTCGCAGCAAGGTTTGAAAGGGGGTTTTTAAACGCTTTACGTGCACAGGACTCCCTGATTGGCAGGTCTCAGACAGGAGTCGGCAAGTTCCGGCACCTCCTAGTAATTTGGTGCAAGTCAGAGCATGCCTGACGGGTCCACGTTCCCCTCCGTTCCACCCTGGTGATTTTTGGAGGGTAAGTGAACTTCGCTCCGTTTGTCAGCGGGATGTTGACTGTAGAAGGTTTGTGGTACACATAGACTCGAGGATTTCTAGTTATTTCCCGAAAGGTTGTGGCCACCATTTATAGCTTATGTTAGGCTTATGGAGGCAGCTTCGATTAGAAAGGACAAGGTCTCCAAGGGGACTGTTATCCTTTCTAGCAATCAGGCTCATCAAGTATAGATATGGAGCCTAGAAGTGGATCTGCTCAAATACTAAGGTAACAACATGACGGGAACTCCTTACCTTTTACATCAAAGGTAGCAGGATTTACCCTTCAGCAGTGACTCGGGAAAGAGCCCCAGCTTAGCGAGACAGATTCCACATCATTGCTACCCCCAAGGTAGAGAGAGTTTGTGGGAAGTTTGCTGGCTACATTCTCGGCAGGCAAGCTTAAGCCAAACTGTGCAATCAACTTGTTTAGTGAGTGCCTCTGTCAGACGCACTGATCCAAGCCGGATTTGATGCTAGGACACGTCTTGCAAGGTCTCTTAACTCTCTAGTGATGACGGAGGACGGCGGTTTCTGGAGTATGCTCATGAACCGCTGTATAAGGTCATTGCGGAGTAGTTACTTTTTAAGCATGCAATGTGCCTCGTACGGCTTTTGCGGTTTACTAAGAGAAATGGCAAGAAGCATGTTCTATCCGAGGCTACTATCAGGCACGAACCCAACAGCTTCTGGCTTCCTCAATCTAGGGTGCAAGATCTCTTCCAGCTTCGGCAGTAAACGAGGTTCAGAATGAGGCATCACATTTTAATCAAGCATCAGATTGCGTTGGGGCATCCCTTTCAAAAAAGGATATTAAGAGTCTTCTTCCTCCAGTTTTAGGACTAGAAAAGTCAAAGAAGGTACCAACCTTTCCAAGTTCCGCAACAGCACCCTGTGCTATAAGCTGTACTAATTCAGCAAGTTCCCCAACCTTCATCTTCTAAGACTCAGCCTCGGCAACAGCCTCAATTTGTCTCCCTTCGCCGTCGGCTAGCCAACAGGTTCCCCCTTTCGTCAGAGTGGAGGAACCGGAGCCCAAGGGCGAGCTAGAGGTGTATGGTCAGGAAAGGAACCCGACCCTCATCATCTCAATGAAGTTCCTCAAATAGGAGGCAGGCTGTATCTCTTTTAACATCGTTGGGAGTTCAGCAGCTGGGCGGAAAACATAGTATCTATCTATCAGCATCCAACCCAAGGGTTGATGGATTACCCCTTACAGAGGGACCTTCTCCAGAGGGAGCAGTCTCCAGGACAAAGAACTTAAAATTTCAAAGTCGTCTATTCAGTGTCCCAAGAAAGGGACCGACCAAAGGAGGGTGATCTTAGACTTGTCCCGTTTAAAACTTGTACATTCCTTGCGACAAGTTCTAAAGGCTGACCATCTCTCAGGTAAGGGCCTTACTTCCCCGTGGGGGCGTCACCACCTCTATAGTCTTACAGACGCCTATTATCATGTCCGAACGGCTCAGCACTCCCATCCATTCCTGGGCTTCAAACTAGTAAAAGAAGCTTATTCCTTCAAGGTGATGCCCTTTGGCTGAATATAGCCCCAAGGGTTTTCACGGAACTGGCGGAGGTAGTGGTGCAGGAGCTAAGGTCTCAGGTTTTTATTGGTAGTGGCGTACCTAAACGACTGGCTAATCTGGGAAGATGGTCAAAGACAGTTTAGGAAAGCCATGGGACGGGGGTCATATCTTTCCTGGAATATATAGGGTTCAAGATCAACAGGACCAAGTCCCGATTGGCCCCAGAATCCAAGTTCCAGTGGCTAGGTTTCCATTGGGGCTTGGATTCACACAACCTTTCCATTCCATCAGGGAAGGTGGGGATGCCAAGGTAACAAGCCAATTCTTAAAATGCAAAAAGGCTTCGAGAAGGAATCAGGAGACGATCCTAGCTCGCTCCAATTTGCGTCAGTCACAGACGTTCTGTTGAAAGCCAAGCTCAAGGACATCAATCGAGTTTGGACGTTCAAGGCCAATGGCCAAGTGTCGTGACAGTTCGGCGGGTACCTCTGATTCCCAAGGAACGTCTACGTCCATGGGCCAATAGCCAAAGAGTTACAGTTGCAGTTCCCTCCCCCGTCCCTACTGATGCATACAGTCGTATCACTATCAGGTTGGGGAGGTTATTCACAGCACGACAAGGTTCAGGGAACTTGGTCCACCTCAGTTCCAAAAGCTTCACATCAACATCCTGGAAGCTATGGCAGTGTTTCTGACCTTAAAGAAGCTCCGTCCTCCGGAGGAGACTCATATCAGATTGGCTCTCGACAGTGCAGTATGATACATGTATAAACAGAGGTGGTCCAAGTCAAGTCATGTGAACCACAGGGTTGATAGCAATTTTTTTCTCTAACTGACAAGAACACCTGGCATCTATCGGCTACCCATCTGGCAGGAGTCCACAATATAGTAGCAGACGCATTGTCCCAGTCAGTCCCCCTGGAGCCAGAATGGTCACTGGACCAGGAACCCTTCGAGAGGGTTTGTAGGAGAGTACCGGGTCTGAAAGTAGATATGTTCGCTACAGGGGCAAACCACAAGCTGCCTTGTTACGTAGCCCAAAGTATGGACCCTCTAGCATACGCTACGGACGCCCTGAGTATAGATTGGAACCAGTGGAGGGAGGTTTATTTATTCCCTCCAGTGAACCCTCTCCTGAAGGTGTTGCACAAGTTGAAATCCTTCAAAGGTCAGGTGGCTCTCATAGCTCCTTACTGGCCCAAGAACAATTGGTTTCTCCTTCTCCTAGAAACTAGGTCTTCATCCTCACCCTCCCTCCCCCGGGTTTTGAGGCTGACGCAAACAAGTTCAAACGGTGACTGTGTTCGATTCCTCAGGTCTTCACAAAACCCTATCTTTATGGATTTCATGAAGTTTGCAGGTAGGAGGGTAGGGGACATTGATCCACAGAACATTCTGTTCTTGGAGTCAGACAAAAGAGAATCTACACTTCGCCAGTATGATTCAGCAGTTAAACAATTGCCTACATTTCTCAGGAAATCAATGTCAAAGTAATGACAATGAACGTGACTATAACATTCTTCAGGCCTTTATTCGAACAAGGCTTGGCAGTTTGCACAATAACAACCACTAAGTCAGCTCCGAAAAAAGATTTCATCTCGGGTTTGGTATAAATCTAACTGAGTCTTATTTCACCTCAATCCCAAGGGCTTGTGCACGCCTGCGGCCCACCATTCAAAGGCCGTCGTCAGTGTCATGGTTTCTTAACGATGGTCCTCAGGTTTTAGACTCTAAAACAGACAACTTCAAATGTGATTGCCAAACCCTTTTGCGTAAGGCACTGTTTTTATTAAGTCTGGCTTCAGGTGCCAGAACATCGGAGATGTCATCTTATCTAGTGGCCAAGGGCATATAGAATTCCTTCCCTCGGGTTACGTGTTGCTTTCACCAAAATAATTATTTTATGGCTAAGAATGAGAACCCTTTGGTAAGGCGATCCCCTTGAAGGTTGTTCCGCGTCCGCAACATCCATCTTTATGTACTGTTAAAACCCCTAGGACTATTTATCTAGCACATCTACCTTTTCCGAAGGCCCCCCCCCCTCCTTTTCATGTGGGGCGGTCGGTGGTTACCATATCCCTAAAGGGCATTACGCAGCAGTTTTTGTATTTTACCAAGGAAGTCAGCCCAGGGTCCTTTCCCAAAGCGCGTGCTACTCGGGCTATAACAACTTCTGTAAATTTCTTCAAATATATGAACTTTGATGATCTGAAGAAATATACTGGTCGGCAGTCGCACTGGGTTTTCCAAGCTTTACCTTAAGTCCTTGGAGGATCTTAAATATCAGGCAATAGCTGTAGGGAGGTCAGTGTCTCCTTGCAACATCAATATAGTATTGTCCTTGTGTCATATGAATATTTTCCATTATGCCAGTTTTATTAACATCCTACCTATCGCAGCAAATCTCTTTGCTATTTCACTTGGTCTATGGTGTTAGTTTATACAATTTAATATTCTGTTTCATTTCAGAGTGATGTAGCTTGGTGTTTCTCTGGTACAATTTCACGGGAGCGACACGGCTGAGCCAAGAAAAGGGATTTTGTGACGTAGGAAAAAATCTATTTCCTGGGCGAGGAAGCCGTGTCGCCCAGTGAAATCCCCCCCTGGTTTTTTCCCCTCCCCTTGCAGTGCACCAAGCTTCATTGCTATCGATAAGTATGACGTCACAGCCGCCTTCAACGGGGTAGCTAGGTGTGACCTATGGGTCGGCTCCCCGTATTTAGGGTCTTTTGATGAGGAAAAGGCTAATTGGAGGGGTTGCTGTGGTAGTGTTTAACACTCGCCCCAGTTTTTATACCGACACCTTTTATATAGGTGAGCGAGTCAGAGGCTTCTGACATGTCCAATTTAGCAGTTCTCTGGTATTATAGCAATATTTTACTAGAAATAGTGCTAAAGCAGACATATTTCACTGGCGACACGGCTTCCTCGCCCAGAAATAGATTTTTCCTACGTCAAAATCCCTTTTTTTTTTTTTTCATTGACTACGAATATAAATTACCGGGACAGACAATATGTCAGTAGGTTTTGATATGTGTTTGAACTTTTAGCTTATTTGTCATTACTAAAGCGTTATTGATTTTATCGTGATTCCTTTTTTATTATAATTTGTAACCCTTCCGACTTCTTACGGAGTGTATTATATTGACTCCACTTGTATCCATATTTATTTTTATTTTTTTATATTTATTTATTTATATATTTTTTATATATATTTATAAATTAATGGTTGGCTTGAATATGTGAAAAGTGTTCTAGCGGCGTACCGTATAAGGCTACTTGCGGCATCAATTCTATAGATACAAGATATAAATGATAAAGGTATTTAAAACCGCGAGAACCGCTATAATCCAGTTCGGATCCAATATCACGAGTTGTAACTCGTAAAGACATTGACACTTCCTATTTAATTATCCGGTATTCTACCAAACCGATTGACTCTGGGTGATAAAATATATTATTGGTTTTCTTAATGGAAAGGAATTCACACAATGTGTTAAGGAGATTATTATTGATTTACACCACCCGAGTCACAGATTATTATGTGTTGAATTCCATATTTACTGATTTAGCACTCATAAATATTCCTAACGCACTCAATTGCGGTGTTTGTTTTTAGTGCTATTAATTCTATATAACGTGTCAAGGAAACTATTAACACTAGAAGTGTTTATCCCTCTGTCAGACTCGTAACTCTGTTAATAATTCTAAGTATATTCTAAGGATAGGACCCCTAATCTGACAGGTGTCTTAGTGTATCCCTTGTTTTCATGACACGTGTTACAATTAGTTATGTGCTTTTTATATCTGTAAGCATTGTAGGGGCCTGTAAAATAGTGATTTTGGCTTTCTTGTGACATAATAAGGAACCCTGGATGACGGAATGCAACCAGTTTAGGGGACAATTGGTATGAAAGAGATTATTACTACTACCTGGTCGTTAGTCATCTGCTGTGTTCTTCGGGTTTCCTCGTCACGGACCTACATATAATATTACATTTGATTACTTATTCTGATACACATACTTTAAAATATACTTGTGCTTTAGGGTTTCTGCTCGAAGTGTTTATTGTTTTTTGCTTAGCCGCTGACCGTGTTTTCCGTCCGAAGTGTTTATTGTTTGCTTATTGCTGCTGACTCTGTTTTCCGTTCGAAGTGTTTATTGTTTTGTTTGGTTATGTTCTGTTGACTCTTGGCTTTGTTGCAGTTTGTAACAGTTCTGCGCTCCAACCCAGATATTCAATGCTCGCGATCTCTTGGGTTAAAGAATTTCCTTGTTAGATACGTTTTAACAATAGGCACGATGTTTCTCTATATCTTTTAGTCCAATTAATGGTTCTTTGCTGTATGGTGCGGGATTGCGGGATAATGCGTCAGCTATGATATTTGCTTTCCCCAGGTAGATATCTTATCTTGGCTCCAAAGACCTGAATGATCATTTGTCACCGGAGTTCCTTTTGGACTGTGATTAAAGCCTTTGAAAAACTCGGTAAGGACTCATGTTCAGTAAGGACTTTATCAGGATAGCCATAGATTATGAACTTAAAATGTACTAGTGTTAAAAGATACCTAGCCCTTCCTTGCCTATTACTGCATATTTACTTTAAGAGGGCTTTAGTTTACGTGAATAAAAGCTATAGGGAAGAACTGTTTATCATATTACTGAAGTAGTATCCCTCTTACCCCTTGGTCTGAGGCGTCTGTTGCAATAACTAAAAAAAATTCCTTATTTAAATCAGGGATTTTTAAGTTAGGTAAGCTGCATTTTCCGCTTTTAAGATATCGAACGCCTGTTGATGCTTTTCAGACCATAATAAATCTACGCTCTTCTTCGTAAGATCTGTTAAAGGGAGCTGTCATGATTGAAGAGTACATATTTACATACGATTGTAATACCCACTACAGCGCAAAAGTGCTGTATCCCCCCTTTTACGTTAATAAGTACCGGAAAGTTATGAATAGCCACACCTTACCATGGACTACTTTTAAGACCTGACCAGACACATAAAACCTAGATAAACATGTTCGGTTTTAAAAAACTCACATTTAGATATTTTACTCTGAGATTATTTGTCTTTGTCTCTGTAGCACTAGCTCTACTTTATGTGAATGTACTTCTAAGGTATTAGAAAAGATTACAAGATCATCCATATAGGCATGTAGGTTATCCCCTAAAAAGTCTCCAAACACTATATGTAATTGGGGCGCAACGTAAGCCGGAGGCATACGTAAAAATTGATAATGTCCCCGCCCTGAGTGTGCTGAAAACAGAGTATGAGGTACAATCACTTAGGTAATGGTATCTGGTAAAGCTTATCCTTGGACTCTCATTAGGGGGAAGTTCGAACAACAGACGGTGAGTCCGTAAATACAGGATATTACGTGTACTAAAGGATAAACAAGATATTCTAATTTTGACGGCGCGTACAGTCGGGCTTTATCCACCACTACTTATAATAACTTACGTATTAAAAAAAAAACGAAAACCTGCTCTGATTACTTTATACGGTCGTGTGTTTCATAGGAAAAATCCTTTTTTAATTCAAAAAGATATCGGTATGTATGAACCAACATCGCTTTTTCCCCCCCCACTCTGCTAGAGTCGCTTATTGTATGGAATTTGCTATGCTTTGAACACTTCGGCAGTTTTTGACTGACCTTGACCGCTTGACTAGGTGACACGTCCCACCGATTTGCTTGTTTGATTCTGAACGGCTACTGTTTCTTTTTTTTTTTTTTTATTTTATTTTTTTTTTTTTTTGTAATAATTAAAGATCCTTCTCTTTATTACCATCGGCAACGTATTGTGTGTTTTTATTCATTATGTTGCTGGTTACGTATAAGCATGAATGACGAACTATTAGGAACTGAGCGATTACTAATAATGACAAGTTATCACTACTGCATTCAATATTAACTGTTTGTACTTCATTCTTTGCTAAAATTTGAAATAGTGAGGGTATCCTGGTCAGCGCATTTAGCCTGATGAAAGTTTTTTTACAGACATGTTTATTCTTGCAATCCAGCCATATTTTAAAGTTAATTTGAGTCATTGAGGTTCGATATTTTATATAACTCAAAAAACTCAAGGCTAAAACTGCGATCTGGACTTGCAAAGGAGCATTTATTGTCATGACCCGAAATAGTGTTACTTCTAATTTATATAGATTTGTACGGGTGTTCCACTTGTTTTTTGTGTGTTTTCTAATCACTACGGTGCTTAACGACCCTATCCATGCATCTGTATAAATACAGACGTCCACTGCGTAAACGCATATTCACTGTTTAATATGATTTGTTACATAACGGGATTAATAATCACCCAAAATGATTAAAATTAACATAGTATATGATGATTATGATATTTCAGTAGAACTTCTGGAAACAGACACTCAAAGATAACAGCTCGCAGTAGCGAAATCTCAATGATGTAGATAATTTCTGTAAAAAAGTAAGATTAAGAATTTCTCGTAACTTCAGCCACAGGAATAACGAAATTCGACCTGCAAAGGAAACACTCAAAGTTACTCCAAATGAATAAAAAACTTGTACTTAGCTTGCTTTTGTGGGAAGTCACGGTGTTCCGATAACGACACACGGCCTTGGTCCTCCTTCTCTATTTAGCGGATGACCTGGTTTTGGCTTCAGTTTCCCCCCCCATGCGCGTTGTTTCGATGATTCGAGCCCTTGAAAGATCCGATGCTGCAGACGCGTTTCGGTTTGTTTCTTGATGCCGCAAACGCTCACTAACGATGTTTTCTTGAATGATTCTAATGAGAGACGAAGCTTGCGTTGTCGTAGGAAAAAGGACACGTCGGTTTTGTTTCTTGAAGTTATTCACTAACGATGATACTAAGTTGCTGAAGAAAATCTCTTGCTTTCGTCGTCGTTAAAGAGTTCTTGTTGTTTTTCTGAAGTCGCTCACTAATGATGATACTATGTTGCTTGAAGAATCTGCTGCTTCCGTCGTCGTTGACTTCTTATGATACATGATTTATTATTCTGGTTTTTCTTCGTAGGACGTTGTAGAGTTCTTCTGGTACGCTGGCCACCAATATTAGGGCTTGTGCCTTGTATGATAAGGCGCCCTATGAGGTAATGTTAGACTAGCGATAACTCTTACGCTAAGTCGGTTGGTATTGCACTTCCATCTTCAATGGAGTGTCTGGGGGTTTGTAGATCATTTACGAAGTCGGTATTATCTTGTTGGTTATTACGACGATGTGTTAAACTCATGGTGAGGAGGTTCTTGTAGAAAACACTAAGTATAAAAAAAAAAAATTATATATTCTTCTGAAGTTTTTACATGGTGAAGATCAGATTATGATTTGTACAAGTCTTCTAATAACGATAGCTTGATCACTTCTGCCAATGATGATTGCTAATCCTATTCCTCTACATGATAAAGCTTAGGTAAAGAGGTACAGGTCTTCTAATGACGATAGCTAACTCTGTTCTGCCTGTCTACCATCTCTGTTACATGTTATGAAGGAACAGACAGTAGTTCGAACATATGAACATACATACAAATGACATAGTTTCATACGAACACACAATCAAAATGAGACACGCTACAGATCACGTAGGCGGTAGTTGTCAAGCAGGGAGCTTGGACTAATGTTTATAAACAATTGAATGACTACAGGTGACGTCATGTTATCTTAGCCTACTTTTATTGTATAACGTCATCTTTAGCGTCTCTAGTCTGATCACATTCCTGCAAGCAATCTGGTTGACCTCTTTAGTTTTAGACTTTTATATATATGGACTAACATTCCATATTTTTATTATGTAAACACTTACACATCTATCTGTGCAATCTCTCTAACTAGGTGGTTGTGTTCCATTGAAATACTTGCTTCACTTGAGGAAAGCACACTATAGCTGTTAAATATTGAAGCATGCTTATTTGGAGTATAAGGGGAGAGCCTGAAGGAGTCCTTCCTCTCTTGGGGTTCCTTAACTGTTTTGATTCCATTATTATCAGGCAAGATCCTGCCTGTGATAGATTTTACTACTTTAAAAGTAGATGGAAGAGATAATGTGAGAGCCTCTTCATCTGGAGGGAAGACTTTTTCAACCACAGGCAGCTGCCTGCTTTGGTGGTGTGTGCTCTTGCTTCCAGTGACTGAGCACCCAAACCAGATACCCGGGCCTCTACCACAAGAGTTGATACACCTACTGCAGGAGAAGGTGCTCCCACAGGACCCCTTGTGGTAGTAAGGGGTAGAAGGTTTAGAGCTCTTGCATAGCTCTTTGATTGGCCCAATTGTTGTTTGGCATATCCTATGCTAATGTGTTCAGCATTAGCCTTATTTATTGCTGACAATTCATCTTTGTATGCTTCACAGTTTTTATCATTACCCTTATGGTTCAGCTGACAATTACAACAATTTGGTGTTTCAGAACAAATACCACGGTCAGGGGCAGAGCAATTTATGCAAATTTTTGCGTTCCTACATACTTTTGATGAATGACCAAACTTGAAACAGTTGAAACATTGAATAGGTTTCGGGAGGAAGGGTCTTACTCGCACTCTTTCATTTTCAATGATTACATGAGATGGAACGTTAGGGTCGTTCAAAGGTCAAAATTATCATATTAACAATGGGTGTCTTTTTTACTTTCCACTCCGTCAACTGGCTGTTCTCATTTCAATTACACGTATCTCACTTTCTGTGAACCTCATATAAATCCTTGTCAAAAATAATACCTCGGCCATAACTAAAATTCAGGTGCGGTTTGATTTCTTTAATCATATCATACCCAGAAGGATTCACTGCAGATAGCATTTATGCTTGTGTTTTTGATTTAGCATGTATTAGCACTGTACGTTTTCCAAATCTAGATATATCTCCACTTTTTATTCCTCCCACCTTTTTCTGGAGATACCTGCAGAACTTATAATAATTGTAAGTTTCCTCCTCCACTGTAGCAACTAGCCACATAGGAGGTTTGGGAGTTCTGGATGGATTATTACCCTCTGTTTTCCGACGTGTATCTTGAACTCATTCAGATGGTACATAGCTATCTAAATTTTTGGGTACTTTATCTGTCAAAGCTCCCTCTATAATACACTGATTTATTTGAACTGTATTGATATTACTACTAGCCTTAATGGCATCTTCATATTTATCAAAAGTAATCGATGCTTCCCATTTTGTAGAGCTACCATCGTGCTCTTGATTAATTGAAATTTCCTAGGGGTGGTCCAAGTCCTTGTCCATAGTCGTCATCTGCGCCAAAGCATCAAAAGGTCCAGGGGTACTCGAATCCTTATATTTATTTGTTATAAAGATTAGAGGGGGTATAAAAAAAATATATATATATAAAAAAAAAATTTAAACTTGAAAACCTTAAAAAAAATATCATCAGCCTTTCTTGGAGTTTATTCCGCCACCAATGGCACAAGTGAGAAACCGAATCCAACCAAATATCCGGCTCCCTACCTACCCCATTGGGGATGGCATAACATGATTAGGGTGGCTCAAGTGTAGGCCAAACCCGCTTGATAGGACAGAGTATTACAAGAATACAATCATCCCCAACCCAATCATGTTATTGGCAAACCGGATAGAATGCCGAGAGTCCTAACCCAGAACCAGACCCCCCTGGAATCCGTGGTCCAGCTCTAAAGAATAGTTCTGCCTGATCTCTCAGGTCCAAACATTATCGGGCAGTTGATGATCCTACCACAGTTCCCACTATTTAGCTTTGGATATAAACCCAGTACCAGCTATGATATCTTTTCCTTTTTTCATGTCTAATAAATTTTACAAAGGTGGAATATTCTACAACAATTAATCCAAATTATACAATGATCTATGGAAACTCTTTGACTCGAACCCGGGAACCAATTCCTGGGTGTCAAGAGCCCCCTCACCACGTCAAGGTGGTCCCACTTCGAGGGGGATCCCTGAAGTGGGGTTGTTTGAGCAGATACAGACTTTGGGGAAGGAGCCTGGGGAAGTCCACTTAGAGCTTGAGTAGGTCTGGGAACCATTCTTTCCTGGGCCAGAAAGGGGCCACTAGTCATTGACACATTTTGATGAGACTGAAGCCTGTTGATGACTTCTCTCAACATTCCGAAGGGAGGAAAAGCATATACATTGAGGCCCGTCCAATCCAGCAGCATTGCATCTGTTTTCCACACTAGCGGGTCTGGCACCGGAGAACACAAAATCGGGAGAAGATTGTTGCTTGAGGCGGCAAAGAGATCTATCGTTGGCTTCCCCCATAACTTCCACAAATCTAGACATTACTCTCTCGTTCAGCAGTCCATTCCGTCGACAGGGACATGATTTCAAGGGGCTCAGTTTCGTCTGCTAACACGTTCATTCTTCCTTGAATGAACCTCGGGAAGATTGAAATCTTGTGCTCATTCGCCCAGAGGAGGAGAACTCCTGCTATCTTGTTGAGAGAAAAAGTGTGTGTTCCTCCTTGTTTCCGGACGTATGATAGTGCTATGGTGTTGTCAAAAAAGATCTCCACCTTTTAGTGAGGGATATTATTAGAATTGTGCAAATTGTGATACAAGCGTGAAACTTGGCACACTGACTGTTGAAGTTGAAGTGACCCACTGTTTCTCAACCTTTTTTCTGGTGGTGGGCCCCCTTCAATCCAGTGCAAGTTGTTGTGGCCCCTCCATGCCAACTCTGAGTTCTTACCCCCCCCCCACACACACACCCGCCTTCCGTCCATCACCTTAATACGCCTAGGGAAGGTATATTAATGGTTCTAGTTTGAGTAGTACCATGTACTCAAAACACTAATTTCAGGCATGGATCAAATACCAATATTAATTGGAAAATATTTTATTTGAACACTTATCTATTTACAAAAGGAATAAAAAAACAACGGAATACATGTAGGTACAATTGGCTTTATCTTGAAAGGTTTCAGTGGGATCCCTGTGACTGATGCAAGGCTGCCAACTTGTCAATGTTTGGCTTGAAAGCTCTTTTTTCTATGTCAAGGCGATTTCGTGTCTTTGACAGCAGGTACATCACCCGACTGAAACCAGTCTCAACCAAGTAAGACGTGGGAAAGGCAAGTAAGAGCAACTTCACATCTTTCCAGAGTATTGGGTACTTCTTATACACATCTTGATTCATCCACAGCTTCTGGTGTTCCTCACGCTTGAACCTTGCTTGAGCTGTTGTGTTATTCTGAAGTTCAATGAGACTTCCTTGTAGGGTGACATCAACTTCAGATACATCAGCAATGAAGGGATCCACAAACAGTGTGGCACAGTATTTGGAGTAGGTCAGAGAGCGAGTGTCCATATCATTATGCAACTGCTTCAGATGGTCAACATACACTGCTAGGTCATCATCAAGCAGATCGGTGGATATAACTGCTAAGGAAGGAAACTGTGCAAACTCTCGTCTTCCAAGGTTCAACCAGAACAGCTTGAGTTTCCCTTTAAATGTAGTAATTGCCTCCTTGCAGGAAAACATGGTGGAGTTATTTCCTTGAAGCTCTTTGTTCAGAACATTTAGCTTTTCAAATATGTCAGACAGGTAGAAGATGTCACTCTTTGCATCAACAAGTTTCTGTCCAAGTTCTGTCCCACTAAAGAAAGAGATAACACTGTCCCAAAGTGCAACAAAACGGTTCAGGCAATTACCTTTAGAAAGCCACCTGACTTCTGTGTGCAACACAAGTTTTTCAAATTCTTCATTGTTCTTTTCACATAATTGCTGAAAGAGGCGATCTTTCAGTGCACTACTTTTTATCAAGTTGACAGCCTTGATAACATGCCCAAGTGCTTCATGAAGACGTCCTGCTAGGTGCTGCCGGTGAACAACACAGTGCACACAAACGACATTAGGAACAGCTTTTTTTAAGTAAGCACTGAATCCCCGATACCTTCCTATCATAGCAGCAGCGCCATCTGTTGCACAAGCCACAATGTTCTTGAGTGGAATGTTGTTCTCCTCAAAATAGACCTCAAGTTTTTTGAAGATGGATTCTCCTTTAGTGTCAGTCGTTAATTTCAATGCGAAAAGCATTTCTTGACATATTTCATCTACATCAAGAAACCTCACAAATGCCATCAAAAGAGCAGAATTATCAGGTAAAGTTGATTCGTCGAGTTGAAGCGAGAAATCATTCACCTGCAGTTTTGAGATTAATTGGTTTTCAACATCAGCTGCCATCTCATCAATACGGCGTGATACTGAGGAGTTGCTCAGAGGAATAACACTAGTTACCTCTTGTGGACTCTGATTCATGACTGTTGAAAGCACTACAGCCACTGCCGGCATGATCAGAGATTCACCGATAGTATGAGGCTTACCTGCTTTTGCAATCAAATTTGCTATCTTGTAAGAAGCCAACATCCCTCTGTCTACTTTTGCCACTTTTTGGGTTAAACATATGATTCACTGTCATCCTTCCTTGGAACTCATCACGTAATTTCTTGAAGAAATCTAGCGGCTTGTCTTTCTTGTCTTTATGTGCATTCTCCAGATGCTTTTTCAGTTTGCTGGGACGCATACTTTCATTTGAGAGTGAGTCATACACAGCAGGCACATAGGCATTGTAGTATTTTGTGGAGATTCAATGAATCCAAAAGCAAGATATTCGACAGAATACTGTCTGCATTTTTTCTTAGCTGGACTGGTCATGCTTATCTAAAATAAAAACAAACAAAACTCATTAAAACTCAGTACCGCTATTTATTGTCTGGAAATCATTGCCCTCCACATATTCAAACAAGCAAATAAAAAAGCAAAAGCTTATTAGCCATAAAAGATACTCTTACCCCTCCCTCAATAACAAATAAATGTGAATAGATAATAAATTCATGACAATATGTGTGTGTGTGTACTGAGTGTACATGAAAGAGACTGTGTATGTAAGTATAAATGTATGTTTGTACACTGTATGTAAGTATAAATGTATGTTTGTAATGTACATACGTATGTGGATATAAAGTTATCTTTCACAACCTCTTTGGTAGAACTTAAATCAAGTCTCTTCCTCGTAAGTCTATGTTAAACTGAAAGACGGATCTATTATTGAAGAAGAAACAATATAACGGTTATATTATAACCCACATATACCGTTTGCTGTTAAAATTGTTTATAAACATCTTAATGGTTGTCGTTCGGAAGTTTACCAGTCAGCATAATCTTTGATAGTTCAGTCTTTTACCACTCTGCCTGCTAGAGAGAGGGAGAGAGAGAGAGCAGAGAGACGAGAGAGAGAGAGAGAAGAGAGAGAGAGAGAGAGAGAGAGAGAGAGAGAGAGAGAGAGAGAAGAGAGAGAGAGAGAGAGAGAGAGAGAGTTAATGGTTTTTGTCAAGGGTCATAGTTCAGCCTTTTTACTACTCTGCCAGCTAGAGAGAGAGAGAGAGAGTGAAGAGATTGATTGAATATTTCACTGTCTGCAAAAATTACCTGGTATATTGAATTGAATGATTTTCAAACTAAACTCAAGCATATTAATGATTTATTTCAAAAATATTACACATTTATATATTTTGTGGGTCCTAAATTTTCTGTGGCCCCCCATGGCCCCCCATTTTTCAAATTTTGCCTTGTGGCCCCTGAAAGAAAAAATCTCATGGCCCCAAGGGGGCCATATGGCCCACGTTGAGAAACACTTTAAACCTGTACTTTGCAAAATCTCGGGTCCTGGCCAAAAACAAAAATCTTTGTTTTTTCAAGATGGCCACTCCCCCTTTTTTTGTTTTTTCAAAATGGCGTTGTTCACAAATCTTCTCAAGACAAGTATCATCATTTAACTCGACAAAACATTTAAATTAGTCAAGAATTTCTCTACTCATAAATTTGTACAATAATTTGGCATGATAGCAAGTAACCCAAAGGTCATGAAAGCCACTTCCGGTTTCAAAATGGTGGCAAAATGGTAAAAAAGGTCATTTTACTATTTAACGTTAATGATTGCAAATTCTGGCTGCAACCATTCCACAAGTACAATTTACCTTATTACGATACAAAATAGCCACAGTAGACTGCTTTTTATCGATCTTGACAGTTACATGAACATAATCCTGTACAAGAAAGCCCAGAGCGATAGCACTTGCAGTTACCAACTCAGTTTGATTTTTTGCACCCACATTTCAACAGTTCCTGACAAGATGCAGCAACAGAAGGGATCGATGTCCATTTGGGTTTCCATGTTTCACTGTCTTTATCTTTCACCCAACCCCAAATATCAGGACTAGGCACCTCTTGATTTTTATTCAAAACTTGACCCCAAACATGCCCACCTTGGTATGCTGATCTCTTGATGTGCTGTCTTAAAGCATCCTTAGTTGGAGGGATTGCATCAATTCAAAACGAGATTCATTGACTGCAAATGTAGTTGTTGCCGGGCGTACATTATGCATATAAAAGCTTCAAGGATTTCTATGTCAGACTCTGATATTAAATCTGGTAACGTACCAAGGCAAATGAATGCAAAATAATCTATGCACAAAGGGAACTTGGTTTACTAGACAATAATTGTTTATCAATACAGCTAAGATATGTGTGTCTACAGGCCGAGGGTTTATCCTTTTACCCCTTGAAACTGGCACTTTATTTGTATGGGATCCGACTGAGTTCGACGATGGCGTTCCTACACTCAGCCCGATCGTTCATCCATTGTAATTTAACACCCGTGTGATATGTACACCATCCGGAGGTAGTATGCCCATTCCTCCTTGACTCGGCTATCCCGCGTCAGCACACCCTGTCAATTCAGGTACAACTCTATGGTTGTACAAAGGGGCAAACCATAAAGTATTTGGTAGACTCATATTGAGCTTACAATGAATCCCATGCCGATTATCAATAGGCAACAATTTACACCTGTGTGCCCTGTAGTGCATGTACGTAAATGGATCTTATTTTTTTGTGCCCACCTGCAAATACTATTTGATATTATTATGAAATTTTAATGTAGGAGCAACAACAAAAAATATTATTCATTTGTTTTGTTTTGAATGCATGTTGAAATACCAAAAAAGTCATGTTTAAGTGGTGAAAATTGTGTTTTTTATTCTTATTTTTTGTGCATGCACAATACAAAACTATTACAAACTAACTTATTATTGAATATTGGACACTCTAGAAAGAAAGTACATCAATTAATTCACCAGGTTTACTCAAAAGAAAATTACAGATATTTGAAGTCGATATTTCAGATTTCTTCCATTGCAAAAACTGCCATGTTAAAAAATTGGGTGGCCAATGTGAAAAAATTCATTATTGGGGGGGGGGGGGGGGGGAGGGGGGCCAAGAGTTTGAAAGTGTATAAAAAACAGTTTAGTGGGCCCTTTGTGCAAAATTTCATGCTTGTATCATGATTTGCACAATTACCTTGATTATCTGGGATATTATCCTCCACTATTTCTTCCAGCGACCAGAGGAGTAAACGCTTGAAGTCCTAAAAGAATCGCCTTCAATTTATTCAGATTTATGTGTAAGGGCCTTATCCTGCTCTGTCCAAAGACCTGAGGCCCTCCTGTTTCCTAGTAGAACTCCCCATCCCTTGTCCAACGCAACCGAGTAGAACTCTAGGTCGGGGTTTGACGTTACTAGGGAAAGACCTTCTTGGAGTCTCTCCTTTGACAACCACCAACGAAGATCTGCTTTGATCTCTTCCATCAAAGGGGAAAACCCGTGAGTCTGGTTGAGTCTTCAGGTTTCAGTTCACTTTTAGAAAGAATTGGAGAAACCTCATATGGAGGCGAATTAAGGTTATGGAAACCTTCCACTGGACAAGGATTCCGAGGAGGCCCATCCAATCCATCACTGAGCACGACGGCGAACAAGGAACTTTTGAACTGTCATAAGGCATGATTCTATCTTCTTCGGGGAGGAAAAAAACATGATATTGTTAAGATACAATAAAGTTTGTTCAATACTTACCTGGCAGATATATATATAGCTGTATTCTTGAAGTCCGACAGAATTTCTAAAAAAAACGTTACGACACGTCGTAGTGGGAGTTAGGGTGGTTAGTACCCATTCCCGTTCCCGCCGCTGGGAGGCGGGTATCAGGAACCATTCCATTTTCTATCAGATTTCTATCTCCACTGTCCCTGAGGGGAGGTGGGTGGGTACTAAAAATATATATATCTGCCAGGTAAGTATGACAAACTTTATTGTATCTTAACAATATCATTTTGTTCATGAAACTTACCTGTCAGATATATATATAGCTGAATCCCACCTTTGGCGGTGGGGAGAGACAGAAAAAGGATTTTAGAAAATATAAATGTATATGATTGACATCTTGGTTCCTTACCTGTTAGCATAGCTGACTTCGTGATTACTGTCACCCAAGCCTGCTTCTGCTTTACTAGAGTTACCAACAAGGTAGTGACCTATGTAGTTGGTGCGCTCTAGATGATCTGTCAACGGGGACGGGACCACAATGTGACTAGACCATGACCATACTTCCGAGGGCAACGAGGCAAAAACCACCACCTAAGTTAGCCTAACAACAAACTCCCATATACCAAAGGCTAAAGGAAGGGACGACTGTACTCGGCAGCCGACCCTACAACCATAAACATACAAATATTTAAAACTCACCTACCCTTTTCTATGGGAAAGGATGAGTGCTACCTCCTGCCCCCAAAATAGTGTCTGCGGCGACGTATGGTCCGAGAGAGTAACAGCTTTCATAGGTCGTTTCTCACCTCCCGTAGGTAGTGAGAGGCGAACACTGAGTTACTCCTCCAAAAAGTAGCACTTAAAAATGTCTTTAAGGAGACCATGTTTTTCTGAAAGGCTATTGAGGTCGAAATAGCCCTTACTTCGTGCGCGTTAACTTTAAGTATCTTCAAGTCACTGTCTTTGCAAGAAGCGTGCGCCTCTTTAATGGTGTTTCTTAAAAAGAATGCCAGTGCATTCTGGACATGGGCATGTTTGGTCTCTTGACCGAACACCATAAGTTCTCTGCAGAACCTCGGCAATCCTTCGTTCTACGAATATACTCTCAGAGCCCTAACAGGACACAGACTCTTCTGGCTCTTGACCAATGATCTCAGCCATACCCTTGATCTCGATGTTCTAGGCCACGGATTGGAAGGGTTTTTCGTTTTTGGACCAGAAACGACATATTCAAAGAGCAGACTGCATTATGCCCTTTGAAACCGACGTGTTTGCTGATAGCCTGTATTTCGCTAACTCTCTTCGCCGTCCGCCAGAGCAGGTTAGGAATCCAGTTTTTCTTCGTCAAATCTCGTAGAGACGAAGATGAAAGAGGTTCAAAACGATTTGACATCAAATATTTTTAGGACCACATCCAGGTTCCACGAAGGTAGCTTCGGTAGTGGTACCTTGGTCGTCTCGAAAGATCTAATAGATCATGGAGATCCCTATTTGTTAGCGAGGTCAAGACCTCATGGCGAAAGACTACAGATAGAACGCTTCTGTAGCCTTTAATAGTTGACACTGCCAACTTTAGATCTTGTTCAGATAAAGCAAGAAGTCGGCGATCTGGCTCACAGAGGTAGTGGTAGAGGAAACTCCTTTTCTCTTGCACCAACTTCTAAAGGCTGCCCACTTCGATTGGTAAACCGCGATTGATGATGGTCTCCTCGCGGTGGCGATAGCTTTAGCCACTGATTTCGAAAAAACCTCTCGCTCTGGGCCAACTTTTGGATAGTCTGAACGCAGTCAGACTCAGAGCGGAGAGGTTTTTGTGGGTACCTCTCGAAGTGGGGCTGTTTGAGTAGATCTCTCCTTAACGGAAGAGATCTCGGATAATCCACTAGGTAGAACATCACCTCTGTGAACCAGATCGCTGCGGGCCAAAAGGGGGCGATTAAGGTCAACCTCGTCCCCTCCGATGCTGCAAATTTTCTCATCACCTCCCCCAGGATCTTGAAGGGGGGAAAAAGCGTAGAGATCCAGGCCCGTCCAATCCCATAGAAGGGCGTCTACTGCTACTGCTCCCGGATCGAGAACCGGGGAGCAATACAGAGGAAGTCTCGCCGTCCTTGATGTTGCGAAGATGTCCACTAAGGGGCATCCCCAAAGACCCCACAGTTCCTGGCATACTTCTTGATTGAGAGTCCACTCTGTCGGCAATAACTGTCCTTGTCGACTGAGGAGATCTGCCCGGACGTTCTCGACTCCGGCAATGAATCTTGTCAATATGTGACTTCTCTCTCCTTCGCCCAAAGCAGGATCTCTTTTGCTACGACGGGAGACTTTGTTCTGGAAGAACTGGAGCGCTAATTGAACCGCTGCCAGCTCTTTGAAGTTGATATGCCAGGTTACCTGTCCCCTCTCCAGGTACCTGCCACTTCCTCCCTCCTAGAGTTGCTCCCCACCCCGTGGATGACGCGTCGGGAGAACAACACTAGGTCGGGGTTCTGAAGCTTGAGGGATACGCCCTCTGCAGCTTCCACGGATCGAGCCACCATCTTAGATGGTTCTTCACCTCTTCCGAGATGTTTAACTTCATGTCGAAGTTGTCCTTTTCTGTCCAGCTGTCCGACAGAAAGAACTGAAGAGGTCGGAGGTGTAGCCTCCCCAGGGAAACAAACTTCTCAGCGAGGAAAATGGTCCCCAGCAGACTCATCCATTCCCTCACTGAGCATGAATCTTTCCCTAGAAAGGCTGACACTTTTTCTATGCCTTGTTGCTGACGTTCCTGGGACGGAAAAGCCCGAAAAGCCACTGAATCCATCTGAATCCCCAGATACACGATGGACTGTGTTGGGGTCAGATGTGACTTCTCGAAGTTCACCAGAAGTCCCAGGGACGCAGCTAAAGACAGCGTCGTCTTCAAATCCTTCAGGCACCGGGTCTGCGAGGAGGCTCGTATGAGCCAGTCGTCTAGATAGAGCGAGATTCTGATGTTGGAAAGATGGAGCCACCTCGCCACGTTCTTCATTAAGATGGTGAAGATAAAAAGGAGCCGTACTCAGTCCGAAACAAAGAGCCCTGAATTGAAAGACCTTCCTTTCAATACGAACCGAAGGTACTTCATCGATTGGGGATGTATCGGGACGTGAAAGTAGGCGTCCTGGGGAGGTCGAGTGATACCATCCAATCTCCAGGTCTTAAGGCCCCCCGAGAACTGACTGAGGTGTCTCCATCTTGAACCTCTGCTTCTCTATAAAGAGGTTTAGACGACTTTACATCCAAGACGGGCCGCCACCTCCGATTGTTTCGGTACAAGAAACAATCTGTTGTAAAATCCTGGCGTTGCCAGGTCTAAAACCTGTTCCACTGCTCTTTTCTCGAGCATCTGCTCGAGCAGGTCGAAAAGAATCTTTCGCTTTGTTAGCGGATACTGATGGGGACAAGTCCCTGGGAGTGGAAGTCAACGGGGGCGGCTTATGAAAGGGATCTTGTAACCCTTCTCTATGACGTCGAGAGACCAGGTGTCTGCTCTCTACTCTCCAGGCTTCTGCAAACAACTGCAGCCTGGCTCCTACCGGTGACTGAAGGCACGAGTCTCTCACTTCTTACCCCTAGACTTGGAAGGGGCTCTACCTCTAGGAAGGCTTCTTCCTCGAGGAGACGATCTAGCGGAAGTCCCTCCACGAAAGGGCTTCGCTTTCTAAACTGTTGCGTTCCTGACGACGTTGAAGGGCCAGCCGGACGTCTCGAAGACTGAGCCAACAGGTCTTGTGTGGCTTTCTCCTGCAGACTCACTGCCAGATCCTTCACCATAGCTTGGGGGAAAGAGATGACTCGAGAAGGGAGCATACAAAAGTTCTGTCCTCTGAGCGGGAGAGACAGACTTAGCCGCGAAGTTGCAATAAAGCGACCTTTTCTTAAGAACCCCTGCTGAAAAATGAGAGGCTAACTCCTCTGAGCCATCCCTGACGGCCATTGTCCATGCATGACAATACACTGGACAGCTCCCCCAAGCTGATCGAGTCTGGCTTACGAGATTGGTTGTCTAAGGCCCTCCAAGACACCAGTCTAAAAAGTTGAAAACTTCTAAGGACCTAAAATAGTCCCTTCTTAAAAGATGGTCCAGTTCGGAAGTCGTCCAAGAAACCTTAGCCGATGCTAAAAGGGCCCTCCTTGAGGCATCCACCACGCTGGCGAAATCACCTTGAGCCGACGTAGGAACCTTCAATCCTAATTCCTCGCCTGTCTCATACCACATCCCTGCCTTACGCTAAGTCTAGACGGAGGAGGCGGGGGAGGGCGAAAGTAGTTCTTCCTTTTGCTTTCCTAGACTCCATCCAGGCGTTTACCTTCCGGAAAGCTCTTTTCGTAGATAAACGACGTCTTCATCTTCACGAAACCTGGAGACTTACTTGTCTTCGACGACGAAAACTGAGAAGGAGGAGAAGGAGGAGCAGCTGGCTGAAAAGTATCGCCAAACGAATCACGAAGTAGTCGAGCCAAAAAACTTGATAATCTGACGAGGCAGACATAGCAGGTTGATCATCATCAACATCCTCCGAAGAACGCTAAGTTCTCCTTCTTCCCTACCCGAGTGCAAGTCCGAAGGAAGAGGCAGAAGTCCTTTAGCTCCAAGTCTCCTATTCTGAACGATGAAAAGAAGACGAGGGTAACGGATCCTTAACAATAACAGGATCAGGAGTCACTTTAGAGGCGAACGTGCCAAAGTCTCGGGAACCACATCCTAGTGACAGCGAACTTCCACATTCGCGTCCACAGAGGTCTTACTAGAACGTCTACGAGCGTCCATCTGAGCGTCCAATGTAGCGTTCTCTCGAGCGTCAAATCAGCGTCCAACCGAGCGTCCAGCGAAGCGTCCAACGGAGCGTCCATCAAAGAGACTCTTCTACCGTCCCGCGAAGCGTCTTCGAACGTCCAGCGAAGAAACTTGATCCACTGCCCGACTAACATAACGTTGAGCGTCCCACACTGTCATGTCGCAGAGGTGCAGAACGCAAATCGTCGTCAGCAGAAGCGTCGAAGTCGGAACGCGAGCGTCCTCTCTACGGTTGAAGGGAGAGGAGCATGCAGAGAACTCTCTCTAACTTGGCGTCTACCGTCAAACTCTAGCTGAACCCTGGGGAGCAAAACGACGTCTAGAGGGCGAAATATCAGAAGACGGGGGACGAAAAAGGAGCCATTGGAGAGAAGATGCTTAGATCTCTTGATAGGTAGTCTATCGTCTTTCCTTCGACGCGGGGACCGGTCTTCCTTCGTTTCAGTAAAGCGTCCAGTTTGCCGCTGCATCACAATGATGATCTCCGTCTGAGATGTCTCCTTACGCGGAGACGAGCTGCGCTTGTGAGAAGGAGAGGGGACGAGGGACGCCTTCTTCCTTCTCCCAGGAACAGCCTTGGCTCTAGAGCGACTGGGGCGCTCGAGGGGCGTCATCGTCGGATGACGTCCTATACTTCTTCTGGGGCGGAAAAGCTACGCTTTCCGGAGAAGAATGCCACTCAGACATAGCATGACGTGAAGCGTCCAGCTCTTGAAGAGTCCTCTTCAGAGGTCGCGAATCCGATCGAGATTCCCACCCCTTGCGCGGGGAGGACGACGTGCGGAAGACGAGAAACAATCTTTAAGGATACGTGCTCGAGCACGCTCCTTAGCAGCCTGGGAAGCGTCCACAGGAACTGCTGAAGGGACGCCAGATCGGTGGGGGTTCCCCGTAACACTCCTTCGGCCTTCGACATGCCCTCTCCCTGAGTCCTGGGAGTCCGGCAGAGGTCCCAGCCTAGAGGCGCTATAGGGCCGATCTGACGCCCCCTCCACTTCACTAGGGGCACTATCACTGCACTTATTTTGCCTGTTTTCAAGGGCAAGCACTTTAGATTCAAGCGTCTTCAATGAATCTAGAATAAGCGAAAGGGCATTACCCTCCGCAGACACCACTTGAGGGCCCGAAGGCAACACTACAGGGTTAGGAGAAACAAAATCTGAAAGGAGGGTTAGAAGGGGATACATTAATACCCTGTCTGCTACCCGACTTACTCCTGGAGGAAGACCTCCTAATCCTATCACGTTCTAACTTCTTAACGTAGGATCATACGTCTTCCATTGCAAATCATCTAAGCTTTCACACTCATTACAGCGCAAATCAAATCTACACTCTTGCCCCCTACACCCTTTACACAATGTGTGAGGATCAACCAAGGCTTTTGGAAGCCTAACCTTGCATTCCCACTTTCGAGCACACCCTGGCGCTAGCAGAACTACATCCAGACATTTTTAAGGGAAAAATCTAAGCCAAAATCAAAAAACAGTCCAAATCACATATGCCAGCTATCGATCCAATCAAAAAACCAAAAAGTCAAGAGGATACTCAAGCAATATGAAAAGTTTTCCAAAATCCTGAGGCGGAGGTGTGTAAACAGGTGTTTACGACACCGGCGACAGAAGAAATCTGATAGAAAATGGGAATGGTTCCTGATACCCGCCTCCCAGCGGCGGGAATGGGTACTAACCACCCTACCTCCCACTACGTGTGTCGTAAGTTTTAGAAATTTCTGTCGGACTTCAGAGAATACAGCTATATATATATCTGACAGGTAAGTTTCATGAACAAACCACAAAGCTAGTGTCCAGAATCATCCCTAAATAAGGAATCCTCTGTGTTCGGAGACAATTGGGACTTCTCGAGATTTATTTGAATTCCCAATTGTTGAGTCAGATTTAATGTCCTTTCTAAGTCCTTCACACACTCACCACTGGATTTGGACCTCAGTAGCCAGTCGCCTAAGTAAAAAGCTGCAATGATTCCCATCAGGTGCAGCCTTTTCCCTATAGGAGAGATACGAGTGAATACTTGGGAACTGTTGATAGTCGAAGCAGAGGGCTCAGAATTAGAACTCCCTCTTTTTGAAGACGAGTCTCAGAAATTTCTTGGACTCCTGATGAATTGGGAAATGAAAGTATGCATCTTCCATGTTGAGAGACACCATCCAGTCACCCGGTTGGAGAGCTGACATCACCACTGACGGTTTCCATCCAAAACTTCATCTTTTGCATGAAGAAGTTCAATGCGCTCACATCTAATATGGGCCTCTAGCCAGAAGCCTTGGGGACTACTAAAAGTAGAAGTCTGGGGAGAGTTCTTGTCCGTTACTTCTTCTACAGCTTTCTTGTTGATGAGTGCTTCTACCTCTGTGACTAATGCCAAAGCTCTCCTGATCCCTTCAAGTACGCTGTCAAAACAGATGGGTACATGGGACAGCGGAGGGTCTTGCACAAAAGGGATCGCTTATCCTTTCTCTCAGCACTTGGACTACCCACTGCTCTGCTCCTCTCTGACTCCAGTCCTCCCAAAAAATAATGGAAGTCTGGCCCCTACAGGTGTGTGAAGGACCTCCAGATTACTTGTCTGACTGCTTGAAGGGAGGTTTCTTGGTGGACTTTTGCTGGCGTGCGCAAGTCAGAATCCTTGGCCTATTCTGCCACCTAGTTTTGCAGCCTCAAAAGAAAAGGATGCTTCTGCAGAGGGGAAGCTTTAGCTCCTGTGATAGGGCGATAGGGGGATCCTTATGGTGCTAACTGACTGTATTAACAGATGCGCTTGTCGACCTTCTCCAGGTCTCTGATAGACCTGTTGAATTGTCTGTTCTGGAAACAGGTGGGTACTTACAGAGGGGAGAGAACATCAAAGCAGACTTTTGGTTTGTCGTAACTCCCCTGGACTCAAAATAACACCACAGTTCTCTCATTTTTAGGATACCCATCATGAAGAGTACAGCAAGCTCCCCCAAACATCTCTCACACCCATTATCTGCACAGGGACAAAACGTTCAAGCCAGTCCGATGAAAACTAAAACTCCTCTTCTAGGGATTGACATTCTTCAATCTTTCCTGGCTAACGCAGCATTAGTCCAGTCTAGAAAACTTAATACTTCTATCACCTTAAACAAGTTGCGTACCAGGTGACCGAAATCGGTGGAACAGAACATTATCTTCGCAGCCGAAACGCCGCTCTCCTATTGCCTCCACTATACCTGAGAAGTCCCTTGAGAGGAGGCAGAAACTCCAAGGCGAAGGAACTTCTCCTGTCACGTAGAACCTAAATCTTATTCTGTAATTTCAGAGGGGGATAGGTGAAAGAGGCTTGTCTAACTCCCATTTTTTGGACAGTCACTCGTCTGCTTCCTTGAATACTCTTTTTGCCGACTGAGACAGAACCAGTTTCGGCAATCCTGAAGACGGCACCTTTCCACCTTCACAAATATCGACGGTGAGGACGAAGGTGAAGCTGGCTCAAAACAGTCTGGGTACGTAGTCAGTTAAAACCTCAACAGACTGGAATATGCTGAAGAAGATATTGACTCTTGATCTTGAGCTTCATCCCCCGTAAGAACCGATGATACACCGTCTTCCTCTCCTTGAGAGGTCGTCGCTTTCTTCAAGAACACCCCATCAGTTCTTGTAGCTGCTGCTTGTAAGTTCTAAAAGGCAAATCATGTCCTGGAGCACTGGTTTGTTTCGGGACTTCCGACGTCGATGTCAAATGTCAAAGTCGTTGCTGTCAATCAGCTCTTCTTTTAAGATGAGCGGTTAGTAAGCGAAGCGCTACGAGCGCGGAGGCAACAGAGTCGAAACACCTTCCAGCATACTGCAAGGGGAGTTGAGAGCATAAAAGCGAAACTGCTGCTCAGCGACGCGAGCCTGCGCCTGTCGACAGCCGGGGACTACACTCTCTGTCGACTGATGAAACTCCTGAAAATCTTGTGCAGGCGCAAAACTGCAGGATGGCTGGGGCCTCCAGCTCTCTTGACTTCTTCACAAGCAGAATCGTACTGTCCGGTAAAAAACTGCACCTCACTCACCTCTATGCCTTTCCAGCAGCATTTAGTCGACAACCACGAGTCGACAAGATCAAAGGAGTCAGTGACTGCCCATGGGGCTAACCCTTCCAGTCTCCCTTCGACCTCCGGTATGTCTTCTCCCAGGTGCGGGGGAGTGGGACAGTGACCTTTGTCTAGGAGAACTGGGGGGACGGTCAGCCACCTCCTCGAACACAACACTGACACCTTAGCACAACACTGGACTTTTCACTAGCACTCGACTTCTCCATGAACGTGCAGAAAGACAAACCTAAATCCACTATGGATTTAGCCAAAAATCTCAAACCTTTGTCCATTTTGGACTCTACATAGGTAATGGTGTTAGGATAGGAACCAAGGGCTACCTGGACTGGAGTTACAGGCAATGAAGTAGGAGGACTATCAATCGGAGAAATGTTACACAAGGGGAAGAAAGAGAAGCCTTCTTCGCCTCTAAAGGGAAAGGAGATGACTCAACCTAGGCTTACTACCAGCTCTAATAGCTGCTTCCTCTTTCTATCTTTCTCCATCTTTTCTAAATGAGCCTTAAAAGTCTTCCACCCCTGCTCATTTAAATCCTGGCAATCAGCACAAGTTAAGTCTTTATACTACAACATTGCCCCCTACAATTAAACACACTTGGAGTGCAGATTGTGACAAAGCTTAGGCATTCTTGTTTGGCAGCCATCGCTACAAAACCTAACTGATGACAAACTAGAGGTGACATATTAAGCTAAACTCCAAGCGGATTGAAAGATAATGAAGCAGCTGACCAGCAAAAATAACAATTTGTACTTCACCAAATATGACACAAAAATCCAATATGGCGATGAAAGTTGAACTACAAAGAAAACCCACAGGTGTTAATCTTGTGGGCGGCAGAAAACAAATTGACGGTAGTTAGCTAAGCAGTACCGGGATTCCCGAAAGTGGGTAGGACCTGTATCACCTATGCAAATGATGGCAGCGCTGCTGGTCCCAGGAAATTTGAATTTTCGACTGCCAGGTAAGAAAGCTTACAGCTTTGTAATTGTTTGGTAAATCACTTACGTGAAAGAGTAATTATGACAAAAAAGAAGCGTGTACAGTACCTGACATCTAGCTCCAAGCAATCTACATACAATTTCATTTCCTCTTGTGTTACAGGCAGAGAAAAAACACTCATCAGTAGGCAGCTGTTTTCCCAAAACTCATCTTGACAGTCTTTCTCTCACAACTGAATCTGGTTAAAAATCACCACCTGTAAAATGTGAAGTTTATTATTAATTATATAATGAGATAAGTAGCAAATGAAAGACTAACAATAATTGATCCTTGTTTCCTCATCTCTGCAAAGCCTTTTCCCAAATCTAGCAATGAGAGCAGGTACATATTTCAAATAAATGTACTGTACCTCTGGTTAACATGTGAGTGACAATTTCATTTTTGGGAGGGAAGGGAGGTAGATCCATTTCTCTCTCATTATGCAAAATGCAAAATTTTCACAAAAACCACAATTTTTGAAAGTAAATTGTATTTTTCCTAACTATACAAACCTGAGCTCCTTTACATTAGGAATTACTTTTCAGCGTAGGCTGAAATACTGCCGTTAAATTCTTGAACAAGGTGGTTAGGCACTAAGTACCATCTGGTAGACAGGTAAGCCCGCTGCCCGGATGTCAACACTCCACTTTACCTTTCACCCAGGTTTCAGATTGAGGGGTGGCATGAGGTGGGCATTAATGTAAAGAGCCTCAGATTTGTATAGTTAGGAAAAATACAATTTACTTTCAAAAAATTGTGATTTGTTCGTACAAGATATGCAAACCCTCAGTCCTTTACATAAGGAAGACTTACTGATTGGTGGGAGGAATGAATGAGTGAGCCTCTACAGCTGACTGGTGCTCTGCGCACCTGGGCTATTCCTCCTGGCTGTAAGAGTGACGGGGAGTGCCCTGCCTCTGACAACTTAATCGGAGTGTAGGAGCTGCATGATCAAAAGTCAGACTTCTGAGCCTTTTCAACATGAGTGAGGAATTGCAAACCCATCGGAAAAAGGAAAAAGGGCTGGGAAGAATATTTAGAGAAGAGACATTAATGCAAAGTTCTGGGAAGGGTTTGCATTATTGTCAGCTCCCATTCCTCCCCTTGCTAGAGGAAGGAGCGGGAGCTTGCTTTACGATTATGATAAGAAAAATAGAAGGAAGCTCGATGTTTAAGTTTACTGAATCAATCGCCCGACCAATTAGTGTAAGTTCGAGTCCTATCCTCAACCTGAAGGAAGAGGAGTAGAAGGATGAGGAAGGTAAGGTGGAGAGGCCAGTCACTCTTGCATCCTTCTTATCTTTAGAACCGCACACCATAGGCGAGATGCAACTTGTCCTCTTGAAGGAGACAGGTAAGCAAAACACGACCCGTGAGTATACACCACCATCCAAGTCTAAGGAGAGAGTTTCAAGGACCTGTGAGCAGACCCGAAAGAAGAAAGATATAATTATGTTGGGATAGACCTCATCTATCTTCCGGTTTCTACATATTCTTCGAAGTGATGAAATGTACCCAGCCATTGGACGTATCCAACTGCAGAGAAGTCTCTCACAATCTCGTAAGACTTGGAGAAATACGTGTCATTGCATTGGACACTTTGCATTGGCAGCCTGCAGTGGATAAGGCATCGACATTCAATGAAGGGTGTCGATCCTTTATATGTACAGAAACACACCAATAGGACAAAGTAATGACTGATCTGGATCAACCAATAAAAAGTCCACAGCATAGGAGATCACGAAGGATTCAGACTCGTCAACAGATGCCGACTGATTGAGCTGCCACACATCCGAGACATGGTCACAACATGAAACCTATTGAATGCTTATGCTGAGAACAACCATACAAATCGTCTATCTTGTTTGCCAACAATGTTGAGAGACGAGATGATGATTCTCACGAGGCAAATGCAATGCACATTACCGACGAGTCAAGTTGCCTTCTAGAGACCGAGGTCCCTGTGATGGCAAGAGTTTTCTCATCAGTGGTTGAATCTCACCCAAGGAGAAATAAATCTATATTACTTAGTGAACGACTAAGGTGAATACAGACCTACGTCATACACCTGAACCGAGAGAAGTAAACTCTCATGATTCTGATCATGGAAAAAGTTCTGTCAACGACACCAACCAGTGAAGACAATTTTAATTCCTGTTGTTTTACAGTGGACTGGATAAGTTATTCCGCCATTTCATTGCTGCTCGGTGAGAAAGTCAGAGCTTGCAATGAAGGCAGAGTCTTTCAGTAATGAAAAACAGGGATTGTACTGCCTGACGAACTGCTTCTTGTGGGCTGGATCACGAAGGAAGTTTCTATTTACTTTGGAAGCAAAGCTAGTCAGGTGGAGAACAGGCAAAGTTTTTCCATTATTTCATTTTACAATTTCGGGGTGAACAAAGAATAGCTGACCCCCTACAAATTAGGAAATGTAATTTAGAGGACAAAACTCAAATTGTCTGAAGAAAATCATTGTGCGTCATCACAGCAGCCAATGGGGCAGATGCGATGGAACAGAAGACTTGGCTACAGACTTTTGTTATACTGTTGGGTAAACAGAAAGATGATAACTAGTCTAATAAGATATATCTCTGTCTGAAAAACTTTGCCAATGGCAAATGTGTGCAGGAAAGATGGGGATTATGCGAGAATTCCTCGACAGAGGAGAAACAATACCAAACTGAAAAGAATCTCGGAGAGCGAGCAGTGACCGAGGTAGAGCCGTATACCACTTGCTCAACTTGTTTTATACTGAGCTGCGTTCAGCTAGAACCATCAAGCGCAAAAAAAAATACACTCAAGCATTTGCATTTCAACCGAAATGGAAGGGAAGAAAACCTTCCTGTTTGGTGATAATGCAAAGGCTGTGGTGCTGTTGGGAAACAATACGACTAGTTATCTCAAAATCAAAACCAGTTAACTCTAGAGAAGACCGAAAGGCTGTCCTGAGCTTCAGGTCACATACCAGAAGAATAACTTACAGATATTTGCCTACTACTTGGACAATTGCAACTGATAAGAGAAGCATGTTGCAAGAGCAACATACTATAGCTGGTTCACTTAAGATAGATTCCTGGATGAGCCATATGCTTAAGAGGCGTTTGTTTGGCGGCCGATGATTGGCTGGTACTGCGAGTAGGCAGCTCCCAGCCAATCAGCGCCTGCCAAACAAACGTTCCCTCGTAGGCATAGGGCTCACCCAAGAATCTACCTTAAGTGAAACCAGCTATAGTATATGGTAGGGGTTTCCTGTAACTACACTCTAGCCTAATTCTTCTACCATTTAAGGGACAAGAATAAGGTACTGGAAGCAGACCAACCTTCATTCTCTAATGAAGAAAGCGAAGGCGAAGTTTTCCCGAAGGAAGGAACTTCTATGGTGATAACAGGATACCGAAGACGAACTAGTTCAAGCGAACTGGATGTTCCGAAAACTGGTAGCACTGGAGAGGCATTCAAACTCTCGGTGCTATCCATCCCGAACAGATTGACGTATGTTCGGTAAGACCCTAGGATTGAGCCAAAAACAGTCTCTCGGGTTCGAATTCCAAGGAGTAAACTCCACTGAATTCCTCTTATTTCCTTGTTCATTCTGGTATAACCAAGAAGTAAAGGGAAAAAAAAGAGAGAAGGATTGACTGTTATTGCCCGTTCTTCTCTATCCCAAGGGTGACCGCGTACTGAGGCGAATACGGGGGGAACACTGTACTGCTGAATGCTTGCTGAAGGAAGATATCTTGCCTGAAGGAAGATATCTTCCTTCAGCAGCAGTACAGTGGTCCCCGTATTCGCGGGGATGCGTATACCAGACACCCCCGCGAATAGTTAGAATCCGCGAATGTTTGGAACCCCTATAAAAACGATAAAACAGCCTATTTTGTTAGTTAAAACTTAAGAAAAACCACTAAAATTTTCATACTTGGTTTTTTAATAGTTATATCACAAAAGTGCATTTTATGATGAAATTGATAACAAAACCAGGAATTTGTGGATATTTCTCATAGAAAAATAACGCGAATGCACGAATTTTCCACGAATAATGCAGGGAAACGTTCCCGAGAGAAATCCGCGAATGTGTGAGTCCGCGAATCCGGAGAACGCGAATACGGGGGTCCACTGTACTTCCTTCGAACACTAGAAATTCCAGGAATTTAATGGCTTAGCGAGACTTCCGAGTTCATAATAACAATTACCGGGAATGTCTGTCTCGACAGTGTGTTGGGAAATTACAGGAAAACAAAAACACTCTTGAGACACCAGAAATTCCAAGAAATCTGAGCATTTGGCGAGATTCCCAATTATCGTAGTAACAACTATCAGGAATTCTCGTCTCGCCCACTCTGGATTGTGGTCTTGCCCAAGTGTTTGCAGATCATAGAAGACAAAAACACTCAGAGAGTGCTAGAAATTCCGAAGAATTTTAAGAGCTCGGCGAAATCCCCCAAATTTCGTCAGACAATCATCGGGATGTGGTCCTCACCGATTCCCGTAGAAATCGAGAAGGAATGGGCAAGATCCTTCCACAACGACATGGACTTAAGTCCGGTAGGACCCAAAGGTCCCTCCAGGAACGCAGTCCCTGACACTGAATCCTACAAAGGGCACTCTGCAGGATCCCTCCCATTCATGTCACCCCTCCTGGCGTAGCCATAGGAAGAGAGGGAATTGGGGAGGAAGACTGGATGCTCTTGCTCACTTTGCCAGTGGAACTAGCAGCCAGAGAAGCGAGTCACGGGCAGCCATCAAACTGCAATGATGGCCGCTCCAAGAGTCTAGGAAACATTACCGTCTGGAGAAAATGTTTTCCCAAGGAGGGTTACGAAACTCGTACTGTAGGCGAAACGTCTACCACCATCGTGACTGTCGTCTGGGTGGGGCTGAGCGTGCACCTGATAGGAGAGAGTTGATACCGTCCTCCGACACGTCCCAGTCCTCGTCGAGGCCGAAACCTCTCAAGAGGACCGAAGGGGGAACCCACACTGGTCTCTGCGTGCGCGGTCCAGCGGGACCGTCATGTGAACAGTGGTGATGGTCACTCCGTGAGTCTAGGAAAGTGTCATCGTCCTCACCAGGCCGCCCCCACCCCACCCAACCCCCACCCCCGCCGATATCCTCCAACCACTTGAGCGTATGATGTTCGGTCCCCAAGACCGAACCAGGCTCATAGGCTCTTGTGGCCGGACCGTAAGAAGCGCACTCCTCACAGTCACTCCTGTTCACCTCATTCCTCCCAGTGTAGCCCAAGGAGGTTGAAGGGACAGGTGAGGGAGATCTGACGCTCCTACCCTGCCTACCAGCAGAACCGGTAGGCTGGGAGGACTGCAGGCGATCGCCAAGCCACGGTGGTGATCGAGCTGCAGGTCTGGACCAGTGGTGTCCTTGCGGAGAAGCACTGGACCAAGGACGGTAGCATTGGTCTCGTGCGTTAGGGGAACTGCTACCAGCCACTAACACAGTCCCAGAAGCAGCCGAAGCTGTTCCTGGAGACCAGGGGGGGATCTCTTCCCAGCCTCGCCACATAAGTGACCGTATGCTTAGTGACGCTTGTGAGCGAGTGGCCAAGACGGTTCCTGGTCCGGAGGTAGAACCTCTGGAGCCGGGAGTGGAGGTACCAGCGGTGGCTGGTACCTCCACAGTCCCCGTCTTCTTCTTTCCTGAGGAAGGAGAGACGGGCCCCGTTCCCAGAGGAACGGGAGGACCAGCGGAAGACCCACCTGTCTCACCGGAGCGAGACAGACCCTTAGAAGTCTCTGCGCAAGACTTCTTAGTGGGGGGCAAGGCCACCTTCTTCTTCCTCGGTTGGGGGGCCTTGGAAGTCGAAGGGGAAGAGGTGGCAGAAGACGACGATGAAGATGACGACGACACCTTCCTCTTCCTCAGGACAGCAGAAGGTTCTCCCATCCAGGACGGGTCTGTGGCAGCTGCCGAAGCAGCAGGCCTGGGAAGGAGGACCTGAAGGAGCAGCAGTGGAGAGGACAATTCCCCGAGGGGGGTTACGAAACTCTCGTATGGCAGGCGAAGCGTCTGCCACCACCGAGAATGGTCGGTTGTGAGAACGTGACCGTTGTCTGGGTGGGGCTTAGCGTGCACCTGACTGGAGAGAGCCGATACCGTCTTCTGGCTCGTCCAAGTCCTCAACGAGGCCGAAACCTCTCAAGAGGAATGGATGGGGAGCCTCCAACGGTCGCTGGTGGATGCCGCGGGACAGTCACATCAACCCTGGGAACCGAGCAATCACCGTGAGAGCGATCACTGGCAAGGCGCGAGTCACCTGAGCGACTCGCTCCTTTCTTCCACCCTGTACCCAAGTCATGACGGTGAGTGGACTCAGCATCAATGACTCTGGATGCACATGAATCCGAAGATTACGTGCACTCGGGGACTCGCAAACGAGCGCCCGGCATGGAACTAGTCTTAGGGGCAGAACTTCTAGGACTAGCAGCAGAAGTGCGAACCGAAGTTTGCTCTTCTATGGCTCCCGACACGCTAGACCCTGCGGACAGCGTGACGGTTCCCGTTCCCGAAGGGATGGGATTGCCAGTGGAAGACCCAACCGCCTCCTCAGTTGAGGAGACAGACCCTTAGAACTCCCGTGACGAGACTTCTTAGGGGGGGAGACAACCTTCTCCTTACGGCAAAGAGCCTTAGGAGTCGAAGGGGTGGACTGATGAAAATATGATGATCTCGAAGAGGAGGATGACGACACCTGACGAGCTCTCTTCCTCTTTGATTCCTCTAAATTCTGCAATACTTCTACCAACAGGAATAGTTAAGCATCACAGGGCAGCGGCGTAAAGTTTCATCCAGTGACGTAACTCCAGGGTAGTAGTGTAAATGAATATGATTACCAGCAGGGGATCAGTACACACACCTGAGGATCAGTATCACAACATGCTACAAGTCACAGGTACAATTCCAAGGTTGGGATAACTAATACAAAGAGCTATCCAACCAATACTGCTGTAAACACAATCACCACTGTTAGTCTGTAAAATAAAGAAAAAATTATTTAAAAGAAATAAGGATATCTCTCGCATCCAAGGGCACTGCCCTCCAAAGTGAGAGGTGATCCCCCAACACCAACACCACAAGCCCCCTCTTCTACCTTCGTCCAATAGTAAGTGAAAGGATGAAGGAGAAGAGTAATTACCTGAAAAAAAACTGGAAGAAGATAATTACCTGAAAAAACAAAACAAAGGACAAACTCTGGAAGAAGAGTAATTACCTGACAAAAAAAACAAACCTCTGTAAGTTCCACTAAACGTAATTCAAAAGTCAAGCGTAAATTTCGGATGAATACTTATCTCGTTACAGGATCAGTATCACTCACGTTAAATACATGTCTCGTCCTCACGATAAATACATATCTCGTCCTCACGTTAAAGGGCGAAAGTACGTAAATAATAAAAATGTTGGCATACCTTTGCCGCCGACTCTTAACACAAAGTAGAAAGGCGGCTATAAAGGCAAGCACAAAAAGTGGGTTTGCATATGAATTGAATCGATTGAATTCAATATTAATATCAAACACCGTATATACATATTATTTAAAAAACAAAAAGAAAGATCCCACCATGAAAATGATCAATGGCCAGTCAGCAAGAGCTCACAAAAACATCTTCATCGGAAGACAGCCGAAGGCAAAGTGGAGTGTTTACATCCGGGCAGGCTGGCCTACCCGCCTGCCACACGGTAGTTACTGCCTAACCATCTTGTTCAAGAGTTTAACAGCCGTAATTCCAGCTACAGCGAAAGTAATTCCTTATGTAAAGGACAAAGGGTTTGAATATTGTGTAGGAACAAATACATATTAGAGCAATTTTATCATTATTGCATTACTATGACAACTTGAATTCATGGAAACAGTTTGTAAATGCATCGGCGTATGTGTGAAGCTCCAGTAAATTGGCAACGATGAGTCATTTTGCCATCTGCTCGTATCTACTTTAGAAATACGTATGTATCTGTAATTTTTCGGGGTCTATTATCCCAAAAAAGGGATAATAGACATGAATTAAATAAACATTTTGAAGTAACAAAGTAAAGTTAAACTAAATAATGAGTAAAGTAAACAATTAAGGGAATAAAGCTTTGCACCTCATGAATCGTGTAGTAGTGTGCTGCCCGCAACTGTGTTTGTGGAGTGAGTGCTTAGGAACCAGGAATTGCAATGTAGTTAAAGTACAATTTGGAGTGAATTAAGACCAAAATATGTATAATTACAATCAAATATGCACTGTGGAGTTCCTGTTGTGATGGCAGTAAGGATAAAACCACCGATTACAAGGTAAAAATGAATTTCAGTTCAAACCATGACCCCAGGAATAAGAAGTTTCATACTTTCACTAATATAGGCAACAAAATTTTGTTTTATTGTGCTGATTACAACTGCAATCTTGAGTAAGATCAATGAACGTTACATATATACGCTAACATTGTTCAAATGAGTGCTGAGAAAGCTAGGAAAGATGTTGGATCATTTGTGGATACGAATGGCACCTCAGTCGGTGGACACCATATCGGATTTAAAAACTGCCTTGAAAACATATTTTACAAAGAGCTCCCATGCTTATTTTAGTTTGTATGGCGTTTTCATATATCACATTATATTGATGAAACTTCAATCTTTTGAATGGTAGGCTTAAAGATGTAGGGGGAACAACCGATGGGACTAGCGGATCCAGTTTCCACCGCTTTTGAAGCCACCCTCCGAAAAAGTACTTTAACACATCCTGACACAGGAGATGGTCATCAGTCACGAGTTGTTGGTGGTGAGAGAAGGAGCTTGAGACCTCTATTCTCCTTTCAAAGTACAGTAATACTTTGGGTTACGAACCGATTAGTATACGAATTTTTTAACTTACGAAGTGACGCCCTCATTCTGGAATACGAATTTCACTTGGAATACGAATGCGCGAATTTCCATCATGGGAGGCCGCCTGCTTTGTTTACATCGGACATCGGATGAGCGTGGGATCTGCGAACGCATTTTTTTCGGCCAAAACTTAACGCCTGCTTTGTTTACATGGACATCGGATGAGCGTGGGATCTCTGCGAACGCATTTTTTTCGGCCAAAACTAACGAGGGTCACGTGACTTCCTCCCACGCATCCCTTGACCTTTTTAAACCATAACTCTTTCACTATCTCGCTGGCGGTAAGATTGAACGCATCAGTCCGTGATACGCTCTCAAATTTGCTTAGTGATTTGCGCACGTGTTGTGTTTCCGTGATAGTGCTTATACATTACTATTACCCAAATACTAAAGACAATGGCTCCCAAGGTGACGAAGGCAAGCAGCAAGAAGGAAAGCATAAGAAAGAAGAAGATGATTACAGTCGAAATGAAGAAGGAAATTATCCAAAATGCATGATAAAGGCGAGCGTGTGTAAAGACATTGCAGCATTCTTCAAGCGGTCGCAATCAACGATCTGCACTATTTTGAAGAAAAAGGAAGAATTAAAGCCAGTAAAGCATCAAAAGGTGTCACAGTATTGACGAAACAACGGCCTATATTCTCGACGATGTAGAAAATTTGCTCATGGTTTGGATAAACGAGAAGCAGCTGGCAGGAGATTCCGTAAGTGAGAGCATCATTTGCGAAAAGGCTCGTAAAAGTGCAACAAATTTGTTTATCGATAATGGGGTGGGTAATTCTATAAAATTTTAAAGAACAGGCAAAAGCAAGCCTCCATAGAAAAATATTTTTTCAATATTGTGAAAGACGACACAGTCCGCGTAAGCGTAAAATTAGTGATCGTAGTGAACGGTGCTCTCTAGAGAAAGAACCAGAAAGTCTTCCAGAAGTGTTCATGGAGGGAGATTCCCCCCCCCCCCCCCCACCCCCCCCCCCCCCCCAAGCCCTACCCCTCTCTCTCCTCCCCTTCCCCTCCTCCCGTCTCCGTCAAGCAGCAGCCACACTCGCCAAAGGTAAAGTTCAGGTTTTACTGTGCATGCATATTAAATCTAGAGTTTATATTTAATTTCATTCTTCAATTTTATAATTTTATGTAATTCCTACACGAATTTTAAACCTTAGTGAACAAAAATAAATGGAAAAATATGAATTGAAATGGTCATTCATGGTCGGGTGGAACGCATTATTTGCTTTTTTATAACATTCTTCTGGGATCCATCCAGGTTACGAATTTTTTTTTTAGATTACGAAGCAGGTTCTGGAACGGATTAAATTCGTAACCCAAGGTATTACTGTATGTATTTTCTCCAAAGTTAGAAATTAAGGTCATATTTTAAGATTAAACAGAGGGTAATGAAAAGTCTGGGTCTACGCAGTGCACACTACCTCCATAACGCTTTCAAAATTTTTACTTACAACTCCAAATATTTCAAAGATTAACGCCATCTCGATGTTTGCGGAGTCGCTTGTGTCAATAAACTTCCCATTCCATGTGCTAAATCCGCACACCACTTGTACCCATAGACGCTGGAGCACTTTGTTCACAAAAATCACAAACAATGACTTTCAACCACGACTTTTCCAAGGGAACTACGATTTTTGGAAGAAGAAGAAGAAGCGTGCACTAGATAATTCTTTAAATAAATAGTTAAATGGCAGTATAAGGTCATGAATTGCATAAATTTTTTACATATTCATGATTATTAATTTGAAAATATTCGCTTTTGAAAAAGTAACTAGATTCCTGACTCAAATATCAACAGTTTTGCTGTGAACGGTACCTGCGGCGTTCTTCACGCTCATCAATTGTTTATCAGTGTTGCCAATTGGTATGTGATTACCCTCCAAACTGGGTATAAGACTTACACAAAAGCGGAGAAATAAGTGAAATTAGCATATCTATTTGTAGTATATACACATATTAGAGCATTTTTATCATTATTGCATTACTATGAAAACTAGAATTCATGGAAACAGTTTATAAATGCATCGGCGTATGTGTGAAGCTCCACTTGATTGGCGACAATGAGTCATTTTGCCATCGTCTGCTCGTATCTACTTCAAAAATATCTGTAAATTTTCGGGGTTAATTTGGTTGCAAAAAAGGATAATAGACATGAATTAAATAAACCTTTTGAAGTAACAAAGTAAAGTTAAACTAAATAATGAGTAAAGTAAACAATTAAGGGAATAAAACTTTGCACCTCATGAATCGTGTAGTCGTGTGCTGCCCGCAACTGTGTTTGTGGAGTGAGCGCTTAGGAACCAGGAACTGCAACGTAGTTAAAGTGCAATTTGGAGTTAATTAAGACCAAAATGAGTATAATTACAATCAAATAAGCACTGTGGAGTTTCAGTTGTGATGGCAATAAGGATAAAACCACCGATTACAAGGTAAAAATGAATTCAGTTCAAACCATGACCCCAGGAATAAAAAGTTTCATACTTTCACACATATAGGAAACAAAATTTTGTTTTATTGTGCTGATTACAACTGCAATCTTGAGTAAGATCAATAAACGTTACATATATACACTAACATTGTTCAAATGAGTGCTGGGAGGCTGGGAAAGATGGTGGATTGTCTGTGGTTAGAACGGCCAGTCACGCGATTACCGCCATATTTGATTTCAAAACTGCCTAGGGTAGATCACCACGGCAGGCCAACCAGGCCACCTACATTCAACGCTTGCCACCCTCCGAAAAAGTACATTATAACGCGTCCTGACACCCGAGATGGGCATCAGTCGCGACTTCTTGTTGGTGAGAAACGGAGCTAAAGACCTCTACTCTCCTTTCGAAGGAAGTATTTTCTCCAAAGTTAGAAATTAAGGCCAAATTTTAAGATTTAAACAGAGGGTACTGAAAATGGCCCCCACGGCAGTGGAAATCTCACCAAAACGCTTTAGAAATTTTTACTTACAACTAAAAATGTTTCGAAGATTGACGCCATCTCGATGTTTACGGAGTCGCTTGTGTCAACAAACTTTCCATTTCCTGTGATAAATCCGCACACCACTGTACCCACAGACGCTGGAGCACTTTTATCACAACAATCGAAACACGATTTCACCAACAAACAAGCCAGGAGTAAACAGCTGTTTTGGTAGATGACGACGAGAAGCGTGCTCTTAGCTAATTTTTACATAAGTAGTAAAACATCAATATTTTACATATTTATGATGCTTAATTTGAAAATATTCGTTATTGAAAAGTAATCGACTCTGACTCAAATTTAAGTAATTATTTTTCTGAATTAGAACGTTCTTTCAAGTTCTGTATTATGACGTCACAACATCTTGACTTTCGTACCTATTGTAAATAATGCTATACTCAACTGTCATTGCAGAACAGTTTACCAGTTATTCATGCAGATTGTTATCAGCTATACATGTAATTGTTATAATCGTAATGCACATATATATCTTTATTATTTACTTTTGGATATATGAAGATGTTTTACTGCTGGATTATCGCCGTAGTGTGACGCAATCGTTTTCGGTCCATGGGCCTCTGTCTGTTTTCGCACCATAAGAAAATTAATGGGGCCGAATTTGCAATGACCAGAAAGTCGTTAAAAGAGGAAAGTTAGCATTGAGGAGCATATGTTTTGACTGAGAAAAATACAAATTTATTCAATAGCTAGCTTGTAAAAAATACTTGGTTATAAAAACTTGATTGACAACTAAGCAGCATGTCTACTATGGGTTTCAGAGACAGTGCAAGCACGTTTTTGGGCAATACCTATTTCTGTAACGAACACTCTTAACATGAACGAGATTTTGCTATAGTGCATTACACCCAGTGCCGTAATTTATAAAGGGTATCGTGAATCACTAATCGTAAAGAAATAAGACACTTGTCCTTGTACCAAGAGACAAAAAATGATATTGTAATGATACAATTAAGTTTGTTCATACTTACCTGGCGATATATATATGCTGTATTTCCGAAGTCGACAGAAATTAAAAAACTTACGACACACGTAGTGGGAGTCAGGTGGTTAGTACCATTCCCGCCGCTGGGAGGCGGGTATCAGGAATCATTCCCATTTTCTATTCATAATTTTATTTCCACTGTCTCCTGAGGGAGGTGGGTGGGTATTAATTATATATATCTGCAGTAAGTATGAACTAAAACTTAATTGTATCATTACAATATCATTTTGTTCATGAAACTTACCTGTCAGATTATATATATGCTGAATCCACCTTGGTGGTGGGAGTAGACAGAATAGAAGATTTTAGGAAACATATATATGCAGATAAATGATATCTTGATTCCTTACCTGTTAGCATAGCTGACTTCGTGGTTACTGCCGCGTAAGTCTGCTTGTGCTATTAGAGTTGCCAGCGAGGGTAGAGACCTATATAGCTGGTGCACTCAAGATGATCTGTCAACGGTGCGTGACCACGATGTGACTAGACCATTGACCATACAATGAGGGCAACGAAGTAAAAAAACCACCTGGCCTAGTCTACCAAAGGTATACCACTAAACTAGACTAAAGAAGGGAGATCCGCCTCGGGCGGTCAACCCCACAACCAAAAAAAAACACAAACACAATTAAAAGCTCATCTAACCACTAAAGGAAAGGATGAGCGCTACTCCTGCCCCAAAACAGTGTCTGCAGCGACGTATGGTCCAAGCGACGAGCAATGTTCGTATGTCGCTTTCACCTCCCGCGGGTAGTGTGAAGCGAACACCGAGTTGCTCCGCCAATATGTGGCACTCAAAATGTCACTGAGTGCCATATTTCTGTGAAAGGCTATCGAGGTCGAAATAGCCCTCACCTCGTGGGCATTCACTTTCAAAAGCTTCATGTCACTATCCACTACATGTGGAATGAGCTTCCTTAATGGTGTCTCTCAAAAAGAAAGAAAGCGCGTTCTTTGACAGGGAAGATCGGGCTTCTTAACCGAGCACCACAAGTTGCCCGAAGGTCCTCTACAGTCCTTCGTTCTGTCTAAATAGAATTTGAGAGCCCTGACAGGCACAGGACTCTCTCTGGCTCATTACCCACGATCTCTGTCAAACCCTTGATTTCAAATGTCTTGGGCCAAGGGTTGGACGGGTTTTCTTCGTTCTTTGCTAAGAACATAGGGCTTAAAGAACAAACCGCATCAGAGTTCTTAAACCCAACATGCTTGCTTATAGCCTGGATCTCACTAACTCTCTTCGCCGTCGCCAGAGCAGTTAGAAAAAGTGTCTTCCTTGTAAGGTTTCTAAGCGAAGCTAAGTTGAGAGGTTCAAAAATTACTGGACATCAAAAACTTTAGAACAATGTCTAAAATTCCAAGAAGGGACTCTTGGTTGAGGTACCTTCGAAGTCTCGAAAAGACTTAAGAAGATCATGAAGGTCTCTTGTCGTTGGCTAAGTCCAGTCCTCTATGCCTAAAGACTACAGAAAGCACACTTCTGTAGCCTTTTATCGTAGGCACCGCTAAGCGAACTCATTTCTCAAGTAGAGAAGGAAGTCTGCGATCTGGCTCACAGAGGTAGAGGTGGAGGAAATGTCTTTCTTCCTTGCACCAGCTCCGGAAAAAACAGCCCACTTGATTGGTATACGGCAATAGAAGAAGGTCTTCTTGCCGTTGCGATTGCTTTCGCCAATGGTCTTGAAAAACCCTCGCTCTGGCCAACTTCGGATGGGTCCTGAACGCAGTCAGACTCAGGAGCGGGAGGTTTTTGTGATACCTCTCGAAGTGGGGCTGTTTTTGAGCAGATCTATCCTTGGAGGCAGAGTCCTCGGAAAGTCTACAAGAAAGGACATGACCTCTGTGAACCAGTCGTCGCGTGGCCAGAAGGGGGCGATGAGGAGTCATCCTCGTTCCCTCTGATGCCGCGAATCTTCTATTACTTCCATAGGATCTGAAACGGGGGAAAAGGCATATACGTCTAGTCCCGTCCCAGTCCCAAAGAAGGGCGTCTACTGCTACTGCTCTCCTGGGTCTAGAACTGGTGAGCAGTACAGCGGGAGTCTCGTTGTCCTGGAAGTTGCGAAGATGTCTACGAGAGGACATCCCCATAACTTCCACAACCTCTGGCATATTTCCTGATGAAGGGTCCCACTCCGTCGGCAGAAGTTGACCTTGTCGACTGAGCAGATCTGCACGGACGTTTTCTACCCCTGATATGAATCTCGTCAGTATAGAGACGTCGTGTGCCTTCGCCCATAACAGGATCTCCTTTGCAAGGAAGAACAGGGATCGAGAGTGGGTTCCTCCCTGTTTCTTGAGGTATGCCAGGGCTGTGGTGTTGTCCGAGTTGATCTGCACCACATTGCCGGAGACTTCGTTCTGAAAGAACTGGAGCGCCAGATGAACTGCTGCCAGCTCCTTGAGGTTTATGTAGCCAGGACACCTGTTCCCCTCTCCAGGTGCCTGACACTTCCTTCCCCCCAGTGTTGCTCCCCACCCCGTGGAAGACGCGTCGGAAAACAACACTAGGTCGGGTTCTGAAGCTTGAGGGAAAGACCCTCTGCGAGCTTCAAAGGGTCGGTCCACCATCTTAGGTGTTCCTTTACCTCTTCTGATAACACCAGAATCGAATCCCAAAGTGTTTTGGTGCTTCCAATTGTCGGCAAGGAAGAATTGAAGAGGTCTGAGGTGCAACCTCCCTAGAAACAAACTTCTCCAGTGAGGAAATGGTCCCCAGCAGACTCATCCATTCCCTCACGAGCATGATTCCTTCCCCAGAAAGGTTGACACTTTGCTTAGGCAATCTAGTTGTCGCCCCTGGGACGGAAAAGCCCGAAAAAGCCACTGAGGTCCATCTGAATCCCCAGATAGACTAAAGACTGAGAAGGGGTCAGATGTGACTTTTCGAGGTTCACCAGAGGCCCCAGGGACTGTCGTTAACGACAAAAGTCGTGTGAAGGTCCTCCAGACACCGTCTTTCGAGGAGGCTCGTACGAGCCAGTCGTCCAGGTAGAGAGAGATCCTGACATTGGAAAGATGAAGCCACCTCGCAATGTTCTTCATCAGTAGGGTGAATACCATGGGAGCAGTGCTGAGTCCAAAGCAGAGAGCCCTGAATTAAAAGAAAACACTTTTCCTTTCAGGACAAACCGCAGGTATTTCCTGGACTGGGGGTGGATGGGGACGTGGAAATACGCGTCCTGGAGATCTAGTGAAGCCATCCAATCCCCCGGTTCTCAAGGCTCCCATCACTGACTGAGGTGTCTCCATCTTGAACCTCTGCTTGATGACAAAGAGGTTCAGGTTGCTGACATCGAGTACCGGTCGCCATTCCCCGACTGCTTTGGCACCACGACAGTCTGTTGTAAAATCCGGGGGAATTCAAGTCGGAGACCTGTTTCTACGGCGTGTTTCACGATCATCTGATCTAACAGATCGTAAAGCACTTGTTGCTTTTTCTCCCCGATAGGAAGGAGACATGTCCCTGGGCTGTCGTAGACAGCGGGGGTGGTTTCAGGAACGGGATCCGGTAACCCTTCTTTAAGATGTCCACGGACCATGTCCGCACCTCTCTCTTCCCAGGCTTGCGCAAAAAGCTGAAGCCTGGCTCCAACCGGTGACTGAAGGACTTCTGCTTCACTTCTTGTTCTTGGCCAGCGCCGTGGCTCTGCCTCTGGAAGTGCCTCTTCCTCGAGGGGCTGGTCTCGAGGAAGAACTACCTCGAAGGGCTTCGATTTCTTGAGAATCGAAACTCCCGAGGACGAAGGAACCGCAGGTCTCCTTGAAGATTGTGCGAGGAGATCTTGCGTGGCCTTCTCCTGTAGACTGGTCGCAATGTCTTTTACCATAGCCTGGGGAAGAGATGATCCGAAAAAGGAGCGAAGAGCGAGTCTGCTTTCTGTGACGGAGAAACAGATTCGCTGTAAAATTGAAAAACAAAACAGGGATCTCTTCTTCAAGAGCCCTGTGCAAAAGTGAGCTGTAAGCTCCTCCGAACCATCTCTGACGGCCTTGTCCATGCACGACATTACGCTGGACAGCTCCCCCAGACTAATCGAGTCGGAACTCCTAGACTTGGCATCCAGAAACTCCCAAACACCAATCTAGAAAGTTGAAGACCTCTAACGTCCGAAAGAGGCCTTTAAGGTGGTAGTCCATTTCCGTAGTAGACCATGAAACTTTCGAAGAGGACAGGTGAGACCTCCTCCGAGGCATCCACAATGCTGGCGAAGTCTCCTTGGGCTGACGAGGGAAGTCAATACCTACGTCTTCTCCGTCTCATACCAAATGCCAGCCTTCCCACTAAGTCTCGAAGGTGGCAGGGCAAAAGAAGTCTTTTCCCTGAGACTTCCTTTTCTCC